>NW_027187280.1:5171084-5183760 GCF_028583685.1 Petaurus breviceps papuanus | reverse complement strand
TCTTGGTTTGAGCTGAGATTTTATCTCACTTCCCACTGAAGGATTCATTTACTCTTGGATATGCCTTGATATGTTTTTACCTGTTTGCTATTTAGCTTGATTAAATGAATTTATTTACTGTTTTCCATTTTTGATGGTCTTTTGTGCAACCAGTGTTTGGTGGGAAGGGGCTGAGCTGATGAACATAAGCAAGGCCTTGAGAGCAATCAGGAAACCTGCTTTCCTTTTGACTTTCCCCTCTTCCCCCAACTCCAGATCAATTTGAGGTATTTCTAATAAATAATAAATGGGTGTAAATCCTTTTCTTTCCTGAAACTGTTCTTGGAGATAGGTGAGACTGCCCAGCCTTGGCAGTCTTGGATCCTGCCTACTCCTTCCCTCCAACTTGGCTGGTATCTGTGCAGACATGACCCTCTTCCTACCTGTGTGTTTTCTGGGTAGTGTGTACGACTGGTAAGTAACCATCATTGTCTTTATAATGGTGAGCTTCTGAGAGTGGACAGTGTTAAGTCTTTTATCCATTCTTTTCAATGATTAGAGAAAGAAATGGATGGCTGAGGAAAGTTTAATGTTTCCTTAAACCCCCAGCAACAGCAACAAAGTCTTATTTTTTTTTACTCTCAGAACTTTTTCCATTCTAAACTATAGATTATATATAAATTGGATAATTTGTGTGAATAATTATTTCTGGTCCTTAAAAAGTCCTTAAAGAGTTTAGAGTAAAAAAAAAAAGATAGATATTTAAAATCACCTCTGTTCCTTTTTTAAAGAAAAGCAATCTGCAAAAAAGTGGACTTTTTTTTTTTAAGTCCACTGATTTGCTTTATTACAAATTGGAATGAGATAATATGCATGTTGGGCAAGCTTTGTTTCAGAAAGGTGATCCTGTTGGGCTTCAGGGCTCCTCTTCAAGGAAATAGGAAAAAATGCATAGAATTGATATGAAACTGGGGACTAGATGAACTTTGGAATTTTTCAAAATATAATCTCTGATTTAAAAGATTGTCTTCATGAGTATATTGAAAAGTGTGGCCTGAGAAGAATAGATGAACAAATCTAGCATGAATGTAAAGGGCTATTGTGATAGTAAGAATTCAGAGAAACTTAGGAATACTTGTATGAACTGACTCAGAGTGATATAAATAGAATCAAGAAAACAATCTACACCATGACTACAATTATGTAAAGGAAACGAATACTGAGTAACATTAGAACACTTATCAGGGCAGTGACCAATTTTGGCTTCAGAGGACTGGTAGTGAAGTAGAGTTTTCTAAGCCTCTCTGTACTGAGGTGGTGGACTACAGGTATAGAATGAGGCACACATTGTGATACATAACTAATGTGTTGGTTTGCTTTGTTTAACTACACTTTTTTTCCCTTAAAAATTCGAACTTAACAAACACCAAATAAAATTAGCATTTCATATAGATTGTATAACAGAAAAAAGAGGGTTATACATGAAATTGCAAATTTCTATTAATTGCAGATTGCTTTTCTTTAAAAAATATATTCAACATATTTCTTTCAAAACTATACTGTCTATGATTTTTTTTTGCCTTGCTTCTGTTCATTAAAAAGCAAGTATTATTTTTCTTATTTCTTTTCTTCTTTATTTTTTTTTTATTGACTCCAACCCTAATTCCCTTCTCCCTCCTACTCTTCTCCCTTCAAATTGGAAAAAAAGACCCTTGTACTAAGTCTCCATAGTCAAACAAAACAAATTCCTACATTGGCTGTATTTGAAAATTAGCGTCAAAAATAGTAACAAAATTCATTTGGAACAACAAAAGGTCCAGAATATCAAGGGAATTAATGAAAAGAAATGCTAGGGATGGTGGACTAGCTGTACCAGATTTTAATCTGTACTATAAAGCAGCAGTCCTCAAAACTACTTGGTACTGGCTGAGCAACAATGTAGTGGATCAATGGAATAGATTGGGTACAAGAGACTCAGCAGTCAATGACTATAGTAATCTACTGTTTGATAAACCCAAAGACCCCAGTTTTTGGAATAAGAACTCACTATCTGACAAAAACTGCTGGGAAAACTGGAATATAGTATGGCAGAAACTGGGCATAGACCTTTATCTAACACCATATACCAAAATCAAGTCTAAATGGGTGCATGATCTAGGTATAGAGGCTGATACTCTAAGCAATCTGGGAAAGCAAGGAATAGTTTACCTGTCAGATTTGTGGAGAGGGGAAGACTTTATGACCAAACAAGAATTAGAGGGCATTATAAAATGCAGTATGGATAATTTTGATTACATTAAGTTGAAAAGCTTCTGTACAAACAAAGCCAATGTAACCAGGATTAAGAGGGAAGTGGAAAATTGGGAAAGAATTTTTACAACCTATGTCACTGATTCATTTCTAAAATATACAGAAAATTGAGTCAAATCTATAAGAATATAAGTCATTCCTCATGATGGAGAGAAATACGTGCATCCAGAGAAAGAACTAGAAAGAACTGAGTTTATATCCAGGTGGAAGCAAAATACCTGATCTTTTTTCTTCTCTTGTTTGGTTTTATGTCCTCTTTACCATTTTTCATTACATCTGATACAATCCATCTTTATAACCTGACTAATGTATAATGTGAAAGTATTTACAGATCCTATACTTGACTATATGCCACCATGGGGGAGAGGGGAGGGAGGGGGACAAAATGTGAAACTCAAGGAGTCATGGAATTGAATCCTGTAAACTAAAAGTAAACAAACAAATTAAATAAAAAAAAGAATACAAGTCATTCCCCAGTTGATAAATGGTCAAAGAATATGAGCAGGCAGTTTACAGAGGAAGAAATTAAAGATATCTATAAGCATATGAAGAAATGCTCTAAATCACTATTGATTAGAGAAATGCAAATCAAAACAACTCTGAGGAACCACATCTCACCAGTCAGATTGGCCAAGATGACAAAACAGGAAAATGACAAATGCTGGAGAGGATGTGGACAAATTGGAAGACTAATGCATTGCTGGTGGAGTTGTGAACTGATTCAACCATTCTGGAAAGCAACCTGGAATTATGTCCAAAGGGCTATAAATAATTTCATACCCTTTGACCCAGCAATACCACTTGTAGGGTTGTATCCCAAAGAGATCATAGAAGTGGGAAAAGACCCATATGTACAAAAATATTTATAGCAGCTCTTTTTGTGGTAGCAAAGAATTAGAAATTAAGGGGGTGCCCATCAATTGGGGAATGGCTGAACAAGTTGTGGTATATGCATGTTATGGAATACTATTGTGCAATAAGAAATGAGGAGCAGATGGACTTCATATTTACCTGGAGAGGCTTATACGAACTGATACTGAGTGAGAAAAGTAAAGCCAGGAGGAATTTGTACACAATTACAGACACAACATATGTATGACGACCAACTTTGATAAACTGGATTCTTCTCAGGAATCCAGAGTCATAAGTCAACCCCAAAAGACTCATGATGGAGAGAGAAGTTTACATCCAGAGAAAGAACTGAGATTGAACCCAGATTGAAGCAAACTACCTGACCTTTTCCTTTTTCTTGTTTGGCTTTGTTTTCTTTTTCCCATTCTTCATTCCATTTGATACAATCCTTTATAACCTGACATGCCTCATGTGAAAGTATTTGCAGATACTATACTTGATTGTATGCCGCCATGGCAGGGGGGAGGGAGAGAAAATTTGAAACCCAAGGAGTTGTGGTAATGAATCTTGTAAACTAAAAGTAAACAAATTAATAAAGACCAAAAAAAAAAAAAAAAGAAAATTAGGGTCATATTCTGAATCTTGAGTTCAACAGCTCTCTGTCATAAGTTGAACATCGTGCTTCATCTTCTGTTCTTGCATCGATCAGTTCTTGTAAGTGTCTCTGTGTTATAAGGGAGGCATTCTTTGAGATAGGTCAATTTAAAGCTGATGGCCCGAGTGCTTCACCATAACACTATTCATTACAGAGCAGTTTTCAGAAGAAGGTGACTCTATTTGGGACCTCATCTGAGAGGCTTAGTTATTGAGAAACCAAAAGGCCTTCACTAAAAGATCTCCCATGTGACATGATCCCTGAGGGTTCAATTAGCCTCTGATATACCTGGGAGCCAGAGGTTCCTTTGTCATGGTCAGTGAATTGGGCTATAGTGCCCAACACTCTTCCTCTTGGTGTCCTTCTCCCCCCAACCCCAACACACAAACAAAGGCTATCTTTCCTAGACAAAGGGAAGATGAGAATTGAGGCCATTCATCTGGATTATTTATGTCAAAGTTTCTTTTGTGCTTGAGCAATTTACCAGGTAATGACACTTAACCCCTACTTTGGTACAATTGTTTGGTCTCGGTGCTCAGGTCCACTGGGCCATCCATGGCCAGAACTCTAGACACTTGGAATATATTTTTCCAATATATTTGTCTCTCAGTACTTCAGCAGAATCTGAAGGCAAGTTAACCTGCGTACAGATGTTATTTCCATACAGATGTTACATCCCTGCAGATGTAAGGGAGCATTAGTAGCTAGTTTCTCAGTCATGCACTATAGAAACAAAAATTCACCCCCAAATTACTTCACCAAGAGTTTGTGGAAGGGCCATTGTTGGATTTGGGCCCCCTTTTGTGTTCCTCTAATTCTTAGAAGGGGATAAACTATTCACTTGGAAGATACTCTATTACAGGGGTGTGCCAATGTGAGAGGGAGGCACCGGTCTCAGAATAAATTTGATTTTGAAATTTTTACTGTGATTGTGACACCAACGCTCCGATGCAGCTGTGTAATGAGTTCACATCTGTTAGCACCACATGTTGCTTGGTATTACGCAGACGTAAAGTCTCAATTTTTCTAATTAGCAACAACATGAAGTATATCTTAATTTTCTTTTCTCCTCCCTCTAATAAACGTGATATTAACAAGGTTACACGTCTGTATTTGCAGTGTTTTAATTGAATCAGGTCTCAGATTTGATTAGTTGGTGTGGTTGTGTTGTCTGGCTGGGCTCAGAGGGAAGAACCCAGGGTGGGGGAATGTTTGCTAGGCTAACTTGGGCCTCATTTTACCAGGCTGAGTTTTCTTTGATTCATGGTGGGGCAGAGAGAGACAGAGAGAGACAGAGAGAGAGAGAGAGACAGAGAGAGAGAGAGACAGAGAGAGAGAGAGAGAGAGAGAGAGAGAGAGAGAGAGAGAGAGAGAGAGAGAGAGAGAGAGAGAGAGAGAGAGAGAGAGAGAGAGAGAGAGAGAGAGAGACAGAGAGAGACAGAGAGACAGAGAGAGAGAGAGAGAGAGTCAGAGAGATACAGAGACAGAGAGAGAGACAGAGACAGAGAAAGAGAGACACAGAGAGAGAGACAAAGAGTGACAGAGACATATAGAGAGTGCCATAATGGCTTCAACTCTAAGGTTGCTACAAGAGTGGATTCTTGGTGTGATTAAAAGTTCCTGTCTTGAAGGAGGAGTAGAGATAGAGAAGGTGATCTCAGCCTGGAGTTTCCTTGGAGCAGAGGTTTCACACACAGGGCCCTTGGGCAGCAATATTATTCCAAAATGATGCTAGAACCAGATTAAAATGTAATTGGGAAATATTTAACGAAATATATAAAAATACGGTAGAACATAGAGAATGTTAATATGTGATTTTCTGAGTCAACATGCAGCCAGCTGGGATCTTTCTGTGTAGTTTAGTGGCCCCTTTTTTCTTCCTGAGGTTGACACCACTTACTCCGAGCACTTTATCTGTTTTGCTCCCATTGTATTCTACTTAGCACCATATTAGTTTGCATCTCTCAATCAGTGAATATGTGTACTAAGAATGTAACAGGCATTAGGTTCTTGGGACTAAAGACCAAAAGGACCAAGGTGCCTGCTTTCAAGGAACTTATTTTTTTTCCTTTGGTTGGGGGTAGGGGACAGAAGGGCAAGAAAATAAATATTTATATAATGCCTTCTATGTGACAGGCACTGTACCCAGCACTTTACAAATATCTCATCTGCTCCTAACAACAACCCTGAGAAATAGGTGCTGTTATTATCCCTGTTTTACAATTGAAGAGCCTGAGACCAACAGAGATTAAGTGACTTGCTTAGAGTCATACAGCTGGTATGTGTCTGAGGTTGGATTTGAACTCAGGTATTCCTGACTATAGGCCTAGGACTCTATCCACAGTGATACCTATGTGCTTCTAGGTAGCTTGGGGTGGGGGTGGGATGCAACAAATACATACAAATATTTACCAAATGTGTAGAAAATAAATACGAGGTATTTTAAGGGTAGGACATGAGCACCTGGGAGGTTCTGGAAAGGTTTTTATGAGGATTAGGCTGAATTTTGAAGGAAACTGGAGATAGATCTTACCCTCTCTAGTAAATTGCCAGCTCATTGAGAACAGGGATTGTGTGTTTTGTCTGTGTACCCCTAGTACCAGGAATAGTGCTTTGAATATAGCAGATGCTTAAGAAATGTTAATAACTCAACTATTCAGTGGCAAAGCTAAGATAAGGATTAGAAAAGACTGCAGTTAGGGTTATTAGGTATCATAAAAACACATCAGTTCCTCAATCTGGGGCTTGGGAGAGGCCCTGTACGTACCCCAGGAAGGGAAACCTCTCTTCTGAACCCGTTTCTGATCTCAGCAGGAGCTCCAGGTATGGGTGGCTGGCTCCTTTCCATACAGAAACCTTCCCGACTGGGACCAGTTTCTCTACAGCATCAGACACTCTCCTCTAGCCATCCCTCATTCATATTCCACCTGAGTGTGCCTGGGGAAATCCCCCAGGGAGCCTGCAGCAATTACTTGTGTGATTTAATTGGCATTATCATTTTACTGGCTTGACAGAGATAAATCGCTCTATTGGCCCGACCTGCCATTGCCAGGGTGGCTTCAAGAGAAAGGAAAGGATTCTCTTGCAAGGAAAGCATACAACAAATCCACAACTGAGCAGGATGCCCAAAGAGGCCCTCCAAACAGAAACTCATGCAGCAGATGACTTACGACTATGTCTTACTAATGAGTTCAGTTATAATTACTCAAATTATTTGAGGACCAATTTTACAAAGCAGTGGAAAGCTTGCTGGTTTAGCAGTCCATCCATCTACCACCAGTCTCTGGCCCGGTAGAATGGGTTTGACCTGGGTTCCCAAGGAGGGCCTCAGCGGGATGTGTTTTGCCCTGAAAGGGGAGGAGGCACAGTTTCTTTTGCACATCAGCATCATGGAAATATGGCTTCTGGAGGATTGAACTGTATCCTCTCCTACCCTCTGAAGGTTGAGACTGCCCCCACATAGCACTTCTGAGTTTTGATTTCTACAACAGTCCCTGAATTAGTGATATTCCTAAGGATTATAGTATTTAGAACTCGGAGAGGACCAGAGAGGTTAAACTACCTAGTGTAACCCTCTCATTTTGCAGGTGAGGAAACCAAGGCCCAGAGAAATGCAGTGACTTCCCTAATACCACACAGGTAGAAAATGGCACAGCTAAGATTCAAACCCAGATCTTCATCTTCAAATCCAACAATGTTTTCTCTGCCTTCTCTTATTGGGGAGGCAGCTAATATCCAAGACACTGGCATTTTCTCCTTTGTTGACACTGGTGTTTCCTGGCATCACTATTTAAGGAGAGAACCCTCACCGTTAATTTTAACCTCCCCTCCAAGGCAGGGTGGGGGAGAAAACGAGCATTAATTAAGCACCTACCATCATGCTCATAATTAGGTAGATACTCTTGTTATCTCAATTTTTCAATTGAGGAAATAGATTAAGTGACTTGCCCAGTATCTGCAGTTATGTTTGAACTCAGGTCTTTCTGACCCCAGGCTCAGTGCTTTGTCCACTTTAACACCTTGCTCCCTCCTCTGGTCACTCATGTCATGCCCTCTTAGGTTCCCCTGAGGAATTCTCAGGTTGGATATCTAGGAATGGTCAGTGTTAGCTGCCCCTGGAGAGAGCATCTGTGAGGAGGGGAGGGAAGTCACAATTTGGTTAGCAGCAGGGGAAGTGTTGGGTTTTATTATCTCTGACTGTCAGGATTTGGCAGTCTCCCACCCAGGCTCATCTGATTGAAAAGGGACAGGCAGAAGAAAAGGGACATTGCCAGTGGTGCTACTGCCATTGGTCTATTGATAGTGGGTCATTACTGCCCCAGTCCTTTAACATCTGCTGTGTCCTAAGGTTGTGGGCAAATAAAACTACAAACATGGGGAAAGTCACCCAGCTACCCCAGCTCCACAGAACTGTGTTGCTCTGCCACAGAGACGTCTCACCAGCATCTCCTTCCTCCCAACACATTCTGCTATGCCCCATGATGGCCACTTTAGGAAATTTACTTACAAGAATCCAGGCTATCTCTGCTTTTATGTGCTGTCTATAGGCAGCCATAGATGGGAAGAGAGACTGTTGTTGCCTTCCTGCCTCATTGATCAATCTCTCTGCCTTCCTGATGGTCTTAAAAAAGAGTGTATGTTAGGGAAATGGTACTTATACTGGAGGCTGCATTGAAAAAAGAGATGAGTTGTAGTTTGTAGCAGATTCAAATTAAATGGGATCTCCAGTAGATCAATGATATGAACTGGTACTTCTCAAAAGAAGAAATCCAAACTATGAAGAATCATCTAAAAATGATTTCAAAGAGATATGGGAAGACTCTTAGGAACTACTGCCAAGTGAAATAAACAGAATGGGAAGAACGATTTATACTTTAACATCAATATCATAAAAATGTAGAATTTTGAAGATTTTTTATAAATTGATGAAGAATGAAATGAGCAGAACCAAGAGAACAATTTTTATAACAATAACACTGCAAAGACAAGCCACTTTGAAACTGTAAGAACTAAGGACTACTCATGATTCCAGAAAACTAAAATATGCTGTTTACCTCCCGATAAAGGTGATGGATATAGGGTGTGGAATGAGACATATATATTTTTATACATGATGAGGGAATTTACTTTTCTTGACTATCTATATATGTTATGAGGAGTTTCTCCTCTCTGTCTGTCTGTCTGTCTGTGTCTCCCTTTCTCTCTTCTCTCCCTCCCTACCCCCTTCTCTCTCTCCCCTCTACCAGTGGGGTTAAGAGGGTGGGATGGTTAGAAATAGATTTCTATTCATTAAAAAAATTTAAAAATAGGGTGATGGAGGAGTGTTACAGATGCAGAATGTTATGTGGACGTTCTGATGAAGTTACTATATTGTTAGTCTTAGTATTGCTTTGCTTTGTTACCCAAGACCTTTCTGGGATGGCGATAATCTGTAAATGTTTATAATATAAAAGCACAACATAAATAAAACTTTTAAAAATGCTCCGAATCATTAATAATTACAGAAATGCAAATTAGAACAACTCTGAGGTCCCATTTTAGATCCATGAAATTGATAAAAATGAACAAAAAAGGAAATGAGCGATTGTTGGAGGAGCTGTAGGAAAACAGGCACACTCATGCACTGTTGGTGAAGCTATCGATTGGTCTAGCCATTCTGGAAAGTAATTTGGAACTATATCCATCCAAAATGACAAAGCACGATAAGTTTGAAAACAACAGACTCAATTTGTTGTATGCTTGGAAGGAGAAGTGAATTATGGGTGGGTACATATGTGGCTATATGGGCAATCCATTTTTTCCCCTTCCTTCTTTATATATGGAAATTTCATCTTATTTAGTGTTTCTTTTTTAAAGCTTGAAATAAAAAAATGGGCCCTAGGACAATCTAATCATAAAGGTCGTTTTAAGGCACTTTTACATACTTTATTTAATTTGACCCTTGCAAACACTCTACATTGTGTACCCTATTAGTATCCACACTTTTCAGATGAGGAAACTGAGAGTAGTTAAGTGACTTCCCAAGTGTCACAGAGCTAATGAGTCTTAGGATGGATTCAAATTTAGGTTTTCCTTTCTCCAAGTCTAATGATTTATCCACCATTCTACTCTGTAATGTAGTATAAAATAGAACTTTGGGGCCCCACAGACCTGGGGACCCTGGAATATTATAGCACTCTCTGGTAATAGCACCCTGGGGGGCAGTAATGGCCAGCCAAGAAACACCTGGAAAAAATACTTGCCCATACCTCCCATTTTAGGGGGCATCTTGGGTTCCCTCTGGGAACCTTGGAGGCATGGGAAGAATTACATGGGGTTTGTCATGGGTGACATAATTTCCAATGACCTTGTCTGGCTTGCGTTGTTAGCTAGTCCTCGGTGGACCAAGGAGGGCTTCAGTAACCTTCTGCTGAATAAAGGTTATATCCTGAGAGCTGAGGGGTGTTGGCTATCCTGGGACTATGCCTGTCTCCTGGGCTGAATTTCTCCAGAGTGGGAAGTCTCTCAGAGCAGCAGGTGGGGACCCTTCTACAGGCACTGAATGCTCTTTTCTAGAGGAAACCTGATCTCTTGAAGTAAAAATGTTGTTGAGGGAGAAAGGCTAAGCAAATATTAACTCTGGCCTCCCCTTCTCCCTCCTATGTTACCTTAAGAAGGGAGCAGTGGGCTCTGCCTTGCTCCAAGAATGATCAGCTGTCCACAGCTCACTCTTTGAGTCCCCATACCTGTGATGGATGGATCTGAGAAGTGACACCTGAGGTCTATGGGGATCCCCAACACTCAGGTACAACAGAGTGAGTTTAGGAATCTCTAGGCAGGAAAAGGCAGGATATACATGCATGTATAGATGTGTGTCAACATGCATGTATGTATGCACATGATTAACCTAGCACGTATGTCTGTGCCTTTGTGTGCACCTGCATTGTGTGAAGGAAGAGTAGTAGCAGCAGCATTCTGGGCTTGGAAATCGCTGTGTGCTGACACAGTCCCTGAGGCTTGGTAGGCTCTGAGAACACTTCTGTCAGGGGGCAATGGCTTCTTTCCCCCCTTGCTTAAATGAGATATTAATAATTGATTCTGCGCCTGAATAATTAATAGGATATTCAATAATGAAAGTAATTGTTTGGCCCATTCCCCCATTGATAATCATGATAATCGTACTCTTCCTTGGGGGGAGGGGTGGAGTACAGGACAGGGAAAACAGCCTGTGAGTTTATTGGCCCATACTGGGCATAGCGTCAGTGAGGGGAGGTCACCTTGTCCAAACAGCTCAGTCTTTCCCAGTGCTTTGAAAACTGCCCCTCCTCCCTTACCTCCATGGCTACCAGAACTCATAGTTTCTCTGCCCTGTTAAGGGAGCCTTTTTTTTTTGTTTGTTTGTTTTTTTATTTTAAATCAGACTCATCCAGCAGTACTTAGCCCACCTTATACACACCAGCTGTCATTTTCACAGTGGTAAATATTGTACCTTAACCCCCAATTTCAAGAAAACACAAATTCAGAATTTTCAGTGGCCTTACTGGTTTAATCAGGCCCAGGAAAGGCCTGATAAAACTCCGTAGCCTGGTAAGGCTACCTACCATTCCATGGAGTTCATCTCTGGTTTGCTGAGAAATGGAGGCAGCAATCAGGTTAGTAGGGAGGGTGCATGGGAAGTCAGACCCAGGAGGAGCAGTTCAGTGGGATAGAAGGAACCCTCACAGGGTGTGGACAATCACCACATTCTCTTGGACTGTGTAATGTAATGCCAAGGAAAGGCAACTTCCCAAGGTTCAAAATACCAGCATAGGTGCTCTCCATTTTATTCAGTGACCAACCAAGAACAGAGAAGATCAAAACATGACATCATTCAAAATACAGCATTTACTAAGTGTGATTAAATAATCTCCAAGTACTACCCCACCCCAGGACCTTCCATTCATTCAATCAATTACAAAGTCCCAGGTCTAAATACTACCGTGTTTCCCCGATAATAAGACCTATCCCAAAAATAAGCCCTCCCCTTACTGTGTAAGATTCCTCTAAAAATAAGCCCTCCCCCAAAAGTAAGCCCTATTGAGATTGCTACTATAGTGAAGGTGATCCCCTGTGCTATACGCTATATTACGGTACCCTCTGTATGCACTGTCCCCCCCCCCCCGGGTGAAACGCACGCTGCGCTCCAAGCTGCATCCAATCAGAGCTGCAGCAGTGAGCGCGTCATCCTGTTCTTCCCCAGTGATTTGCTTATTGAATAAAGGTATATTTTTTTGTTCACATTTACCTGTTTATTAAAATTGCTGTCAATGTTCATTAAAATAAGCCCTCCCCTGAAAATAAGCCCTCTGGTGTTTTTCTGTCCAAAAAAATTATAAGACAGTGTCTTATTATCGGGGAAACACGGGTACTCCACCCCTAGGCTGTACCTTCACTTAGTCCATCACAAAACCCCTCTTCTCAAATGGAGATTAGTTTCCAAACATAAGTAAAGTACATTCATTTGTTCAACCATAGAACACAAATAGGTCAAAAGTTCCCCACCCCTGGATCACAATTGAATCTACCCCAGAGTTACATCAAGTTTAAGCACAGCACTTAATACCCAAATGGAGGTCTTTTCTTCATCTTGACACGAGGCAAGTTCTCAGCAATCTTAGTTCCTGGGGAGACAAGGCTTCGCAAGGCCACAAGATACATTGCCAGTCTCTTCATTAATTCATCCTCTGTCTGCAGAACAGTCCTAGAACCCCTGAAAATATTAGCAAAACCCTCTCCCAGGATTTCTGTAAACATACAACAAGAAAATCCTTCAGGGCTTCTGAACCAACAGAAAGGTTCCCAGACCCCTGCAACAACAGCACTGTCCTTCACCAGTGGACAGTATTCACTCTCTGTCTGCAG
>NW_027187280.1:5133228-5171074 GCF_028583685.1 Petaurus breviceps papuanus | reverse complement strand
CTGTCCTTCACCAGTGGACAGTATTCACTCTCTGTCTGCAGGACAGTTTCAGGAGCTCTTAACCAGCAGCCAGGTTCCAGGACTTCTTCAACAACAGGATTGTCTTTCACCAGTGGACAAATCTGGCAAAACAACATCAAAACAGACAGACAAAGTACCAGCAAAACAGCCATGTCTCCTCAGTCCTCGGCAGCTCCAGGGGCAGGTCTCAAAAGTCCAGGGCAATTCAAAGTCGCCCTCCGCAATCCTCTCAGTCTCTCTCTGCCTCCACTAGGATGCTGCTTCCAAAAAGTTCTTCTGCCTCTCTCTTGTGTCTCTGCAAATCTACGTCACCAGCTCCTCCCAGTTCAGGACTCACTTTTCACATCAACAAGTCCATCCCACAGGTGGGATTAACAAGCTCTGGGTTTTAACACAATCAATTTGAAAACCAAGCCAATACAGGGGAATCTTCATATTCCATTACTATCACAGACTGGAAATGGGCTCAGTCTGGATAAAATTCTGTATGGAAAATGAGAGACTGAAGGATTCTTCCTTCCTTAGCTCCAGTGCTTCTTCCTCAGTGATTATTGCCAAAGAGTTCAGGCCACAGAGCTGGAGACTTGAGTTACTGATCAGTGGAAAGAAAAGATGTTGGCTTAGGTATGGGAATAGGTAAGACTGCATAGTGCCAAGTCCACCTCAGCCCCAACTCTTCCAGGACAAGATGGAGACCATACCAGTCCTTGGATATTCAGTCAGGGATCAGCAGTGAAGAAGCCCCAGGATTTAGGGTTGAAAGGGATGATATAAGCCACTTCTCTAATTTTAGAGATGAGGAAACTGAGGCAGAGAGAAGAGAAAGGACTTGGCCAAGGTCACACAGGTTACAAGTTATGATTAGAATGAGATGAGATTAGAACCCAAGTCTTTGGACTTCAAATC
This sequence comes from Petaurus breviceps papuanus, assembly GCF_028583685.1. Taxonomy (NCBI): domain Eukaryota; kingdom Metazoa; phylum Chordata; class Mammalia; order Diprotodontia; family Petauridae; genus Petaurus; species Petaurus breviceps. The sequence goes on along the minus strand of NW_027187280.1, from coordinate 5,170,147 downwards.
AAGTGCCTTTTCTGTTACAACATGCTAAAACTGGAGGTCTGTGGGTGCTCTGAGTCTCCTATGCCACTCTTCACAATGGTTGTTTTCTTTTTTCTCTGTAGCCTACATATAAGAGTGATCAACTCACATTTCATGTTTCCCCTTCTTGGTGGTATCACTTTAGGAGTCCCATTGTCCTCAGACTGATGAAAAGATGTCCTGTGGTCAAATAGGGGGTGACTGGAAGATTTACTACTTCTTTTTTTTTGGCTTTTTGGAGGGCAATTGGGGTTAAGTGACTTGCCCAAAGTCACATGGCTAGTTTTTGTGTTAAGTATCTGAGTCTGGATTTGAACTCAGGTCCTCTTGACTCCAGGGCTGGTGCTCTATTCACTGTGCCACCTAGCCACCCTGGAAGGTTACTTCTAAACTCTCTTCACCCAAAGTATCTGCCTGCTGACCAGTTCTGAGACCCAAAGCCCTGACCAATAAAGGATACTGGGGACCTGCAGGGATCTGAGAGATGGAGGGGAACTGCTAAGACAAAATTCACTTAAAATCAACTTATTATAAGGGACAGACATGGTGGCAAATGGGACCATGAGGAAGGCTTGTATTCAAGTCTCAGTTCTGTAGCTATTCTTAGTGTTACCTGTCAAGGGCAAATCTCTTCTTTTCCTGGGCATTAGTTTCCAAAGTGGAGGATGGGGTGGAAGAGAGGCAGATTTAGGCCCAATATAAGGAATAAGCTACTTCCTAACAATTAGACCTGTCCAAAAGTGGAATGGACTAGTTCAGGAAGTGGTAGATAGCCCCTCACAGCAGGTCTATCAGTGGAAACTGTGGGAGCAATTGCCAAGTGTGTTGTAGAGATGTCTGTTTTAGAACAGGTTAGATGAGATGATCTTTGGGATCCTTTCCAACTCTGAGGTCCTGGGATTCTGTGATTAGTTGATCTCTTCCTGTCCAACCATTTCTAACAGTCTATTCCAAGGAACCTGGGAAAAAATTTTTTACAGCAAGTTTCTCTGATAAAGACCTTGTTTCTCAAATATATAGGGAATTGAGTAAAATAAAAATAAGAGCCATTCCCCAGTGAATAAATAATCAAAGGATATGAAAGGTAGCTTTCAGAAGAAGAAATCAAAACTATCAGTAGTCATATAAAATGCTCTAAATCACTAACAACTAAAATGCAAATTAAAATAGTTCTGGGATATCATCTCATACCTATCACATTGGCTAACATGACAGAAAAGGAAGATGACAAATGCTGGAAGTAATGTGGAAAAATAGGAACACTTATGCACTGTTGGTAGAGTTGTGAACTGGTTCAACCATTCTGGAAACCAATTTGGAACTATGCCCCAAAACTGTGTAATACCCTTTGACCCATCAGTATCACTACTAGGTCTGTATCCCAAAGAGGTGAGAAGAAGGAAAAAAACATGTATGTATAAAAATGTTTATAGCAGCTATTTTTTTGTGACAAAAAAGAATTGGAAATTGAGGGTATGCCCATTAGTTGGGGAATGCTTGAACAATTTGTAGTATATGATTGTGATGGAGTTCTATTGAGCTATAAGAAATTATGAAGGGAATGGGCTGAGAAAAACATAGGAAGATTTGTATGAACTGATGCAGTGAGCAGAACCAGGAGAACATTGCATGTAGTAATAGCAATATTGTAACATGAGCAACTGTGAAATATTTAGCTACTTTGATCAATACAACAATCCACAATAGTTCCAAAGGACTTGTAATGAAAAATGCTATTCACTTGCAGAAAGAGAACTGGTGAACTCTGAGTTCAGACTGAAACATTTTTCATTTTTTTTTTTGCTGTTTTTTGGCAACATGATTAATATGGAAATATGTTTTGCATGAATTCATGTGTATAATTCACATGTGTATTGCTTGCCTTCTCAATGAGTGGGGAGGGGCTAGAGGGGAGGGACAGAATTTGGAACTCAAAATTAAAAAAGTGAATATTAAAAAAAACAACAACAACAGACAATTCATTCTAAATCTAACACTCTGTCTCAAGGTCCTTCCCAGTTCTGATATTCTAAGTTCTAGGTTGTAATGGCCTTTTTAGCTTTAATATTCTGGGTTCTAAGGACCCTTCCAATTCTAATATTCTATACTCTTTTTTAAGGGCCTTTCCAGCTTGGATTTTCTAGATTCTAAGGATCTTTCCAAGCATATCATTCTGTGTTCTAAATTCTAAGAGCCTTTTCAGCTCTAATGTTCTAGGGTCTGAGAGGACCCTTCCAACTCAAACATTCTATAATAAATCCACTAACTTACTGATACTCAGCCATCCACAATCAGTAGAAAGTCTGGCAGGAAGTGAATGGGGTGGGGAAGGAAGAGAGGAAGAAAGCATTTACATTCCTAGGAAGAAATACTCCACAAAGCCTGGGCCTCTGAAAGGAGATCTCCTGGTTATTTATGCACATACAGAAACCGCTTCATGCATCCTGGTGAAACCCTGTGATTTGTCAATGAGTCCCCCTGCCCCCCACCCCCGCCTCCACTAACATTTACAGTAAATCTGTCGCACTGACCATTAAATCTGAAGCTGCCTTGAGCAATCGTTCCAATGGGTATGTTGACAGGCTGAGTGTTAATAATGATGCAGACGCTAACCTGTTTATTGACTTGCTTTTTGTATCCTTCATCCTAACTCACTCCTTCTCACTCTCAGAGGAGAAATCTTGGAATCAGTGATCAGGTGACAGCTCCGACCCCCTCCTGTTCCCAGTCGCGTCACCCAGCCCTAACTCTGGGAGAGATAAATCACCACCACCTTCATCTGCCTCTGCCAGCCGGCCACTGTTACACAGTTACTCAATGCGGAACGCAGTATTTGTCACTGGTGCCAGCAAAGAGGAAAAAAAAAAACCCAACAAAAACATTAACACAGACATGAAAAGCTTTTAACTTTGACAAGGGAAGCATAGGAAAGTTTTATATTTAGCCCCTCCAGCGAAGGCCACAGCCGATCCATTAAAGTTGCTTGTCAGAAAGGAGTGTAGATGAGGTGGGAGTGGCACTGGGACCAGGCATCTTGGAGGACAGGGTTTCTCAGACTTTGGCTGCAGAGCCATTAGTGGCCTGGCAAGGGGGTATGGTGGCCCCTTGCTGTCTCCTCTCTCCCCTTCCTCAGCTATGGGGATGGCATGATGCCCTACTTTCCTCAGTGATATCATGAACTGGGGAGTCATTGGATTCAGGGCTGGAAGGGACCTTAGAAGCCATCAAATTCAATCTACACCATTTTATAATTTAGGAAAACAGCCTCAGTGGAAGCTTCCAGAGGGAGTGAGTAGACGGGAATTCTTAACCTTGGGTCCTTTAACTTGATTTTCAAAAATCAGTTTCCTTTATAATCATATGTATTTTGTTTTGTGTATTTACAAACATTGTTCTGAGAAGGGGTCTGTAGGCTTTGCCAGGCTGATAAAGAGGTCCATAACACACAAAAGCCCCAAATCCCTGAAATAGAACAATGATTTGAATCTAGTCCCTCTCTCTACAGATTCAGATCCTTTTATATCCCTAAACCAAACCACCACCTTGACCAGTACAATGCCAAGACCAGCATGAACTGCATAAACAAAACTAAAGTATTTATAATGTTTCAAGAGAAGCAAATTAGGACTTCCCCGGGGATTTGAGAAATTGGGAGTGATGGAAAATGTTGTCTTGATTTTCACAAAAAGGAAGAAGGTGGGAGCAAGGCAGTTCTGGATCATCTACCCTACAGAGGTAAACTGAGTCACATCATGCAGTTTTTCTTGGAAGCTCACTGCATGATCCAGTCAGGGAGAGAGAAGGAAGAGAAGGTCTGCCCTGTGTATCTGTCCAGTTAAGCTGGAGAGACAAATATTACACAGGTAAAAACAGAAAGCATTACACAACAGTAAGTAAATAAGGACAAGGTTGTATTCCCTCCTCACCTCCTCCTCTTATAGTCAGTCAGTCAGTAGTAGTAGTAGTAGGTAGTAGTAATAGTAGTGTCAGTAGCAGCAGCAGTAGTAGCAGCAGTAGCAGTAGTAGTAGCAGTAGCAGCAGTAGTAATAATAATAGCTGACACTTGTATATGACTTTAAAGTTCATAAAACATTTTACAAATATTATTTCTTTTGATCCTTGCAATAGACCTAAGAGTTAGGTACTATTATTATCCTCATTTTACAGATGAGGAAACAGGTTAAGTGACTTGCCCAGGGTCACAGAGCTGGCAAGTATCTGAGGCTCGATTTGAACTTATGTCTTCCTGACTCCAGATCTCGTACTCTGTCCATTGTTCCCGCTAGCTGTCTCTACTGTGTCCTTCAAAGCACAGCTCAAATTCCCCCTCTTATATGAGGTAACTGGTGGCACCATGGATAAAGTCCTGGACCTGACATCAGATGTGACCTCTGACACTTATAATATGATCCTGGGCAAGTTATTTATTTATTTACTTTACTTTACTTTTTGGAGGGCAATTGGGTTTTAAGTAACTTGCCCAAAGTCACATGGCTAGGTTTTTTGTTTGTATGTGTTAAGTGTCTGAGGCTGGATCCGAACTCAGGTCCTCCTGACTCCAGGGCCAGCACTCTACTCACTGCGCCACCTAGCCGCCCCCAGGCAAGTTATTTAACCTTTGTCTGCCTTAGTTCCCTCAATTATAAGATTATAAATATATACATTATCAATTTTGTTGTTTATTATATTAATTACAAATATATACATTAAAATCTATAAAATAAAATGTGAGGATCAGATGAGATATTATTTGTATGTGCTTAGCACACAGTAGGAACTTAGTAAATGTTTGTTCTCTTCTTTCCTGCCCTGAGTCTGCCTCACTGCTAGGGCCTCCTTCTCAGAATAGCTTTGGATTTCTTTTGTATATATTTGTATAATGTGCACATGTTTTGTCTGTTGTCTTTCTCACTAGAAGCTAAATTCCTGGAGGACAGAGATTTTGTTTCATTTTTGCCCTTGTATCCTCAGTGCCCAGAATAGTACCTTGGAATCTGGAGGGTGCTCAGTAAATGATTATCAGTTGGTTTGGTTAATTGTGCAGTACGATAATGTGCTAAAGAAATCCAGAGAAGGGAGAACTAAATTGTAGTCAGGATAACCTTCATGGAGGAGGTGGGAGATAAACTGGGCCTTGAATAAGGGTTAGTATTTAGAAAAATGGAGAGGAGGGGAATGGAATCATAGGAAATATAAGCTAAGGTACAGAGATCAAGGTAAGTGTGCCAGGTGTGGAAGGTGAGGAGAATGAGACCACATGTGGCTCTCTAGGTCCTCAAGTGTACCTCTTTGGGCCTTTGTGGCCTGGAGGCTGCAGGTTCCCCTCTCCTGACTCTGGTTGGAACAAGAGGGGTTTTGTTGGAGACCTGGAGACTGAAAGAGTAGGGCAGGCCTGAACTGTGGAGAGAAGCCAATACTAGGACAGAAGAGTTTGGACTTCTTGTAGCAGAGACACACAGCCTCTTGTGGCTAGCCACAGAAGCCACCTGCTCAGCTATTCTGGGGCTGAGGGCAATTAGGTTCCAGGTGAGTGGCCAGAAATCTGTCTCTGCTTCTCACGAAACCATTTCTCTGATTGCTGGGCTGGAGGCACTTTGGTTTTAAAAACTGAGGCTCACACAGAATCCCCAGAGTTGGAAGAGGTCCCTGAGGATATTTAGCCCAACCTCTATCTGAACAAGAATCCTTTCTGTAGTATCCCTGGCAATCAGTCATCAAGCCTTTCTTTTGAGACCTCCAAAGACCCATGACCTCCCGAGGTGGACCATTGCCCTTTTCAATTCAATTCAATCAACAAGTATTTATTAAATGCTGGTTATTGGCTGGTATTGTGGTAGGTACTAAGGACACAGAGGTAGACCTAAATAGTCCCTGTGCTCAAGGAGATTACATTCAATGGGGAGTGGGCAAGTGGGGATGGAGCAGCAGGTACAGAGAAAACTGAATATAAAACATAGACAAAGTAATTTCCAGGAGGAATGCACAGGTCTCATATAAAGGGCTATTTGTTAACAAGAGAGGGCAAAACAGATACAATGGAAAGGCCAAATCATGGACTTACAGACCCAGAGATAGAAGGGCTTGTAGAGATCTTCTTCACTTTACAGAGGGTCCAGACAGGTAGGAAGACCAGAGGGAGGGGGGTGACTTGGATGGGTATGAGAGAGTAGGGAGTGGTAGCCTCAGAAAAGAACTCAGGTCTAGACATATTACTCAGAATCACAGGGACTTTGACTGGAGCCTATTGTCACGCCCTTCAAAGTAGCAAATGATAATTTTGATTTGATTATCAGTCTCTGAATAGGATGTGGAGAGTGGGATGGTGGGAGAGTTCTGGGTGGCAAAAGTATGTATGACAAGTCTCTATGCTGGATAGTCAGAGCAGGCATCATTGGTATTCTGAAGCCTGGTAGACTATGGAGGGGAGAATCATGTTAGAGATAGTCATCTTCCAACCCGATCAAGGATTGTAGTGAGGGCTCACTGAAATGTTTAACATGATCTCCAGAGAAGGAGATTTAGAAGTATCTTTGGTCTTGGACTGATGGTCAGTATGAAAGGAGGGGATGTTTGTGAAGATGATAAGTCCCAGTCTTTCCTGTAGGTCAAGGTAAGGATTAGTGGAATCCTAGGGCCTGAAGGGTCCTAATTTTTAGACAGCTCAAATTGTTAGGAAGATTCTCCTTACACCATGCCTAAACTGACTTCTCTGAAACATATGCGTTATTGATTGCTCATAGTTCTACCCTTTGGGACCAAACAGAACAAAGCTAATTCCCCTTCACATATTTGAAGACAAATATCATGTCTCCAGTTCCTTCAGCTGATCCTCACATACCACGATTTTGAGTCCCATAAACACTTTGATCACCCCTTCTCTAGATGCAGTTCAACTTACCAATGTCCTTCTTAAATGTGATCCTTTCTAAAACTGAACACAATACTCCAAATATGGTCTGACCTGGGTGGATATTATTGGGGTTGTCATTTCTCTAGCCTTGAACATTATGCCTTATAGTTTCTTTTGGCTGCCACATCACAATACTCACAATCACATCACAAAGTCTCATATTGATTTTATAGTTCACAAAATCCTCAGACCTTTTTCTGTTTCTGACCAACTTGTTTTTAAGTCGTATTGACCCGTTCACTTGGGGCAGTTGATTTTTAAAAAAATCGAAAGCAAGACTTTACAATTATTCTTGTAAAACGGGATTTTTTAGGTTTCAGCCCATTGTTCCAGCTTGCCATTTCAAGTCTTACTCCTGACTTTCTCCAAGTCATAGAGCTAGTAATTGGTGGTGGTGGGATTTAAACTCTGATATTTTGACTTCATGTCCAATTACATTGGACTTTTAAAGAATTTCTCTAGAGGTGCCTAGATGGCGCAGTGAATAGAGCAATAGCCCTAGAGTCAGGAGGACCTGGGTTCGGATCCAGCCTCAGACACTTAACACAAAAACTAGCCGTGTGACCCTGGGCAGGTCACTTAACCCCAACTGCCCTCCAAAAAAAAGGCAAAAAAAAAAAAAAGAATTTCTCTCACTTTAATACTTAATGGGACCCAGGATCATAGGTCATTCTTTCAGTTTGAGAAGGATTCTTTTCTCATGTAGGAAAATTGTTGCTGATGAGCAGCCTCTCAATTACTTTGAATTCCTCAGTGAACAATGTCTTCAGTTCAGGAGCAGGCATTTCATCCTTGCTACACAGTAAACTCACTCTAGAAGCACAAGACTTTCTATTTTCCCCATCTCAGCAGGCCAGGGATGGCTAGTGGACAATAGATAGTCATCAGAATGGAAAATGTGAAAATAAAGATTAACTAAGTATGTCCTTTTGCGGCAATCTGAACTTTGAAAGTGGGATACAGCAGTGGACTTTATTAAAACAGATTCAGGGCAATATAGGATAGATTTCACTTAAAGGCAGTGTGGTACAGTAGAAAGAACACTAGATTCAGACCCAGGTTCAAGTCCTAGAGCTAATATATTCCGTGTATGTAATCTTACTCTCTCTGTTTCTCATTTTCATTAAAAGCAATGCTGTTGGATTGAATTTTCTCTCAAGATTCCTTCTAGCTCAAAATCTTTTGGCCTAGTCTTGATGAGGAAACCATTGTACAATTGTGATAAATCATTCTTTTATATTCAAAATATGCTTAAAGTTTTTATAATAAAGAAACTAAACCATGATAACCTGAGACCTGAGGCCATAGAAATAAGAATGAGTTTCATCAAGGACAATTATTTTAATACTAATAGTTGCTGAATAGGAATAAGGAAGGGAGGAACAAATAAGAGCTATGCCATATTTGAAACGTTTGCTGTGGGATCTTTCTCCTGATTAGAAAGTGAGAGTTACAGGAAAGAGAAGTAAGTACACTTCTTTCATGCCACTTTCTTGGGGCTTCTGGTTTGAGCAATGAAGATGGTGAGGATTTTCTGTTTGGCTCAAAAAAAAAAAAAGATTAGAGAAGAGGAGAGTTAGGGACAAAAGACTGCTTTGAAAAAGAGTATGCAGGTATATTAAAAACTGGTGGGAAATACCAAATCATGCCATGTTCCAAATACCAAAGTTCCATTTCTTACCATGAACACAGCTCAAGAAACATCTGTCAAAAGGAAAATTGAAGATCAGAGGATCAGAGGTTCTTTTAAGTAATTTTTCATAATAATTTAAGACTAATAATTCAAAAGCGGTGCTTGTACTAAGCAGTTAGATTTGTTGAAACCTTGCTTCTTTTTGAGTATTATGTTCTTGTTACCTCATTCACTGTTATTTTTGACAAAGTTTTGCTAGTGAAAAAATAGCCTCATCAAACTATTGACTTGTAAATTTGATTCCATCTCTTGGTTATTCACATTTGGGAACAACTCAAATGCTTGACTTCATATATACCAAAGTATCCCCATGTACATGGTGTCAGCTAATAAAAGTCATAATGGTAAGGAAGAATCTAGTCACCAGAGGTCCTGTCTTGTAAATATAACCTTACTAAAAGATCATAAGTATTTTAGCGCCTTATGGTTATTCTTTTCTGCAGAGTTCAATTGCTTGCTAAAAGGTACACATTCCTCTAGCTCCCCTCTCCATTCAGAGAAGGAACTGCTGTCAGATATGGACTGGTACCTTCAGTTCTCTTATCTCTAGATCTCCATGTTGCCACTCTCTACTCTGGCAGGGAAATGGTTTTCTACCCCCTCTGTATTAAGGCTGGAATTCCTCATCAGGGTATATCCTGGGCAAAATTGCAACTTTCACTCTATCACCTCTATCTCTTCTCACTGTGGTCTTTCATATGGTTTTCATACTATGCTGGGTTTCTCTTGGGTGGATAAAAACTCCTCCCGAGTTGATTAATAAATAAATTCACCCAAGATATTGGACTTAATGTGTATTAAGGTTTAATTCTTCCTATAGAGGGAAAGTCCAAAATATAGACTCTCCAGACCAATAGATAGATGACCATCCTCTCTATTCAGTTTGTAAAAAGGGCAGTGATTCCAGAGCCTTAAGTTTCCTCCTGTGGGGATGGATTTAAGAAAAATTAGGCTCTTTGTCTCTCCCTGACAAATCAAGTTCTTACTGTTTCCATTTTATATATGGGAAAATCAAGGTAACAAGGCCAAGAAACCCGAGCAGCCAAGAACAGCCAGCTAAAGAATTTACTGCTCTGAGTCCCAGTTTCCTCCTCTCAGCTCAGGATCATGAAAAAGAAATGAATAAGGAAATAAGAGGAAGGTAATTATAATACCTACTACTTAACAGGCATTGTGCTAAGAATTTTACAAATATTATTTCTTTTGATCCTCAAAACAACCCTGGGGGGGTAGGTGCTATGAGTATCCTAATTTTTTAATTGAGGAAACTGAAGAAGACAAAGGTTAAATGACTTGTCCAGGGTCACACAGCTGTAAGAGCCTGAGGTCAAATTTGAATTCAGGTCTTCCTGACTTCAGACCCAGTGCTCTGTCCACTACACCACCTAGCTGCTTCAATTTAATCATGATACTTTCTTGGCCATTTCCATTCTTACCCTTGTGACAACTCTCTCTATGGTGAAAGCTCCTCTGATATCTCCCAGAACCCCTCCTCCTTTTGTGTCCAGGAACTCATCTTATCACTGGACTGCCTATGTTCCCAGTATGATTTATTGCCCAAGAGTGGCAGCATGGTGTAATGTATAGTGCATTGAATTTGAAATCAAGAAGACTTGGGATCATATCCTGCTTGGGAAATTGACTAGTTATGTGAGCCTAGGCCAGTCACCTGAACCTTTCCGTACCTCAGTTTTCTCCTTTGTATAATAAGGGAGTTGGACTTTATGTCCTCTGTTTAGATCTAAAACTATGAAACAGAGAGCCACTTCCCATAGTTGATGGAAGCTCCCTTCTCTAGCTCCTCATCCGGAGCCCTGGGCTCAAAACAGGCCCTTGGTAGAAACACACTCAATGAAGGAAGGAAAGATGATAAACCCAGATGAGCAGGGAAAGCCTAGTGACTTGAGATGAAGAGAACAATCAGATTGCATCTCTGCTGCCCCTCTCTCTTGGAAAAAACGAGCCATCAGTCCCTGGAGACTGAGTAATGCTTCATCTGCTGATACACAGCTGCTTCAGAAAAAACACTTCTTAAAGGCAGAGTAATATCTACAAATGTGAGAATTTTAAAGGGATACTGTCAGATAAATTCTTATTTTTACGTTAATATTTTTACTCTCCATTGTTGGTAATATCATCAAAGAAGCTAGAAATCACATTTTTCTAAAAAGACTTTCTAAGCCTTATAGCCTTGGAAAAATATGATCTTTTCTAAACTCATTTGGGGTTCAAAGGAAATTAAGAGTTACAGATTTTTTTTGGTGTGTGTGTGTGTGGGGGGGTAGGGTACAATTCTCATATATGAGTAGCATTCTGGTTACAAAGAACTGGCCAGTTGGTAGACAGGAGACATCTCAAAGTGCTTTTTAAAAAGCTGTTAGTAGACAAATAGGTTGGCTAAACTGTAAGAGATAAACAAAGCATTATTCCAACTACCTAAAATCCATAGGTCTTTCTCACTGTAGTTATTTTATTATTATTTTTAAAAGGTCTATTGGGTTCAATCTCTTGGAATTATTTTTGTGATAGTTTAGTGGAGGGTTTAGGGTATCCTCTAACTGGGGTCAGCCCACATATTACTCTCACATTTTCTTTATACTCAATTGTTGGCAAAGTCGACAGAGAATGTAAATTCTTAGAAGATCATATGGCCCTTCAGGGAGGGGCAACAGGGATAGCTTTTCTCCCTACCCTTATCTCTCTCTTTTCCCACAATGCTTCAACAACTTCCTGACCTATGGTGGTTGTTATCCAATAATTTCTTCACAGTTCAAGTGAAGAACAACATGAACCCACACCCACGTCTTTTTGTAAAGGACCTTAGAACATCTGAATGTAGAATGTCAGAAGGGCCCTTTAAACACAAAGCATAGAATATCAGGACCGAAAGGACCCATAGAAAACAACAAAGAATGTCAGAGCCACAGTTTCTTTATCTAGAAAATGAGGTGTTGGACTAGGAGATTTGCAAGGTCTTTTCCAGCTTTATATTCTATGACTGATTATATCCTTTCAACAATTTGTGTTGAAACTCTTTAGGAACGACTTTGCCTTTGAATTGGGCTCCAAGATCCTTAATGTCCACCACTCAATAGATCTAAATTGGCTAATTTTCTTTTGACATTGACTGGCATTGGTTGTGTTTGAAACACGCTGGCCCAGCGCTCCTTCTCCCCTCCCCCTCCCATCCTCCATTCCTCTAGAGCTGGGCAAATGCTGGGACCAGGCTTTCTAACCAGAAATCCAATAACTTTTTCATATAAATTGTCCGTAAGAGAAAACTTCTTGTTTTTAGTTTTTGTCGCTGTTTCAGCATTTTTCTGTACAAGATGAAAAACTTTTGCATTGAGCAAAATACAGATTTATGGTCAATAAAGTGAAGTTTAACAGTTTATGGGGCTATACCTTCTTTTTTTAAAAAAAAAACTGGTATTAAAAGTGATTTTTCTGAGCTTTGTTAGAATAGCTTGTTCTATCAATCAAAATTCCAGCTTTTAAAAATGATATGAGAATTAGAAAAAAAGTAACTAATCAGTAAGGAAGAATCCATATGACATAGTGGGAAAGTCATTGGGTTTGGAGTCAGGAGGCCTAGGTTTGGATATTGTTTCTGCCACCAACCACTTGTTAAGTATGGTATATAGTAGAAAATGTGCTGGACCTGGAGTGAGAATGACCTGAGTTTAAATCCTACTTCTGATACTCAGTAGCTGTGTGACCTTGAAAAAGTCATTTAACATCTCTGGGTCTTACTTTGCTCATCTGTAAAATGGGGATAATGACACATTTACTCTTTGCCTCACAGGATTACTGTGAAGAAAGTTTTACAGGAAATGGAAAACAACAAAAGACCAAGGACAGACTTCTGAGGCACTCTACCAGAGATTACCCTCCAAAATCATGTTGAGCAATTTATGACTAAATTTTGGGTCTAGTCATTCAACCAATTCCAAATCCACTTCAGCTTATGCTTGTCCAGCATACATCTCTTCATCTTGTGCACAAGAACAGCATGGGAGACTTTTTCAAATGCTTTCATGAAATCCAGATAAGCTAGGTCTACAGTGTTCATTTTATCATCTAGTTTAGTAACCTGGTTCAAATAAATAAGTAAGTAAGTAAATAAATGACATTACCATGATATGACCTTCTTGATGAAGTCATGTTAACTCTTAATGATTACCCTTTTCTCTAACAATATGTTCTAGAATTTTGTCAAGAATAGAAGCTCACTGGCATAATTTGCCACTTAATTCATTTTATCACTTGTTCTTGAAGGATGGATTTTTCACCAAGGGAAACCAAAAGATTGTTGACTGCTTTGATTTTGGTAGAAAAGGAGGGCTTTGGAAGATGCCTGGATGGTAGAAATCCTCTATCATCATTACAGCATGACTTTGTGCAAAACCATAGTCCTCTATTTCTTCCTACTGTCCGGGTGGTCTGTAGTATATTTCCATGATCCTTACTTCTGTTTCTCTCTCCATTTATCTTCATCTGGATGTCCTCCTCTGAATATATCTTCTTCACACACTGCTTTTCCCCATTTATTTATTCATTTCTTTCAAATAGGGGGAGGGTCTTGATTTCATTGGTAAAGTAAAATTCCAGGTAAGGACATTCCTCTACCAATGCAGGTTGGTGCCTTCTTTGCAACTTATAGTTTTAGAGATTTGCCTAAAACAGTGATCTATAAAACTTTTTGATAGTGTACTCCTATCAGTAAAATGAATTTTGAATATGCATCCCCAAATTATGTGTATTTACATGTTATATATAAATTGTATACTTATACTAGAGAAGAAATAATAATTATGATATTTATGGAAAGCTATAAAGTTTTATAATTATTATCTTATTCCATCCTCACAACAACCCTGGGAGGTGGGTTTATTATTATACTCATTTTACAGATGAAGAAACTGAATAACTTGCTTGGGATCACACATCTAGTAAATGTCTAAGGCCAGATTTGAATTCAGGTCTTCCTAATTCTAGGCCAAGAGCTCTATCTTCTGTGTTTGCTGCTCAGGGGTAATGGATAGAGAGTCACTTAAGTCCTACTTCTAACATACACTGGTTATATGATCCTAGGAGAGTCACTTAACCTTTCAGTGCTCTAGGTCAGAGGTGTCAAACATGAAGGCTACATGTAGCCCACAACCCTACTGAGTGCTGCCCAAATTAGATTAAAATATAGTTGGGAAATATTTAGCAAAATAAAAATACATTAAAACATAGATAATGTTAACATGTAGTTCTCTAAATCAATATGGTGCCATAGGGATTCATAGGTATGGTTTATTGGTCCTTCTTCCTATTTGTGTTTGATGCTACTTGGGGGCCATCTCCAGTTGTCTTGTTCAATATCTGGCCACTGGACCCAGATGGTTCCAGGGGAGAAAGTGAGGCTGGTGACCTTGCACAGCCCTCCCTCACTTAAATCCAATTCACTTGCAAGTCATGGCATTATCTTTCTGATCTCATGGTCCTTTTTAAGAACAAAGGACAAACAACAATAATGACACTATTTTACCACTGTAAGTTACAAAGAAGGTACTAACCTGTATTGGTAGAAGGAATTTCCTGATCTGGCAAATATCTATGACTAAAGAAATCACAGGTCTAGAACCTATCTCTCTCTTTTACTTATTTTTTAAAAATTATTTTTAGTTTCCAGCATTCACTTTTACAAGATTTTGAGTTCCAATTTTTTCCCCTCATATCCCTTCCCCCTCCCCAGACGGCATGTAATCTGATGCAGGCTATATATGTACAATCATATTAAACATATTTCCATATTAGTCATGTTGTTGAAGAAGAATCAGAACAAAAGGGGGAAACCAAGAGAAAGAGAAAGTAAAAAGCAAAACAGAACAAAACAAAAAGAGAAAATAGTATGCTTTTATCTGCTTTCAGCCTCCATAATTCTTTCTGTGGATGCAGATAGCATTTTCCATCATGAGTCTTTTGGAATTGTCTTAGGTCATTGCATTTCTGAGAAGAGCTAAGTCGATCAAAGTTCATCCTTGAACGATGTTGCTGTTACTATGTACAATGTTCTCCTGGTTCTGCTCACTTTACTCAGCATCAGTTCATGTAAGTCTTTCCAGGTTTTTTCTGAAATCCACTGCTCATCATTTCTTATACAACAATACCATTCTGTTACATCCATATACCACAACTTTAGAATCTATCTCTTTTGATACACATACTCTAGACATATTCTACTAATAATTATTGATAATGTAAAACTCAAAAATTGAAATAAAAAAGGAATGAGATAAAGATGGAGCACCCAGAATAAATGACTCACTAGTATTTACTGAATAGGACAGTGATTCTCTGTAGGAAAATTCCTCTGGTGGCAGTGTGGGGGATGGATTCAAGTAGGGAGAGATCTAATGCAGGGAGACTGGTTAGATGGCTATTACAATAGTCCAGGCAAGAGTTGATGAGGATCTGAATTAAGGTAGTGACTGTGTGAGTAGAGAGAAAGGAGGTAGATACAAGAGAGACATTAGGGAAGTAAAAATGGAGATTTGTTAATTGATCACATGTCCATGGAATGAGAGAAAGTGAGGAGTAGAATGTGGCAAAGATGATGCCATGGCTGTGAGCCAGGGTAATCAGAGGGATGGTAGTGCCCTCAATAGAAATAAGGAGGTTTGGAAAAGGGGAGGATTTTTTTGGGGAGGGATAATGTAATAAGATCTTCAATGCATGTTGCAATCCATTCTTGCCTGCTCATCCTCTATGACTCACTTTGCTTTACCTGAAATGAAAAAGTCTGGGGGTGGGGGAGGAGGCAGAGTTTTTTCGCCTCATTGATCATTGCCTGGGAACCAGAGCCTCTCCTCCAAGGGGTGCCTGTCACAGCCACAAGGTGACCTGGGGGAGAGGAATGGTTATGTTGGAGTGAAAGGAGGCAGAATTTTCCCAATGGCACCTGCACAGCAGTCATCTGGGTAGAGGTTAGGTTAAGTTATAGGGCATGTGTTTGGGGGAGATGGTGGAGTTTGGAAACTTGCCCAGTGAAGTCAGACTTGGGGGGAGGATTTAGGGGATAAGAATAAGTTTGGTTGCTTTGGAAACAAACCTCATGATTGGTTATCACAGGAAGGGTGGGATGCAACCCACCTTCCTATCTTCTGATTGTTTGATCACAAAGCTGCTGGAATGAGTCCCTTATCCTCCAGGGGGGTTCTGCCCACACTTTTAGGAGTACCAAGAGGTTAATTAACTAGCTAAGGTCACTGAATCAGTATGTGTCAGAGACTGGATTTGATCTAATATCTTTCTGACTCTGAGGTCACCCATCATGACATGCCACCTCTTCTTTTGAATAAAGTTAAAAAAAATGCTCTTCCAGAAATATATTTCGGCCATGAGTTCCATTTCAAGTTGCATTGATATCTATGGGGTCAAATTTGGTTCCTTGCATCAGGATCTTTTGTGTAGGGGGCTTATTACCCATACTATGTATCCTTGTGTGCCTATGTGACTTTGGGCAAGCCACTTAACCTTCCTAGGTCTCAGTTTCTTCATTTGTAAAATAAGGAGATTAGACTAGATGGACTTTGTTATCCCTTCCAGTTCTAAATCTGTGATCCCTATGACATACACCCTTGGATTTTATTGGTGGGTCCTTTCTTGGATTTTGCCTGCTGTGAGTTACTGACCATATCTACTGCTTTCTTTGTTGCATTTGTGGTTCTTTATGGCATCCTTTATGGTATCTTGTGTGATAGATATATGTAGGCAGTTTTCTTCCTTCCCTTCTTTTTTGTTTAAAGCCTTTGGTCATATTTATAAGACTCCAGGGTAATAGATGTGTTGGTTTTTTTTTAACCAACCCCAGTAGGTACACTCCCTGGTCAAGAGCCTGCTGATATTATATTTTAAGTGGTGGTCTGGAAATCCAAATTCTATTCTTTCTATTGTTCACTTCTCAAATCTACCCTTTTCTCTTGAAGCTCTTGCCTTGAAAGGGCAGAAGTAATGAAAATATCACCTATGTCTATGCCCCTAAGGATTATCAACTTCTTATCCAGAACCTCCAAAAATTCAGCAGAGTTGGGTAGTGGTCAACAGGTTTGACCAGTCTTGGGAGGTTCTCCATGATGTCCTGGTTTGTATAGCATACCTTTATTGCTAATGTCAGTTTGACAAACAGCTGTCTTGGCACCCCTGGGCATCACATCACCACCGCTTGTCTCTTCTTCATTTGACCCTCGAGGAGAATACAATTTAAGCTTTTTAAGAGCAGTGATTGGTTCTTTTTTTGTCTTTTTATATCTCGTGTGGTGATTGGTTCAATTTTTGTCTTTTTATATTTGGTGCCTAGCATAGTGCCTGGTATATAGTAGCTACTTAATAAATACTTGCTTTTATTTAGGGGATTATTGGGGGTGCCATCTTACTAGATGGCACCTATCGATCTATATCATCTTTCCCTGGGGTACAGGCAGCTGCTTCCTTCCTTCCTTCTTCTAGAGGACTCAGCTCCCTCTTCTTTGGGAATAGCTTCATTTATACCCTATTAGAATGAAAGCTCTTTGAGGGCAGAACTGCCTTGTATTTGCCTTGCATTTGTATCCATAGCACTTAGAACATTCTGTTTGTCATATAGTAAAAGCTAAATAAATGCTTTTTCATTCAATTATTCATTCATGCAACCTAACTCCAGGCTTTTTCTCCCTGTATTTTTCTTTCTCATTTCCAATAATATAAGGATTTCCCCTTCAGTATTTTGATCCAGGGTAGGTCAGCTAAAATTTCCCAAAGTGCAAAACTCTTAAATTAGAAATCCAGACCAAGTTCCCTGAGTCAGGTGTATATCCTAACAAGTTTTAGATTAAAACTCTAAATTACCCTCATCCAGGAGGTATGTATAGAAGATTATAGGATTTAGGGAAAAAAAGAGACCTTGGAGATTATCTAGTTCAGAAATTCTTAACCTAGAATTCATAGACAGATTTCAGAGGGATCCATGAACTTGGATGTAACAAAAAAAAATTACACCTCTACATTTATTCTCCTCTTTTTTTTTCATTTATTTTTGCCTTTTGGAGGGCAATTGGGGTTAAGTAACTTGCCCAAGGTTACACAGCTAGTTTTTTTGGTGTGGGTGTTAAGTGTCTGAGGCTGGAACCGAGCTTGGGTCCTCTTACTATGAGGCCAGCGCTCTTACTCACTGAGCCACCTAGTCGCCCCTATTCTCCTCTTACTGAAAAATTATTCCTTCAATTATGAACGGAGGCAACAAAAACATTATTTTGGACAAGAGTCTATAGACTTTGCTAGACTTCCAAAGGGATGCATGACACAAAAGCTTTTAATTCCCTTATTTGAAGAGGAAAAGACTTGCCCAAGGTCACTTAGGGAGTAAGTTAGCACAGCTGGGAATCAAATGAAGGTTCTTTTACTCTAAATTGGATGTTCTGTTCACCATTGCACTGCCTCTTCCTCTCCATATTGATTATCTTTGGGGATCATTGAGGCTTAGTGTTTCTCTTCTGTTTTTCTCTGCTGAATGAGCATCCCCTTGAGAGGGTGGGTGATAAAAAGAGGAAATGAGACTAATGAATGTCTACTGATCTGGACATTTGTTCTCACCTTGGCTAAGCAACAACAAACAACAACAACACCAGCAATAGCTAGCACTGATATTGTAAGCTTTAAGGATTGGGAAACACTTTATCATATTTGATCTTCATAATAATGCCAATAAAAGTAAAGTGATTTGCCCAGGATCACAAGCTAGTAATCACCCGAGGAAGGATTTGAACTCAGGTCTTCTTGAGTCCAGGTCCAGAACCACCTCAGTGACTCTAAGTAGTTTCCTTGGGATGGGGAGGATCAGAATGAGAATTACAATTACTTTCTAAAAAGAGATCATTGGAATCAAAGATTATCTTGTTCCCTTATCTTGGCTGTTTGAGAGCTTATATTACTTTCTCTCTAGTCCTTTCTATTGTTTTTTATTTTCTTCATCTCAGATGCTAATATTATGAGTAAATACCATGAGACAGACTGTTTGATGTAATAGGGAAAACACTGTACCTGGGTCAGGAGACCAAGGTTCTAGTCTTAGCTCTGACACTTAGAAGCTGTATCATGGGCAGGTCAGATTGGATCTCTGGGCCTCAGATTCTCCACATGTAAAAACCCTCACTATTCCCTTTCCCCCAAGATGGCGCCAAAGGCAAAGAAGGAAGCCATTGTCCCCCCGCCCCCCCCCCAACAGAAGCCAAGTCCAAGGCTTTGAAGGCCAAGAAGGTGGTGCTGAAGGGTGTCCATAGACACAAAAAGAAGATCCAAACATCCCTCACCTCTGGCAACCTAAGACACTGAGACTTAGAAGGCAGCCCAAATACCCTCAGAAAAGTGCCCCTTTTAAAAACAAGCTTGATCACTATGCCATCATTAAGTTTCCTTTGACCACTGAGTCTGCTATGAAGAAGACTGAGGACAACACTCTAGTCTTCATTGTGGACTTCAAGGCCAACAAGCATCAGATCAAGCAGGCTGTAAAGAAGCTGTATGACATTGACATGGCCAAGATCAACACACTGATCCGATGGAGAAAAGAAGGCCTATGTCCGTCTTGCTCCAGACTATGATGCTTTAGATGTTGCCAACAAAATTGGAATCATCTAACTTACTGTGTCCAGCTGTGTCCCATTCCACCTACAATAAAAAGTTTTCCAGGAAAAAAAAAACCCTCACTATTTACCACACAGAGGTGGCATATGAGGAAAATACTACAGAAATATGTTTTTATTTTCTTACCCAGAAGCTGGAAAATCTTATTAATATATTTGATTCTTAGCTTTATTTGGGAACATGGGGTGGGGAAAGACAAGGGTGAAGGAGAATGTATCTCAGAGGTTTGTTACCCTGGCTCTACTTTCCTCTGCACTCCATCACACATAAAGACCACCCCCATTCTTCTTAGATTTGTTACCTAAGAGTCTTCCTTGACTCAACACTATCCTACCTCATGTCCCATATGTAATCAAGTCTTTTCAATCTTGCCACTACAATGTCTCTCACATCCATCCCTCTCTGTCCACTCACACAACCACCATGCCAGTTCAGGCCCTCATCACATTCCTCTTGGACCATTGCAATAGCCTCCTCGCTGGTCCTTCTGCTTCTCTCTAATCTGTCTTCTCCATAGGCTACCAAATTAATAGTCTGAAAGGAGGATCTGACCATGCTACTTCTAAGCTCAAGAAGCTTTAGCAAATTCCAATTACTTCCAGGATAAAACATAAGTTCTACTGTTTTGCATTTAAAGGCCTTCCCATTCTGGCTCCAGCTTGTCTTTTCAGACTGATTCCATATTACATCTCCTTTGTTGTTGAGTCCTTTCAGTTGTGTCCAAATCTTTGTTATTGTATTTATTGTTTTCTTAGCAAAGATATAGGAATGGTGTAATGGTAATGGAATTTGAATTCGGGTTAAGTGTTAAGACCCAGAGCTTGTGAATCCTGCAGTGGGATGTACTTGTTGACCTGATGGGAGGGGGCTGAACAGGGAGGAGCTGGTGCTGTGTAGAGGGAAAAACCCAAACTGAGAGAGGCCAGAAGAACTTCTAGGAGCAACATTGTGGATGTAGAGAGAGAGAGAGAACTGCTGGGAATGAGAATGCTGAGAGAGAGAACTGCCTGGAGCTGCCTAGGAGTTCTGAGGGCCACCTGGAGCTACTGAGAGCTGAGGAGGCATCACTGTGGTGCCGGTATTTTGTCTGTCTATTTCGATATTACTTTGTCAGATTCGTTTGTTGATAGAGACCTTAGACCTTGTTGTTGGGTTTAGGTTGATTTCATAGGCAAAAAGTGAATTGATGAGGACATTGGCAATGTGAATGAGTGTTATTGTGACTTTGTTAAGCTTTGTCTTCCCAGGAACAGAAACTGTGGGAAGGGGAACCATGGAAGCTGAAAATCTGCCTCAGGTCAAGATGAAAAGACCTCTCCTTGGGTACTTAATGCTGACTAATGCTATTGTAACCTAGTTGTGACCTAGGGGTAGATAGCCTTTGTGCTTTGTGATTGACTAAATGCCTGTACTTTGTTTAAGAAGGAAGACTTTTTGATCAAATTGATTAAGACAGTGTGACCTAGGGGTGGACTTTTTGTGACTGACCAAATTAATGCACCTTGTTTAAAAGAGAACTTTCACCTTTGTACTTTGTGATTGAATTGAGGACTTACTAAATGATTGAGTTACTAAATGAATGCATTTTGTTTAAAACTATGTGACCACTTTGATGAAAACTTCGTGGCCATTTTAGTGTTAAGTTGTTGAGTTCTGACATGGTAAATGCTGTAATTTGATTTTCTGTGAATGTTGTGCCTTAATTTGTTACTGAATAAATGGAGAGTTCACTCTGCTTGTAATCAGAATCTTGAAGGTTGTTCACAGCAGCAGTCCTCTGGGAAGCTGCTAATACTTGGCGTTACAAATGGTTTGCCATTTTCTTCTCCAGCTCATTTTACAGATGAGGAAACCAAGGCAAACAGGATGAAGTGATTTGCCCAAGGTTACACAGCTAATGAGTGTGTGAGGCCAGATTTGAACAAAGGAAGATGAGTCTGACTGACTCCAGGCCTGCTACTCTATACACTTTGCCACCTAGCTGCTGAATTACCATTCTGACTCCAGTTTCTCTTTTCAGACACATTCCATATATTACAACCCTGTGGTACCTCTGTATTCCAGACAAAATGGCCTACTGGCTGGCAGAATTCCATTTTCTACTTCCATCTTTTTGCATGTGCTTTCTCTCATACCTGGAATGGACTTCTTCCTTACCTCCCCCTTGTAGATTCCGTGCTCCCTTCAGAGCTCAGCTTGGGTATCACCTTCTACATCCATCAAGCCTTTCTTGATCTGCTGGCTGCTGCTAGACTCTATCCCCACCTTATCATTCCGGTTACTTTGTAGTTATTAGGAATGTGTTTTAAATCTTATCTGTGTATATCACCCTAGTAGAATACAAACTCCTTGAAGTCAGGGGCTACTTTATATTTGTCTTGGTATCTCTCCACAGACTCATACATGACAAGAGTTTAATAAATGCTTGATGAATGAATGGTAAATGCTGCTGATAGGCGAGTTGTAATTTCCTCTTTTTTCCAAAGGACCATGGCAGTATAGGTGGTGTGAGTGCCTTGTCCCCACATCCATCCCCTCAGCATCTGCCTCAGGAAGTTCTCATTTTTCTGGATGAAGTATAGAGTTTTCCTTATGTACCCCAAATCTGCAGTCTAGAAATCAGTGAAGCTCTGCCGAGTTTTCTGCCTCTGTACTTGGCTGTTATTTTATCCTTTGGCAACCCCTTCTAATGAGATCTTTACACCCCTATTAAAACTCATCCATTCTCTGTCCTATCCTCTCAGAGCACTATGTTCTACCAAGGATAGTCTTAGAATCTTGTGAATGTGATAATGTTTTAGCCCTTTGAGTTACCTTTTTGCTTTAGGAAAGACTTTCTGGAGGCAGTATGGCATAAGAGAAGGAACCCCGGATTTTGCATCACACAGAATTGGGTTCTAATCCTGGATCTTTTTCTAAGTTGTAATGTGACTTGTAATGTAGTCTTTCCACTTCTTGAGATCTCCTTTCCTTATCGGTCACATGGAGATCTTCACATGGTTGTGAGGATTAAATGAGATAATGCACATGAAGTGCTACATTGTTTTTGTTGTTCAATCATTGCCAACACTTTGTGACCCCTGGACCATAGCATACCAATACTGTTGTCCAAGAGGTTTTCTTTGACAGAGGTACTGGAATTGTTTTCCATTTCCTTCTCCAGTGGATTAGGGCAAACAAGGGTTAAGTGACTTGCCCAGGGTCACGAAGCTAGTTAGTGTCTAACGCTGGATTTGAACTCTGTTCTTCCTTACTCCAGGCTGGGTGCTCTATCTACTCAGCCATCTAGTTACCCCTAAAGTCCTACATACGTGTATGTAATTATTAACCTTGATTTTCAATCCAAAGAATTACTTTGATGCAAGAAATTTCAGGCTTTCTAGGACAGGCAGTGGAGGGAATATTTTTGAGCTGGGGCCTTTCCACCTTTATAATCTGCCACAGAAACTGTCATTTCTGCACCCAGACTTAACCTTGAATGCTAGAATTAATGCTTAGTTATAGTAGAGTATCTTGGAGAGGACACACCTCCCTCTTTTCCTTTACTAGGAGCCTGAGGGATAAGGAATTTCCTATCTGACTCGGAGCCAGGGAGTTTGTCTCCCAGCCATGATAGGACCTGGGTGCTCTGGGCTTTGAAGGGAGGGTTAAGCTGCATGTTTATAGGAGACTCTATTCCTGGGGATTCTCACCAAATTGAGGGGAGATGCCAAAGACAATTTCCCTTAACAACAGGTTTTGCTAAAAGTATCCAGGTCCACTGGCTTCTATGGGATGTCTACATCTTCATAAATATTAGGAGTAATTTTTCAGAGTAATGGAATATATTCTGCATCAAGTCCAACTAAAAGAAAGATTCTTTATTGGTGGCAAAGTTATCCAAATGTTCCTATTTGCAGATATAACATTGAATTTAACCCTGAAAAACTAAAAAGTTTCATCAGTAAAAGAGTAGTCTAGCCATCTACTCTAAAAACACAAAGTGGATAAAAAATTATGACTGTCCAGTTTGTGGCATATAACTGACCAGGCAGCCTTTTGAGCTAGTCCATCAGTGTTTAGCCTAGAGATCTTTTTCTTTCACTCAGAAATTCCTTTCCATTCCATCCCTCCTAGCTGACATTTGTGAAGTGCCAGCTACATAGAGACTATGGAATACTGTTTTATATTCTTTTAACAGCAACAGGTACAGGGATACACCAACACACAATGCATAGCCATTTACCAGAGATGAACAATGTATAGAAAGCATTGTCTAGATTTTAAAGCACTATATATGTCTTCCTCCACCCTCCCTCTTTTCCTTCCTTCCTTCCTTCTTTCCTTCCTTCCTTCCTTCCTTCCTTCCTTCCTTCCTTCCTTCCTTCCTTCCTTCCTTCCTTCCTTCCTTCCTTCCCTCCCTCCCTCCCTCCCTGTGTTTCTGGTTAACAGCAGAGGCCATGACCTTGATGCCTGGATTGAGCCTGCCTCTGTACTTTGTCTATCTAGTCATCTACATATGTGAATATGGGTTAAAAAACTGGGGAGCCCTGAATAACCAGGGCTATCTGGTAATGATTAAGTAAATAATCATTACCTGATTTAGAGCCTAGCCTGAACTCAGATAAAAATTTGGGAAATGTTTTGGACAGTCACCATAACCTAGGGTGGGGTCTCTGACAGAGGCCATGAAGTTCTACATCAAGAATTAAAAAAAAAAAAAAAACTTAAGCCAAGGGACATTAGTTAGCTGGGATGATTCTACTCTTTGTTCCAAAGATCTTGGCATCTGGAGCTGAGAATTTCATGATAGATAGAGGGAAAACCTTTGAAAACAGATCCTCAGGGATCAAAATAGGGGAGGCTTCTGTTGGTACTAGGGTCAGGGTTTCTACTTTTCCTAAGAGTGGGCTAAAAAAAACTTAGCAGTATTCTAGCCAAGGATTTTAGCTGAGTTAGAAGCTAGAGGCAATGGAAACTATAGCGAAGCAATGTCCACAGAGATTACAATAGGGTAGCATCCAGCAAAGCAGAACCTGCCAGCTCCCAATGACTAGCAGAGCAGCACCCAGTATTGCAGAGACTGAGACCAGTGTTAGCATTTGCAGCAGTGTCTCTGCAGTATAGGTGGTGTGAGTGCCTTGTCCTCCCCCGCCTCCCCCATCCATGTGCCTTGGTTCTACCCCCTAGCAAGTGCTTCAGTCACATGCTTGCCCAGCAGGACTGAGTTTGGGGTGGGGTGGGGGTGCATGCATTCTACCCTCCAGTCATTGAATAATAAATCTTTGCTTCTATGCTTTCTGATGTTCAATATGTTCTAACAATGCCAACTCCCACTGAGGAGCAGTTCCTGCTAGTTGAAGGGCATGTGGCTTAGTGGAAAGATGGCTTCAATCCAACAGACTTGAACTCAGAAACAGCTGGGTTTGAAACTAGCCTCTTGACTCAGTCATTGTGGGTAAGCCAGCACTCTCTGAGACTCGTTTTTCCTCATCAACAAAGTGGAGAGAAGGATGCCACCTGTGGTGCCTACCTCATGTGTTGTTATAAAATCTCAAGTAGGAAATGCCTGATGTAGTGGTCGGAAGGCCTGGCCTCCCAATCAGGAACATCTGGGTTCTAGCTTTCTTTAATAAAGCCTAACCTTAGGCAAGTCATTTAATTTCTGTTCCAGATAGGGTTCTAAGACTAGAAGGTGCAAAACAAGTCAAGATCTGCCTTGTTCGAAGCCAATTTCCTCACCTTGACTACCTTGTAGCATGATATCACAAGTAAGGTCCAAATATTAAGGCCAGATGCGAGATTATCCCGTGATATATTTGATTGGGACCTACATCTCCCAGAGTCGGGTGAGGAAGCCTCCTAACTGTAAAATGGATCCATTTAATTGGGCCCTGCACTGGGCAGATGGAGGAGGCAAGGACAGAAGGAGGGCCCTTAGCTTTCCAGCTTTCCCCATTTCTTTCGCCGTTGCCCAACCCTCTAGCTGCACAGAGGGCTCTTTACACCCAGTGAAGGCTGAGCTGACATTACCCACGCTCTCTTTAAATGCACGAGCCTGCTGCAGGATCGGTACTAAACTGCTAGTTCTGACTGACAAAGCGGTTTCTCGCCAACAGCAACTGTTATGCAATTATGAGCCGCACAGAGATAATGCTCGCGTTCCACGAGGAGATCGAGCCTCCACCTCCAGCGAAAGGCAGGGCTGGTGCCACCGCAAAATTCCCATCATGCAAGATGGCTCACATTAAGGTTACGCAATCATCTAATGGCTGAGATGAGCCAGGAGGGACGGGCGGGGCGGCGTGTGAGCGCCCACCGCCAGCCGCAGTCTTCTATGGTTTCTGATGAGCTCCGCCAACGTTAGGGCCCCATTAGCCATTTTGCCGGAGTCCCATTCAGCATTTCCACCCGAGACAACATGTGCGATGAGTGATCTATAACAAACCATCAAATGAAGACTAAGCGATTTGGGGGGACTTCGTACTCATAAAAATATACATCTCCCGGCAGTTTGCGCAAAATTTGCTGGTGGCTGGGAAGAAGCATTTCCCCAACCCTACCCCTCCCACCCCAAGTTGGAAATTGTGCATATTGCAATGTGCTAAAAATTTTGTCTTTGGAAAATGTGGCCAGATACCAGAGAATTAGAGTTGGAAGGGACCCCTGTTGTTGTTTAGTCGTGTCTGACTCTGTAATCCCTTTTGGGGTTTTCTTGAAAAGAAACTGGAGTGATTCGCCATTTCCTACTCCGGTTCTTTTGGCAGATGAGGCAACTGGGGCAAACAGGGTTAAGTGACTTGCCCAGGGTCACACAGCTAATCAGTGTCTGAGGCTAGATTTGAACTTGGGAAGAGGAACCCTCCTGAGTCTAAACCCAGTACTCTATCCACTGTACCACCTAACAGACCCCAAGGAAAGGGACCCTGGGGGTCATCTAGTCCAATTCCCTCATTTTACAGTTGAGGAAACTGAGACCCCAAGAGATTAAGTCATTCGCTCAAGGTCACAAAGATAGTAGCCAAATTGAAATCAAACCCATGGGATCTCAAGAGTGACATTAGCTGTGTGACCATGAGCAGTCCAACTTTTCTGAGCCTTAATTTCCTCATTTGTAAATTTTTTCTTTTTCTTTAAGGAGTGCTGCAAGGTTCAGAAGAGACCATGTGGATGGAATAAATAAATGAAAGAGAACATTTATTAAGCCCTTACTGTGCTCAAATCACTGAGCTGAGTGCTAGAGATAGAAATAGAACCGTAAGACAGCACCTATTCTCAAGGAGCTCACATTCTAATAGAGAAAGACAAAAACATATTGATGTTTTTAGCATTTTAAATGAATAAAATACTATCCACAAACATCTGCTAATGTCATTGTGATCATCATTAACTCTTAGTTTTCATTGATTGGCAAGTCACTTCATCTGTAAAATGGGGGTAAGTGATCCCTGTAGCCTACCTGACCTGGTTTTTGTGAAGACCTCCTGGAAGAGATGGCTTTTGAATTGGACTTTAAAGAATAGGAAAGAACTAAATAGATTAAGTAAAATTAGTAATACAGTGGTCTTATTTGAAAGTGCATGTAACATTTCACATCTGTAACAAACCAACTTATATATTTTGAAAAAAAGTTACAGAAATCTATTTTCTTTCCTTCCTATTCCCTGCAAATCCATTATAAAACCAGAGAAGAAAAACACAGTTCTTATAACAGATACGCATAGTCAAATCAAAATGAATTCCTTCAATAGTTGTATACAAAAAATGTACAGTATGTATTTTTCCATACCCTACACCTATCACCTCTCTTGTAACAGATGACTTGTTTCATCATTGGTCTTCTGGAGTCATGGATAGTCATTGCATTGATCATAGTAGTTACATCTTTCATGTATGTGCTGTCATGCTTAGCACATAGTAGTTACTGGCATATAGTAGGCACTTAATGCTTGTTGATGGGCTGATTGATTCATTGACTCCCAAAAGGTTACAGAGAGAAGTGCCTGTGTTGGTCAGAACCAGATGGGACAACGCTATAGAGTGGACATTGACAGGATTAGGCCACCCTCTTAATATAAAGGGCAGCTCCAAAGTTCACATAGCTTCTAAATAGCAAACCTAGGATTTGAATCTAGGTCCTTTGACTTTCTAAAAACAGAGATCTCTAAGGGCTCTCCTTTCCCCTGTCTCTTATAGCTTTTTCTACCAGTCTTCTATTATTATAGCCAAACTATATTACACTCCATCCCTTGTTCTCATCCAAACTTCTCCATCACCTCACACATGTTGCCCAACCTTAGTGGCTCCCTATTGCCCCCAGAATCAAATACAAAATCTCTGTTTGGAGTTCAAAGCCTTTCATAATCTAGGCCCCTCCTATCTTTTTAGTCTTCTTACACCTTACTCCCCAACAGGTACTCTTCCATCTGGTGACATTGGCCTCCTGGCTGTTCCATGAATGAAACACTCTATATTCTCAGCTCTGGGTTTTTTTTTTTTCTGTCTGTCATGCCTGGAACACTCTCCCTCTTCATCTCTGTCTATTGGATTCGCTGACTTCATTTAAGTCCCAACTAAAATCTCATCTTCTATAGGAAGCCTTTGCCAACCCCTCTTAATTCTAGTGCTTTCTCTCTGTTAGTTATTTCATATTTATCCTGTATATAACTTGTTTTCACACATTCATATGTTGTCTACCCCAGTAGACTGTGAGTTCTTTGGGGTCAAGAACTGCCTTTTGCCTCTTTTTGTATCCTCTGAGCTTAGCACAGTGCTTGGCATGTTGTAGGCATTTAATAAATGCTTATTGATTGATTGTTTGATGGATATCCTGTCTCCATTTGTTTAGTCACAAAATTTCCTGTGTTTGGAACCAACCCATCTACTTACTTCATCTATCTCTGTTTATAGAAGTCCCTTCCTTACTTTAAGGGCAAATTCTGAAACCACCTCTTTCATGGAGTTATCTATAACCCTTGGTAAAAGTGATTTATCTGTGCTCATATTTTTTCATGTTATTTTGTCTGGCTCTCCTTTGCCCCATGGCATTGTGTCTCATATCCAGGAGTGCGCTGGTAAATATTTAACATCCAACTCTCCAAAAAAAGTACCGCAGACACACTTTTAAGTTTAATTTATATTATTCAAATTTTCTCCATCACTTTCTTATTCTAGAAATCAACAAAACAGTAAGTCAAGCTCTGATACATTGTTACAATTACCACTTCCTGAGGTATAAATGCTTACCCTGAAAATTTAACAATTGACTCTCTTGAGTTCATTCCAGCACCCTTGAGCACACTCCTGCTTATATCATACTTTTTGTGAACAGGTTATATCTTGTTCTCCCTCTATTTGAGTGTAAGCTCCTTGAAGGCAGGAGGCTATGTTTAAAGCTTAGTATCCCCAGTGCTTAGCATAGGTCTTTGCACATAGCGGGCTCTTAATTGTATAGGTGGTGCCTTTGTGCTGAGCAAAGGAAAACAAAGGAAGACCAGTGAAGTTTTATTACTAGAAGATATGCATCATCAAGGCAGAACAACCAAAGGACTTTAATAAGATGGTGGCCTTGGCTTCCTCACCTAGGCTTTGTTCCTGCCTTAACTTCATTTGTGTACCAATCAAAGATGAATTTGGAACTGAAGCTCACTTTGGTGCTGCAAACTCTATATAGTTCTTGTATTTTGTTTTGTTTTGTTTGTTTAGCATTTTCTCTGCAAAAGATTTTTGGAACACAGGATTACAATCAGGGTTACAAGGAATTTCTCAATTCTAAGTCAGATAATTGTCTGGAACCAAAGACTGAATCAGCACTAGACAAAAGAATAGACAATCTTAGATTGTGGTGTTCAGTTAGCTTCTGTTAGTTGTCTAGTCAGGTAAATTCATAGCACTCAGCTATGCAACAAAGACATTTTTTCTTTCTTTGTGGGACCACTAGCATGTTCCCTAGTCATATATGTTCTCTCTGTGTGTGGATGTCTCCTATGTTTGGAATGCTCTCCTTCCTAACTTTGCCTGGTAAAATTCCTGGCTTAGAATTCTGGCTCCCCACTCAGTCCTGTCTTAATTCCATATTTAGCTCTAGACTTATCTTTGAAACTGCCCAAAGGCTGCTTCAAGGTGATCTGGTCCAGAACATTTTGCTTTTGAAAGAACTCCTATCTATTTAACTCCAAGTCAGATACACCTCCCACTTTCAGCTCTTGCTTCCTGACTGGGCTCTGAGAGTCCCTATACCTTTCCCTCATAGGGTCAATTCAACACTGCTTCCTATGGGCTTGGATCTCAAGTGACAACTTTTAACCATCAATAATCTGACTGCCTCAATGGCCTTCTCCTCATTCGCTGAACCTATACTTGGACATATTCCTTGATGGTACCATATTCCCACCACTTTTACTCTCTCTCTATTCCAGTGTTATTGAACCCTCTAGTTGGCTGAAGAACAAATCTATCTCCCCTATAACTCCCTTACTTCCATCTACCTCAGCCAGTGCTATTCGTCCTTTTTTCAAAGAGGACCAGTGACATCAAGGGTGATGACTTGTGCTTGTGAATGGGATTTAAGTGAGGCAGTTGCACAAAGTTGTCAGCCTCACTTTCCCCTCCAGAGTCATTGAAGTCCAGTGCAGGACAGAAGTTAAAATGACTGGCAATGGCCCAGGATGCAGTGGATGACCTTGGCATCTTCAAAGCTCCAAGCTTGGACTAAGCTCCAAGTGCTCCACAGTGCCTGCTTCAGCTACCTTCATGGCCACTGGAATAAATTGTTCTCAACTGCTCATTCTGCTGGGGGAAGTCTTTGCATGCTTGGGGTAGACATCCCCTAACTCACTGATATATGTGAGGCTTGTTGGTTACCCTCAGTCTGCTTTAGATCATCTACTTAGAAAGTTTTACTGGGGCATGGCCAACGCACAGCTTTTTGGAATCACAGGTGAGAGATGGGTGAAAGGTAGACACCAAAGGTGGATGAATAGACCTGAGAAGGGGTTGGCAAGCCCTCACAGCAGAGGCGCTAGTCCTTCCTGAACACTCAATATGCCCCAACTATACTTGCCCAATGTACCCACCCAACCTCTTTTGCCATGCCCTCTGGAATGCTCCATAATTAACAAACTAGATTTCATGTTAAGCCTTTTCCTTTCTTATACCTCCCATCTGAATGAGACTGAATTCCCTCCATCCCCTCCCCATCCCCTACGACACTTCTGTGGCCACTGTTTCAAGTAGAAATGACATCTTCATACACTCCTACTCACCGATTGTGGTGAAGTCAGAATACTCTTTGCTCTTCATTGCCACTTCCATGGTCTTCCTATACCACCTCACCTTTGACATGCCAGCTATCCAAATTTATCACCCACTTCAGATTCTGTAGGCTATCTATTGACCTCCCACCTCCACATTCTTCCTCTTTTCTCAAAGAGTTCAGTGCCTAGCTGACTGTCTTTCTCTCCACCCTAACTTCTTCCCTTGTACTAGGCAACTACAATTCATATACTGATGTTCTCTCTTCCTCCATCTACTCAATTCCTATGACCTATTCATCCACTCCATCTCAGCTACATATAGCGATGGTCATACCCTTGATCTTGGTATTATGTACAAATCTTTTACACCTACACCCAGAAACTATGAAATTTATTTATAATCTGAGCCTAATCTTTTATCATTTCATCCTTCCTTTTGACTTTCAACCTATCTCACAGGCATTAAAGGGGGAATTCCCACACAGGTAGGGGTTTGATTGGATACCCTCTGATGACCCTTTAAACTGTTTGATCCTAAGACTCTAACATGAAACTCTCAGGAGTTCATGGCTTTGTTGCATAGAGAGGGAGCCAAAGAGCCCTGGGCCCTGCCCCTAAGGTGTTGGCTCTGAGCCCATGCTGTTTGGATGATAGCTGTGTCCTGGTGAGTGGCTCGTTACTCACTAGGGATGTAGTTGTAAAATGTACAGCAAATGTAACCCAGAATAATGCAGCATTGCTGAGGAAAAAGAATGGTCTGTCCTGGGGACTCTAACAGAGAATCGCTGTGCACTTTCTCAAAACTGAAGTAATCCTTCTGGGAGAAACAAATCTGCTCAAGGCCACATCACTTTGGGCTTCTGTTTGCATGAACTTTAGCTTCTGTGCCAGGATCCAGATTCAAATCTACTTTAACTCTTATCTGACTTTGTGCCATCCAATTTTCCTGGTGGGACCAGAAGTCTTAAGGCATGGCCAGTATGGATATTAATGATCCCATTGGAAACTTTTTGAAACTGAATCAAGGATTTGCACTGTTTCTCTCCTGTCTCTTCTTCCTGCCTTCCTGCCTCTCTTTGACTTGATGTGGGTACTTGTGAAAATCCATACTGTTTGCCTCCACTGTTTCTGTAAGGAGAAGTTTCTAATTCTAAGCCTTTTAGGGAAAAGTGCTTGATTTTTCATGCAAATTCCTGTGTAAGTTCAATTTCTGATCAGAGAAACCACAACTCTAGAGCTGGAATGGATCATAGAGGCATGTAGTCCAAGCCCTCCTCCTCATTTTATATATGAAGAAAGTGAGGCCCAGGGCAGTGAAGTGATTTCTTTTTTTAATTTCTTTTTATTATTTTTTAATATTCACTTTTATAGGATTTTGAGTTCCAATCTTTTTCTCCCTCCTTTCCCTACTCCCTTCCAAAGACAGCATGCAATCTGACATAGGTTATACTTGTGCGATCATATCAGTCACATTTTCACATTAGTCATGTTGTGAAAGAAGAATCACAACCAAAGGGAAAAACCATGAGAAAGAAGAAAACAAAGTGAAAATAGCATGCTTCGCTCTCTGTTCAGACTCCATAGTTCTTTCTTTGGATGTGGATGGCATTTTCCATCATGAGTCTTTTGGAATTGTCTTTATATACAGTTTGTCATTGTATTGCTAAGGAGAACCTAGTCCATCAAGTTGATCATTGCAGTGTTGCTGTGTACAATGTTCTCCTGATTCTGTTCACTCAGTGAAGTGATTTTTAGAAAGAGAAACCCTTTGATTTCCTTCCCCTGAAACTTTCTCTTTTCCTTAAGTTTCTGACTCCTTTCCTGTCCTCACCTGAGCTGGGAAGGGGCTGGCATTAAACTGTGAGACCCAAAGATATGGGATCACAGATGGAGGACTAGAATGGACCATAGAGACCATCTAGTCCAACCCCCTCATTTTACAGATAAAACAACTGAAGGTCAGGGAGGACTTGGCCTTAGTCACATATGTAGCGAATTGGAAGGGTCAGGAGCTGAATTCAGTTCCCCTGAATACAGACCCTTCATTCTTTCTGCTGAACTAAAGTTGAAGTGTTCATTGGTATATTCTTTGACCTTAATGGACAAAGTCAGACTCTGATTATGTTGTACATCTATTGTCAGTCAACTAGTACTATTAAGTGCCTTCTATATGCTGTTTTTCATCCTTCACTTTTTTTTTTGAGGAGGAGGCAGGGCAATTGGAGTTAAGTGACTTGTGCAAGGTCACATAACTAGTGTTAAGTGTATGAGGTAGGATTTGAATTCAGATCCTCCTGACTCCAGGGCCAGTGCTCTATTCACTGCACCACCTAGCTGCCCTATCCTTCATTTTTGAAGAGGGACAATGACATCAGACAGTGATATCTTGACTTGCACGTGAATTGGTTTTAAGTGATGGAGAGTTGCACAAAATTGTCAGTCTCACTTTTTATTCCAGAGTCATTAAAGTCCAGTGACAGGAAAAAAGTCAAGGTGACTGGTGATGGCCCAGGATGCAGTGGATCACCTTGGCATCTTCCACATGTGACCAAGCTCTAAGCACTCTACAGCACCTGCTTCAGCCACTTTCATGGCCATTTTAACAAATTGTTCTCATCCTCCCATCCCACCAGGGGAAGACTTCACATGCTTCACACGCTAATTCACTGGTGGGTTTGAGGCTTCCCATCTTGTTTAGCCCATCTGTCTAGATGGTTTTACTGGGGTAAATGTGGCTGCTGCACATTCTATAGCTTCTTGGGACCACAGATGAGAATTGAATGGACACCAAATGTGGATGAGCAGCCCAGAAAAGGGTGTTGCAAGCCCTCTCGCCAGAGGGGCTGGTCCTCCCTAAACACCCCTTAGGCTCTGTGCTAAACACTGGGAATGAAAATAAAGGCAAAAGACAATCTCTGCTCCCAAGGGGCTTACAGTCTAATGGAAAAGACAACATACAAACAAGCTATAGATGGGATGAATTGGAAATAATTATCAGAGAGAAAGCACTAGCATTAACAGGAGCTAGGAAGGTGTAGAAGGTGGTTTATTAGCTGAGATTTGAAGGAATACAGATAAGCTACAAGGCAGAGATGAGGGAGAGGATCCCAGACTTGGGGGACAGTGAGTGAAATGGAATGTGAGAGGGACAGCCAGGAGGCTAGTGGCACTACACAGAATACATGGTGGTGGTGGTTGGAGTAGGATGTAAAATGATTAGCAAGATAGGAGAGGTCAGGGTTATGGAGGGTGGAATAGGAGCTATGTTCGTAGTGTTTGCTCAATGCCAGACACGGTGCTAAGTGCTTTACAATTGTGCTCTCATTTGATCCTCACAACAATCCTGGGAGGGCAGGATATTCCAGGATTATTATCTCCCTTATTCTGAAGCATTCTGCCTCCATGAATACAGACTACAGTTGCAGGAGCTTTTATGAGTCATGGCGTCATACTGCTGATGTATTCACTAAAATTCTCACATGTTCTTCATATGAACTGTTGTCCAACCATATTTTTCTTTTTACTAACTATTTGATCATAAATAAGTCACTTTAAGCCTCTGAGCCTCAGTTTCCTCATCTGTAAAATGAGAGAATTAGAGATAAATTACCTCTAATTCTTTCATCCTATGATCTTACTCCTATATTTGCATAATAGGAGTTTACACTTATTTTGATTCACTTTTATCTTCTTTGAGTTTGCTTCATTACTCTAGCCTGGATCTTTTTTTGGACTCCGGTTTGGTCATCCAACATGCTCGCTATCCCTCCCAGCTTTGTGTCATCTGTGGTTTTGATAAGCTTGACATCTATGTCTTTGTTCAAATCCCTGGCAGAAAAGTATGGAAGACTTTTTTCAGATGCTTTGATGAAATCTACCTATGCTATGCCTATGCCCTGTCAGAAAAGGAAAAATGGTTAGTCTGCCATGGCCTATTCTAGATGAACCCAGGCTGGCTCTTAGTACTCACCACTTTCTCTTTAAAGTACTCACAAATTCTTCCTGTCAAGGTATTTGTTAGGCAACTGAATGAAAATTGGTTGTGAGTAAGGGCATAACAGTAAGGGAGAAAATTAAATTCTTTTAACAGGAAGTTTTTTTTCTTTCAGTTTTCTTCCCTTCCCTTCCCCTTTTCCCACTTTTTCCTGCTTTAACCCTGACCTCCCATCCTATATTCCCTGTAGACATTTTACCATGATAAACCCTTCTGCCATCTCTAGCATGTCCATAGCAATCTCCTTGAGAACAGGGATTGTTTTTTAATTTTTACCTTTAATATTTTCAGTGCTTACTAGTGTCTACACATAGTAGGCAATTAGTGCTTGCTGACTCGATTCCCAGGCCTCTGGGCCCCAGTTGACCCAATTGTGAGCAGTGCTGCTAAGGTACTAAGGGCTTCTTTTGAATGAGGAGGCCTGGCTGTCTCAGGAGGACCAGAGACTATAAGAGCCTGCTGTATGAATGGCATTGATAGGGAGATATTTGACTGCTCAGATCGAGGTTATACATTTATTTCTCCAAATAGGATATCACTCTGGGAGGCTTTATGTGGATTAAGCTCTTTCTGCTCTGGGAGAGGGCAACCAGGTGGCTCAATGGATAGAGTGCTGGCCTTGGAATCAGGAAGACCTGAGTTCAAATCCAGCCTCAGACACTTGCTAGCAAGTCACTTAACCCTGATTGCCTCAGTTTCCTCATCTGTAAAATGAGCTGGAGAAGGAAGTGGCACACCACTCCCATATCTTTGTCAAGAAAACCCCAAATGGGATCCTGAAGAGTCAGACATAACTGAGTAAAAACAAATTCTGGGTGATTTGCTTTATCAGTGTTAGAGGCAGGCTTAGGCATATAGGCTTCCCAGACTTAATGCTGAACTTGGCATCAGTAGGGATGGATGTAACCTCGGATACTTGCAAACTCTATGACCATAAACAAGCCACTTTGAATCTCAATTCAGCTTTTGTGAAATGGATATAATTATGCTCATGCTAACTACCCTTGGTCAACCTTAAAGCACAAAAGAAATGCAAATAGAGTGAATAGAGGTGGCTGTGGCTGCTGACATCATCACTTTTTTAGACTTGCTTTTGGCCATTCTCAACCAATCCCCAACCAGGGCATGGAGGACCCTCCATTCATAGGATAATAGATATAGAGGTGGAATAGATTTCCAAGGCCATTAGGTCCTGACTCCCTCATTTTAGGGATAAAGAAAGTAAGGCCCAGATAGCTTAAACAGGGCAGGTAGGTGGCACAGTGACTAGAGCACCAGGCTGGCAATCAGGAAGACCTGAGTTCAAATGTGACCTCAGATAATTACTAGCTGCGTGACCCTGGGGTTTGCTTAATCTAAATTTCCTCATCTGTAAAATGGGGATAATTATAGCACCTATACCCAAGGATTGTTGTGAGCATCAAATGGGATTGTAAATTGGAAAGCTCCTGGCACATAGTAAGGGCTACATTGATGTTAGCAATAACAATAATAATAATAATTATTATTAGATAACTTGCCAATGTTATGAAGGTAGTATGTTTCAGAGCTGGGCTTTGAGTGCAGACGCTCTGACTGCAGGGCTTGTGTTCTTTCCATGGGGTCTGCATCATCTGCGCTTGCTTCCCTGGATAGCCTGCTGTCTTCTCTGAGCAAATGCCTGTGATTGTCGCAGGTCTATTGCTTGGGGGTGGAAACACACCATGAACACACAATCAGCCAAGATCCCTGAAGGATTGGCAGGTTCTGCCGGGGCCAGGGAGGCCTGTGCCTGTGCCAAGGACCCCATCAGATGGTGGATTCCCTCCAGGCAGGGTCAGATTCTTAATTTTTCAAGTGCCGCCAAGTAGAAAATGACATGGAATAAAGCAGGCTGAGCAAAACTCTCCGAGGCTGCCGCCACAGCTTCCATGGGACACAGTTTTTTTTATTAAATAGGAACATAATGCTTAGGAATCAAAAGAAAGGGGCTGGGACCAGGCTACTCTGCTTTCCAGAGATTCTTTTTTAAAATTTAATTTGGGACAGAAGCCCAGAAGAGTGGGGCAAACACTCAGGGTCCCAACTCAGTGGGTAGAAAGGGTCTGAATTATTCCCTGGGAGAGGAGCTGTGGGGTCCATTCTCCTCTCCTTCCCAACCAGGGACTGAAAATAATACCTTATATTGTTCTGAGTCCTTTTGGTCTCTGGGGGTAGCCTGGGTCAGCATTATTATGTCCATTATAAAGGCCAACTCCTGTCCCTTCTCTTTGATGAATTCTTCTCTAACCATTTCTGCTATAACTGGTCTCCACTTCTTCGTTGAACTTCTACAGAATGAGAGGGAAGGGGAAAAGGAGGGGAAGGGATGGGAGGGAGGGAGAGAGAGAGACAGAGAGAGAGAGAGAGAGAGAGAGAGAGAG
>NW_027187280.1:5124538-5133128 GCF_028583685.1 Petaurus breviceps papuanus | reverse complement strand
CCTTGTCGTGTTTGTTGTGTATAGTTTTTATTGTGAGGTGGGGAGGAGGTAGAGGGGAGGGGGGGGGGGGAAAGGGAGGAAGTTATAGCAGAAATGGTTAGAGAAGAATTCATCAAAGAGAAGGGAAGAGAGTGGGAGTGTGTAATGGACAGAGAGAGAGAGAGAGAGAGAGAGAGAGAGAGCACTGAATTTGGAATCAGAGGACCTGAGAGGCCCCCAGCAATTTATTTAAGTTCTTTGGGCCTTCTTTCCTCCTCTGTAAAATGAGGGGTTTGGACTAGACCAGGGGAACTAAATCTCTTTTGAGGTCACAGACCTCTTTGGCAGTGTGGTGAAATTTATGAACTCCTATCAGAATAATATTTTTAAACACATAAAATAAAATACATAGGATTACAGAGGAAACCACTTCTATTGAAATGGTTGTCAAACATTAAAAACAAATTCAGAGGTTCCCATGTATTTATAAAGTACCTACTGTATACCATGCATTGGGATATTTGCTGGGGCTACAAGAAAAAAGGAAATAATCTCTTCTTGCAAGGCACTTATATTCCCAAGAAGGAGACATGAAGTATAATACGTAGCTTAAGTATAAAGTGAAGAGACAAAAATATACAAGGTAGTTTGGGAGGGAGACTACTAGTGTCATGGCGGGGGAGAAATCAGGACAGGCTTTATTCTGGAGAGAATGCTTGAATTATAGCTTAAAGAAAGAGAGGTGCTCTACCAGGTGGAGGTTTGGAGGGATTGCGTGCCAGGCATTGGGGGTAGCCAGTGCGGAAAAACAAACAACCCTCCGAAAGCACAGACATGAGAGACAGAGAAGCATTCTAAATTCTTCATCATTTTTGGCCACCCTCCCTTTCCAGGCTGCTCTCATTTCACTCTCTTCTATTCACTCCAGAGTCCAGCCCCACATCAGATACCCTCTGTCTCCCAGAAGCACCAAGCTTTGGCGTGGCCGGCCATGCCTCTTTTCCCACTGCAGCCCTTCACTGAGAATTTCCTTCCTCTCCATGTTTTCTTATTATATTCATAGTCACCATTAAAGCCTTACTCAGATGGTATCTCCCTGCAAACACTTCCTTCATCCATATCCTGTAAGATGAATAGAAAGAAAAGAATCTTTCCCCCTGAAGGGCCTAACACAGCGCTGTATCTTGCATTTGCCCTAATGCATATTGTATAATAGTGTTCGGTACATTTATCTGTGTTGTTAACTTATTCCCCATTAGACTTTAAGTTCCATGAGGGCAAAGATGGTGTCGTTTTATAATTTATAATATATATATATATATATATATATATATATATATAATTTATAAAATGTATAACTCTTCCAGCACCTGGTATGCAGTATACATTTAATCAGTGTTTGACAAAGAAGCAGTTCATTTATACATTCATTCAACAAAAAATATATTTCTCAAGATTTAGAAGTGGGTGGTAGACAGTTTGGGGCACTACCCACGTGTGCTACCCTTACTTTCCAGAAATCATGGGAAAATGTAAGATGCCATCCAAATACATGATGTCAAAATAGTTAAGAGAGTTTCAGTAGTGATCTGTAATGAGTTCTGGGAAATGACAGGGGACACTGCAAAGACAGTGTGGCATAGCCTGGTATTCATCCAGAGAGGCTCTTTCAAAATGGAAAAGCTCATCCCCTTTCTGTGTCTGTATATGGTCCTTCCTCTCCACCCCTACCCCCAATTCCTGTCCATGTTACCATGATGGTAATATTATGACAAGATGAGGTCTCCAACAATCAGGCCAGAAATGAGGACTGTTGATGAGAAGGCACATCATGTCACAAAAGTATTATTGAGAGGTGACTCATGTAAGCCTGGAACAGGTGAAAATGTGATAGAGGAGAAAGCATGATAGATCTGGAGTCAGAGGACCCAGATTCAGATCCCACCTGTGATTTTTACTGTCTGTTTGTCCTTAGATGAATCATATCTTTTTTTCTTGTATTCCCATCTATATATATATATCTGTATTCCTGTTTTCCCATCTATAAAATGGGAATGTAAACCTCACAGGCAGCTAGGTGGCGTAGTGGATAGAGTGCCAGGCCCAGAGTCAAAAAGAGTCATCTTCCTGAGTTCAAATCTGGCCTCAGACAATTACCAACTATATAACCCTGGGCAAGTCTCTTAAACCTGTTTGCCTCAGTTTCCTCATCTGTAAAGTGAGCTATAGAAGGAAATGGCAAACCACTCCAGTATCTCTGCCAAGAAAACCCCAGATGGGTCTTGAAGAGTCAGACGTGACTGAAAAATGACTGAACAGCAAGAAGATCTTGATTGCTCCAGAAATTCCTTCTAACACTGAGATTCTGTGACTAGACAATCTTTAAGGTCCCTTCCAGATAAGAATCTGATGATCATATGACCCAGGTATATTGTAGCCACTCATACAGCTAATGGATGAGTTGGGGGTAGGTAGGGAAGTACCAGTTTTTAAATATTAACTCTACAACAGAGTGTCTAGGAAAGAGCCCTGGACTTAGGTGGGGTCAGAGGCCCTGAGTTCTAGTCCTGACTTTGGTACTTACTAGCTGGGTGCCTAACGTCATTTTTCCTCTCTGGGCCTCCATTTCCTCATCTGTAAAAGTATGATGATAATCTGTGTCCATCTCACAGGAGTATTTTGGAGACCAAATGAGGTAATGGGCAAGCAAGCACTCTGCCAACTGTGAGACCTTCTTAGGTTTCAGTTAAAGTCTCAGGCCCCCTGCTTCTCCCCCTTTGCCCCCTTGCCTTCACTGGAAGTTATATTGGCATTTCCATGCAGGCGCTGGGAGTTCAGGATTATGACAGAGGGAAAAAAAAAAAGCTTTTGTGGCATAAAACCCAAAGACAATAGGAATGTGGAAAACACCTAACCTCAGCAAAACAAAATGAAAGGGTGCGTTTGATTTTTACAATGTGTGTGGGTGCATCTCCTGAGGCAGGCTGGCATCTGCCGCTCATTCATCACCAGTGGAGAGTCATGGGTCTGTAAGAGGCAGCAGGAGGTAGAGGCAGAAGAGGAGAAGGGGGCCTGAAGGGGGATGGTGGGGGAGGTGGGCCTGCCTCTTCAGCTCCTGAGTTGTTTTTTCCAATCAGTCTGTGCCTCTGTTTGGTGAGGAGAGAGGATCCAAGGGTTCAGATTCTGAGGAAGGGGTGGGTACAAGGTAGGTCTGTGCTCCAAGCCCCCTGGCCTGCCTGGCTTGTTACCCAGAATTCCTGGTGGGGATGGGGGGAGAAGTATGTGCTTGTGTGTGTGTGTATGTGTGTGTGTGTGTGTGTGTGTGTGTGTGTTGGGGAGGGGGGAATGAGATAACCCAATAGCTCCACTCTCACTTAGAAGAATGCTGCCTCAGCCACCTCCACCTCCCACTCTACCCTGCCGTAGCCTCTCACAATTGTTTTTTTTGGTGGCCCAGATCCATAGCCCCAGAGAGCAAATCAGATTAGGGACAGTTAGTAAGCTGCAAGGAGCGCTCTTTCCCTGAGATCCAGGGCAGTTCTCATCCTTCCTGCTCCTTCCTTTTGTCACATTTGGTATCTCTTCCCCTGGAGCTCTGGTGCCAACATGGTGGACTAGGAAGGCAAGATCTCCACAGCTGCTCTCCCTGTTCCTGATGCCTTCTCTCCATGTGGATGGATGTCTGCTTGTCTCAGTTCTCTTTATCTTTGGGGGAGGGATATTCCCTTACCTCTTAAAAGAATCCACTCTTCCATTGTCCAGTGCTCTAGCTGGGTAGGGAGACAG
This sequence comes from Petaurus breviceps papuanus, assembly GCF_028583685.1. Lineage (NCBI taxonomy): Eukaryota > Metazoa > Chordata > Mammalia > Diprotodontia > Petauridae > Petaurus > Petaurus breviceps. The sequence goes on along the minus strand of NW_027187280.1, from coordinate 5,129,363 downwards.
GAAAGCCATGTCGTTTCAATGGGCAAGCTGAAGACCTCAGTTTTCATCCTGGTTCTGCTCCTATCTGGCTGTAGGAACTTGGACAACTGGACCTCAGTTTACTCATCTGCAAAAGGAGTTGCACTTCTTAAACTGTGGGTCCCAACCCAATGTGAAGTGCTGAAGGGATCGAGAGTGGAGAAAGTTTAGGAAATCTAAGTACCCTTCTAACTCTGTGTATGATTCTATGATCCCAAGTCACTTCCTCTCCTCACCCCAAAATTAGATGGTTGGACTGGATGGTGCTATTGTCATTGGAAGGTATTCTGTGATTCTACAAAATCACACTTGAATCAGCCTGCCAGGCCTGCTTCCACCCATCCTTGACGGTCATGACAAGGTGAAATCTCCAGTGATAAGATGAGGACTATCCAATGAGAAGGTGTTTAATAGATATTAAACCTGTAGATAGGTATCTGCAGGTGGCTCATGCAGGCCAGGAGCAGAAGTCCAAACTTTGGCTGTCTTAGAAGTGAGCATGCCCAGAGAGCAGTGTCTTATTCATGGAATATGCCTTTATGTCCTATCTGGTACACAATCACTGCACCAAACATTGCTCTCTGATCCTCACTGAACACTTTTTAATGTCCTGAAACCAAGAGGTGTGTAGGGCCGGTAAGGTATCTCCATTATGTGAAGCTTCTCCCATTTAGTCTTTCTGGCACAGGTGAAATGGGGGTGGGATGGGCACTGGAGAAGAGCATTGGTCCAGATGTTATGACCCAGATAATATGCTCTGTAGTTACTACAGAGGCTAATGACACCTACCCACCCAAAGAAGTTCAGAGAGAAAAAGGATCAGGAAATCCTCAGTGTCCCAAGCTGCTGAGAGATCAAGGAAAATGATGATTGAAAAGAGGACAATGGATTTGGTGATTAGAAAATCACTGGAGACCTTTGAGAGAGGATTTCTTGTTGTGGTGGGGACTGGAGCCAGATTGCCAAGAGCTGAGGAGTGACTGGAGAAGAGGAAGTGAAGGCAGTGAGTGTAGATGACACTAAAAGTTGGATCATGCTCCCTCCCTTTGTGGCAGAGAAGGGATGACTATGGGTGTGGAAACCCACATTTAATGTCAAACTCAATTGATGTGTGGGTTAGTTTTGCTCAACTGCTTTATTCTCATTCTTATTCTTTGTTATGAAGGATGGCTCTCTGAGAGGGGGAGTGGTGGGGTATGATGAAAAATGAAGTCTTAAAGCAAAAGACACTGATAATTTTTTTGAATTTATTTAGTATTTTATTTTTCCCCAGTTACAAGTAAAACAATTTTTAACATTTGTTTTTAAAATTTTGAGTTCCAAATTCTCTCCCTTCTTCCTTCCTTGAGAAGGCAAATAATTTGATATGGTTATACATGTATAGTCATGCAAAACGTTTCCATAATAGTCATGTTTTGAAAGAAAACATAGGCCAAAAAAACCCTCAAGAAAAATAAAGAAAATAAAAAGTATGCTTCAATAATTATTCGGACCATCAGTTCTTTCTCTGGGGATGTATGTCATTTTCCATCCTAAGTCCTTCAGAGTTGTCTTGGATCATTGTATTGCTGAGAATGGCTAAGTTATTCGCAGCTGATCTTACAATACTGCTATTACTTTGTACACAGTACATTTCACTTTGCATCAGCTCATGTAAGTTTTTTCAGGTTTTTTCTGTGAGCATATTGCTCATCATTTCTTATAGTACAATAGTATTCCCTCATAATCACATACCACAACTTATTCAACCATTCCCCAACCAATTTTGCCCCTAGAAAAGAGCTGCTATAAATATTTTTGTTCACGTAGGTCCTTTTTCTTTTTCATCTCTTTTAGGATATCTAGTAGTGGGATTGATAGGTCAGTAAGCGTGGTTTTATAGCCCTTTGGGCATAGTTACAAATTCCTCTACAGAATGGTTAAATCAGTTTACAACTCCACCAACAATGCATTAATGCCTCATTTTTCCTATAGCCCCTCCAACATTTGTCATTTTCCTTTTCTACTTTTTTTTTTGCCAGATATCGATAATTTTTTAAAGGAATAGAGCAAGTAAAAATTTTGTCATGAAACCAGGAATGGAGTAGGAAAGAAATAGCACAATAGCTTGAGGATGTAACAGGGTCAAGGGGATAGGGGAAACCTGGGGGCGTTTGGAGCTATTTGGGAAGGAGTCAGTGGAGCAGAGAAAGATGATGGAGCTGATAGGAGAGGATGAGATCAAAGGTACAGGTGGAGGTATTTGCTTGGGCAGAAAGGAGGAGAAAAGGAGGCAGTTTGGGTAAATATGCAAAAGGAAAGAAGGAAACAAACATTTATTAAACGCCTACTGTGTGCCAGACTGTGCTAAGCATTTTACAAACAGCATCTCGTTTGATCCTTACAATAACCCTAGGACATTACACCCCATCTGGGAGGTGGGTATTATGATTCTCCTCATTTTACAGTGGGGGAAACTAAGGCAGGTGAAGTGACTGGCTCAGGGTCCCCTCGTAGCTACGCAGAGAGGTGGACTGGAGGGGTGCCAACGTCGCAGTGGAAAGAACACCGGAGCACGAATGAGGTGCTAAGTCCAAGGCCCATATTCCCCATTAGCTAGCTATAAGACAATGAGCCTCAGTTTCCTTTCCAGGCCTCAGTTTCCTTATCTGTAATGAAGGAGTCAAGCTAGATAGTCTCTAAAGCATCTTTGAGCTCTCCCAATCTTAAATCTATAGAGCTGAGCAAGCTGATGTCAGATGGCCTCAATCTTGTGAGCAAAGATTGTGGAGATCTATTCCAGTCTATTAATAGTCATTTCAACCGTGCTGACTCTTGAAGCCAGTTTGGTGCAGTGGAAATACTGATGGACTGTGGTGTCAGGAGATCCAGGTCCATATCTGGTCTCTGACGCTTCTTGGCCAAGTGACCATAGGCAAGTCAGTTTTTCTGTGACTTGATCACTGCCCCCCTATAAAATGAGGATGGCAATACCCCACTGACCTTACAGAATATGTCTGAGGGAACACTTTAAGTACTGTATCAATGCTCATTATGAATTATCATTGGCTATTTGTCTTTTCAGTATTTCTTCTGTCTTTGTTCATGAGATAGAAACTTTATCTCTCCTAATTTTTATTTTTTTTTATTTTTGGAGGCGGGGGGGAGGCTAGGCAGTTGGTGTTAAGTGACTTGCCCAAGGTCACATGGCTATTAATTGTTAAGTGTCTGAGGTCATATTTGAACTCAGGTCCTCCTGACTAAAGGGCCAGTATTCTATTCACTGTACCACCTAGCTACCCCTTTCTCTTCTATTTTTTTTTTGGAGGGCAATTGGGGTTAAGTGACTTGACCAAGGTCACACTGCTAGTTTTTGTGTTAAGTGTCTGAGGTCATATTTGACCTCAGGTCCTCCTGACTCCAGGGCCTGTGCTCTATTCACTGTGCCACCTAGCTGACCCTATCTCTCCTAATTTTAAAGAGAATTGAGTTTGCTATCTAAATGTTCTCTTCTTCAGCTTCTCTCCATTTTATAGGGTCATAAGATCAGAGATTAGAGAGTTAGAGCCTCAAGATTCTAAAGGAAAATTAGTTTAACTGGCTCATTTTTACACATGAACTGAGTCAAAGAGAAGTGAAATTACTTGCTAAAGTCCCCACATTATTAACATGTAGGCTGAGCTAGGATCTGAACCCACTCCTTTGCCTCCAAATCCAGCATTCTTTCTATTTTTCCAGGCTGTTTCCATGTTGGGCTGAGACCTGATAGTCACTGGTATCTGCAAGATGGCATTCCTCTTCTTTACCCCTTTATAGGGTAAAAGGCATCCTCTAGGCTTCATTTTATTCTAGACTCTCATATGAAGGGGTTTTCACTCAGAAGGAAGCTAGACTCAGAGCTTTATCCACATTTAAGGTTGCTTTAACTCTAATTCCCCAAAGTACCATAGAGATTGAAGAGGGGTAGAAGTGGGGGCAGCTAGGTGGCACAGTGGGTAGAGCACCAGGCCTGGAGTCAAGAAGACTCCTCTTCCTGAATTCAAATCTGACCTCAAACACTTACTAGCTGTGTGACCCTGGGCAAGTCACTTCACCCTGTTTATCTCAGTTTTCTTATCTGTAAAATGAGTTGGCAAAGGAAATGGCAAACCACTCCAGTATCTTTGCAAGAAAACCCCCTTTAGGATCACAAAGAATAGGACATGATTGACATGACTGAACAACACAACACAATAAACAATAATAAATAATAAAACATCATCATATCATATTTTATATCTATCACATGTCATATCATGTGGCTACATATGCCAATAATGTAACATTCCTCACCCGTTGTGCCTCAGCTCTTTGCTGAAAGGAGGGAGATGGTTTCTAATCTTTATTTCAGAGTCAAGATTGGTCATTTTATTTATCCATGGTCTGGTTTTGTTTTTTCGTTTACCTTTTGGTAAGAAAGTGGGGTGTTCCTGTAACTTACATCTCCTGTTTCTGTCTTCTTCCTCTTGTATCGATTCTTCATGGTTGTCCTTCCTTTCTGCTCTGTTCAAGACACTAGATGAGACGCTGGGATGGCAGACACAAAAAAAGATGCATTGCCTGCCCAGATGGTGCTTTCTTGGGGAACTGGCTTTCAGAACTTACTCACCTATCAACATACACCTCCTTTCTTTCTTCTCTCTCTCTTCTCTGTCTCTATTTCTCTCTCCTCTCTTCCCCTCCCCTCCCCTTTTCTCTCCTCTCTCTTTGTCTCTGTCTCTCTCCCTCCTTCCCTCCCTCCTTCTCTCTCTCTCTCTCTCTCTCTCTCTCTCTCTCTCTCTCTCTCTCT
>NW_027187280.1:5113817-5124528 GCF_028583685.1 Petaurus breviceps papuanus | reverse complement strand
TCTCTCTCTCTCTCTCTCTCTCTCTCTCTCTCTCTCTCTCTCTCTCTCCTCTCTTTTTCTCTCGCTCTCTATTGTTTAGGAGTTGGATGACCCAACAATATCGTTTTAACAACAGCTGCCTTTTCTTAATAACCTCATTTCCAGGCCTTCCCATCCCTCCCTGAGACAATGATAGCAAACAATAGAAGTTTCTCACAATAGTGATGCTCTGTGGGTCCCACTCAGCTCCTTGATTTTAGAAATCAAACAATTATTAGTGAGAACAAAGAAAGGATACTTGATATAATGATCACAGAACTGTTAGTACACAGTGGCATATTTTGTTAAACAAGCTTGGAGAGCTTTCTTAGTGACCTCTCTGTGGTCTTTTTAATTTTACAGACAAATTCCCTGCCTTTTACATTCTAATTTTAATTGGGAATCATTATGATACTACTAGTGCTTTCAGTTTCTATTTCCCATGCATGTAGGATATAGACGTGAATGTTTTTCTCTGCATGTGGTACTGTGGGCACATGTGTGTGTAACCATGCAGATGTGCACATGCATTTACCTGTGTTTATGAAGTACGTTTTTGCATGTACATGTGCAGTGATAATGATCATTATGTCATAATTTATAGAACATTGAATAGGAAGAGGTGGTTAGGTGGCACAGTGGATAGCATGCTGGGCTTGGAATAAGGAAGACTTATCTTCCTGGGTTCAAATCTGGCTTCACACACTTACTAGCTATGAGACCCTGGACAAGTCACTTACCTATAAAATGACCTGGAGGAGGAAATAGCAAACCACTCTAGTATTTGCCAAGAAAACCCCAAATGGGGTCACAGAGAGTAGGACAGGACTGAAAAATGACTAAATAACAATGTTCCAGGCATTATGTTAAGCCCTCACAACAACTGTGTAAGTTAGGTACTATTGATATTTTTATCATCATTTCACAGATGAGGAAGTCGAGGCTGAGAAAGATTAAATCACTTGCCTGTGTTCACATAGCTGGTCAGTGTCAAAGGTAAGAATTGTACTCAGATTCTTTTTTTTATTTTTATTTTTTTTCATTTTTAAATTTTTGGCTTTTTGAGGCAGAGCAATTGGGGTTAAGTGACTTGCCCAAGGTCATACGGCTAGTACATGTTAAGTGTCTGAGGCCAGATTTGAACTCAGGTCCTCCTGACTCCAGATCTGGTGCTCTATTCACTGTGACTCCTAGCTGCCCCCATTGAACCCAGATTCTTGACTTCCAGTCAGTACTCTTTTCAATATATGTGTAAGAATGTGCATGAAAGTGAATTCACCTACATGTGCCTGTGCCTGAAATGTGTGTCGGTGAGAATGCTTGCACATGTCCGAATGTATATGTGTATACTCATGAACACTCAGCTATTTGTGTATCTGCTCATTGCAAACCGAGAATCCAAGATTTCAGGGGGGTGGTTTCTTTCCTGGGAGGGAGACTGAGGGGAGGAGACAGAGCCTGTAAGGTCTGAAGTCCTTAGCTTTTGCAGCTCTGCTTTCATCTCCATTCCCCAGAGTTCTGGGGCTCTCCCAACCTCTCTGGGATATGTCATTTCCTTGGGGATGGGAGATGGGGGATGGGGAAAGAGTCCTGTACAATCCTGGGGTTGAGAGAGACAATACTCTTCCAGATCTCTCCTTAATTCCCTAAATGCTGAACAAAGCGGAAATTTGCCAGTTGAAATGGGAGAACACAGTGTCCTAGTGGCCAGAAGAGCTGGGAAAAGATCGAGTGGCTATTCTGCTGTGTGGAGTTTTCGGTGTGTGTCTGAAGTAGTTAAGAGATCAGGAGATGGATGAAGCATTGCGGCCTGTCTCCCAGCATTAGGCAACTCCATCCATCTACAGAAGGAGCACTTCCTGGATGGAGCTCCCCAGGTTGCTTTGGTCCAAGGGCCAGGCTTTAGAGGGACTCCTGAGAAGAATGGGGGGGAGGGGGGGGGGGGGGGGGTCTGGACCAGGTGGCTGCTTTGCACACAAAACAAGCTACTTGCAGGGGTCAGGCTACTAGGAATTTCGTCTGAGTGTCAGTCAGCTGAAAATGTTATTCTTTCTTTCCCTCTGCTCTCCACTGCACCGGGGAGGATGGCCTGGGGGAATGAGCTTCCTGCAGATCTGAGCTTAGGGGAAGACAAGGTGGACAGCCACCTAGGACCCCTTGTGCACAGGAAGACAGTGGGGCGGGGAAGAGACTCTCAAATATAAGATTTAAGTCTTATTTTTTTCCACTTAGATCTTTTGTTGTTTACATTACAAACATTTCTGAATATCTTTTTTTCTTTTCCCTTCCCTACCCAGAGAGTCATCTCTTGTAACAAAGAGGCAAAAAAGGCAGTTCAGCAAAACTAACCTATGTATCAACCAAATCTCACAGTACATACAGCGTTCTACATCCATAGTGTCCTATCTCTGCTCAGAAGGTGCACTTTCTCACCTTTTCTTCAGAAATAGGATTGTCATATGCAGAATGTACATGCACTTTAAAAATAAATTTTATTTTTGACTTTTGCACTATGGTTATTTCCCCTTAATTTCCTGCCTTTCACAGGAAAGCTGTGAAGGAAAACTTTTTTGCAGAGCCTACCAAGGGTAAACAAGTCAGACAATATGTACGCTGTTCCTCATTCATAGTCCCCACTGCTCTACTGAGGGGAGGCAGGTGTGATCTCTCATAGATTCTCCAGGACAGAGACTGTTTATTAGAATTCCTCAGAGTTCTATTGCTTTTTAGTGCTGTTGTGATTTCCTTTATTGTAATCATTATGTAGATTGTTCTCCAGGAGGCTCTTTTTTCTTTACTTTACTTTGGTCCATATACATTTTCCCACTTTTCTCTGAATTCTTCATGTTTTTTCTTCTTATAGTACAATAATTTTCCATTATATTCCTATACCACAATTGGTTCTGTATGTCTCCAGGTTTCCAATTTTCCTATTTTGGTTTCCAGTGTTTGGCTACTATGAACATTTTGTTATTTATAGGCCTTTCTTCTCTGTTATTGATCTCCTCAAGAAATGCACATTTTAAATGCCAGAAAATTCCCATTTGCCTCTTTTTTATTCTTTTTTTCCATATTCTAGTATTTTATTTTTAAATTTATTTTTGTTACATTTTAAGTTCTGAACTATCTCCTTCTTCCCCCATTCTACACTAGAGAAGGCCATCATTTTACATGATAAAAATGCATATTGTATATATACATGATATATATGCACATATATACATACACATATATAATTCTATTTCTTTCTCTGGACATAGATAGCATCTTCCTTCATAGGTGCTTTGTAGTTGATTTGAGTATTTATAATACTCAGAATAACTTGGTTGTTCACAGTTATTCTTCAAACAATATTACTGTTACTATATACAATGTTCTCTTGGTTCTGCTCATTTCATTCTTCATGATTTCATGCAAACCTTTCCATGTTTTTCTAAAATCAATCATCTCATCATTTCAGCACAGTAGCATTCTATCACAATCATACCACGATTTGTTTAGTCATTCCCCTCAATTTCCAGTTCTTTGCCATCACAAAGAGAGCTGAAATTCCTATTTCCATGGCATATAGGGATTCACTTAGTTATAAATCATTTGAGGAAGACTTGAATCTTGGCACCTACCTCTGATAGAAGATTGGGGAGGAAGGAGGCCAGGACTAGACTATGTTGTGTAAATAATTTCTCTAGTTTCTCATGTACCTTTGTACCTAAGTGTTTTCATCTATGCAATGGGGACAAATTATCTTTCCTACCTACCTTACAGGGCTGTTGTAAGGAAAGTACTTTGTAAATTGTAAAGGGCTATAGCTTGTTTGGTTATGATTATTCTTCTGACTAGCAGAGGAAGGATTTTTAAAAATTAGGGGAATCTTACCCTATAAGCTCTATTAAGACCAGGTGGGGCTTATACAATTTCTCCACAGAATAAACAGGGTACCCCAGAAAGCACAAAGCTAGGGAAGCTTGAGATGTGGAAGCAAGACTTGGTGCACTTTAGAAATAGACTTAATTGAGAACTTTTCTGTTTAGAGAACAAAGAACAAATTTTAGCTGACATCAGGTGAAGATTTCAGAACATCTTTGAATATGAAACAAGTTATTTTTTCATATTCAAAATCATGACTGTTTTTAAATAGTAGGGAAATAGATGCTTTTTAAAAGAAGTATGAAGAAAAATTAAATTGTACCTATTATATGAAAAGCAGCGTGGCATAATCGACAGAGAGACAGTCTTCAAGTCAAGAAGATCTGGATTCAAGTGCTGCCTCTTAGACATGGTAGCTCTGAGCTCATGGCATCACTCCCTAGGCAACTCTCTAAGATTCTGAGTTACAAAGGAGTTGCCAGTACCCATTTTGGGGAGGTAATTTCCATCCTGGGATTTCTTCACACTGAAGATTTTCATTTTGAATTTGGAATATGATAGAATCATGGAATCAAACATCCAATTTATCCTTCATTTTACAGAGAAAGAAATAAAAGTCTGACTACCTTTTTGGGGTGGCTAGGTGGCACAGTGAATAGAGCACCAGCCCTGGAGTCAGGAGGACCTGAGTTCAAATCCAGCCTCAGACACTTAATACAAAAACTAGCAGTGTGACCTTGGGCAAGTCACTTAACCCCAATTGCCCTACCTTCCCCTTCCAAAAAGGAAAGAAAGAAAGCAAGCAAGAAAGAAAGGTCTAGAAAGATTAATGGCCTTAGGCAAGATCCAATAGCAAGTTTTCGACAGAACTGGGGTAAGGAATAAGTTTTTGACTCCCACCTCAGAGCTATCCCCCCCCCCCCAAGATACCTTTCAGCTCCCACAGCTTATGATTCTGTGTGATTTTAGAGCTCGTGAAGCTCAGTGTCCCCATTTACAGATGAAGGAACTGAGATTCAAAAGCCTCTGGTTCATGTCACTCTTTGGAACTGGAGTTTCTAATGGAGCCCTGGAGTCCGAGAAGTGTGGCTTATCATTAGCAATGACCAGTTTGCTGAAAAAAAAAAATGTTTCTTTTTTGGTTCCTTGAGGGCTATTTTAAGTACTTGAGGGACAGTGTCTGTTTTATGAAGCTAATTGGACTACAAAGTGACCGACCTCCTGTCCACAGCCTCACTAGCAATGGGTCATGAGATCATAGACCCAGAACTGGAAGGGACCTTAGAAATCATCTTGTCCAACATCTTCATTTTACAAGTGAGGAAATTGAGGTCCAGAGAGGTTAAGACACTTTCAAAAGGTCACACAGGTAGTAAGGGGACAGAGCCAAGATTAGAACTCAAATCTTCGGACTCCAAGGGTAGCTCTTTTCGTGTTGTGACATGTTGCCTCTGGGTTCTGCCTCTGCCAGCCACAGTGCCATACAAAGCACAGAGCAGGGACTGAGGTCTTGAGCTAGGGTCCAATAAATTCCCAGAAATGTGGACCTGGCTTTGTCTCCCCCTTTGATCCCAGTGAACCTTGAGCTCTTGAAGCTGTTTAGATGCCTGACCTGATTGTGAAAATCTTAGGGACAGTTTGTGAATTGATTCTGATATTAGACACTGCCCAGGAATGTGTAATAAGAGTTAAAACAAAGGGACTTCAAACAGGGTGTCCCAAAAGTCTTAATGTGATTTTAAGCTTTAGTAGTTTCAGGCTTTGATAGCTAAGATCTACTGCTTGTGAGGCTGTAGACAGGAGGTCGGTCACTTTGTGTACTAGTTAGCTTTATAAAATAGCCATTCTGTGTAGTATGTGTGTATATGCATGTGTGAACATATGTACACAAATGAGTTTATACATGTACACATACACACACGTAGAAATGAGCTTACATGTGTATGTACACATGTGTGTTTATATGCACCCATACATAAAATACAACTATACCTATATCTGTATAGGTATATATGCATACATACACACATCTCGCTGTTTTTCTGTCTGTCTTTCTCTGTTTCTCTTTGTGTGTGTCTTTCTCTGAACTTACCTATTATCATAAAGCTAGTAAGGGCCAGAGATGGGCTTCAAGCCCAGATCTTTGTGACTCCAAGTTCCTCATTCTGTCCAATAAGCCACATGGACTTTCCTAGGGAGCATAGGGAGTGGGGAGAGGTCAAAAAGCTGGTAGAATCATTCTAAAAACTTCTCAGTGATAACTCCTGGGAGATGAGATGCAAGGGGACAGGTGAGAGACTGGAAGAGGTGAATGTCGTTCCAAGCACTGCCCTGTGGGGAGGAATGGGAAGTAAGAGGCAGAAATCTGGAAGAGTCATTCTTACCCCAATCCAGTGGTGACTCCTGGGAGGTGAGAAGTAGGGATTGAAAAGCCACATTCTAAACACTGCCCAGTAGTGAGTAATGGGAAGTAAGAGGCAGGGACCTGGAGGAGTCTTTGTGAACAATTGCCCAGGGGGTGAGTGGCAGGGAGGAGCTGGTGATTGACCCAAAGTAACCAAGTGAAGCCAGGAATTGGGCTTCAGATTGAATTCTCCCAGGCCAAGCTCTCTTCACCTAACCATGCAGCCTCCCTTAAGAGCTAATTAACAATTTAATTACTCTCCCTGCTCCCTCACCCTTCAAAGGGGAGGAGAATTCACCATCATCAATCATTTCTGAATGATTTGCAAAGACAGACCCTGAAAGTAGGCTTTTGCATGTTAATTTCACATTCGAGACCCTCATGGGTTTTTTTTTACAAAATGAAATATGGTGGTTTGTCTCTGCAAGGAGGTTATTACAGACTGAGGGGAGCAGGAAAACCCGTGAGATTTCCATGGAGGGCTGCATGGTGCAGTCAAAAGACCCCTGGCTCCATAGCCTCTTGGCTATGGAATCACAGGACCTAGGTTCAGATCCTACCTCCAATGCTTAATAGTTGTGTGATTGGGCAAATGATTTAAAATCTCTGGGCCTCAGTTTCCCTGGGGTCACTAACTCTGGAAGAGTTGTCCCAAGTCTACTTGGGATGTGGTACACAACCCCAGAGTGAGGGCTCTCTGAGTCCTGACTGGCCCAAACTATCAGAGGCTGGAGTAGAGAGGAGCCATGGTCCTTTCCATTTCTTTCTCCAGTGCTTAGAAGCCAGAGATCCCCATAACATAAGGGGATTTGTGGTCTTTGGAAGGGCTTGCTGACTGCTTCCCATCCCACCCATCTCACTGAGGCAGCTAGGTGGTAGAATGGATAAGGTGGCAGACTTGGAGTCAGGAGCACCTGAGTTGGAATCCTGCTTCAGACACTTACTGGCTGAATAACCTTACATAAGTCATAACTTCTCCTAGCCCCCATTTCATCATCTGTAAAATGAGGATAAAAAAAACCACCTTCGTAGGTACATCAAATAAGGTAATATAGGTAAAAGTACTTTGTAAACTTTAAATTACTATATAAATATTATTTGTAATAATATTTAATAATATATATAGTAGTCACTTACATTATTATGTAGTCACTCATTATCATCTGACGTTTGAGTTCTTGGGGTGAGCAGGCAAGGATGCTCCTTGTATCTTTCGGAGGATGTCAGTACCTGATTCTGAAAAAAAAAAAAGAGTTTTTATGCCTTTCTCTTCCTTTAGTGTCTGTCATGATTGTTTTTGTAGACTGCTACTGGGCTGAATGTCAGCCCATGTGGCTTAGGGAGTGACAGTCATATAGTCATTTCTTCTCATGTCAATGTGACCTAGTGGCAGAGAGTGATGCTTCCCTTGACTAACGGGTCCCCCTCTATGTGGTAGGAGCAGCTTCTACTCTGATTGGGCTAGGCTAGTTTTTCCTTAAAAGGCAATGGAATCATGCCCAAGACTTAATTGGTTCAGGGGACTAATACTCAAACTAATATTGTAGCTTCCTGTTTGTTTAGGTATAAAAGCCCTACATACACTAGGAGTCTACAGATATTCAGTCTTGACTCTGGCCAGGTGGGTCATTGTTGCAAATGTGGAGAAAAGGGAGCTGTATCTTTCCTGAATACCCTTTCCATTTTATTAAGTAAACATCTTTTGTTAAATGTGATCTGGTCTATGGTTATCTCATAGTGACTAAAGTGCTGGGCCTGGAGTTGGGAAGACCTGAATTTAAATTTGACCTCAGATACTCAGACCGTGGGCAAGTCACTTAACTTCTATCTGACTTAGTTTCCTCATTTGTAAAATGGGAATAATAATAGCACTAACATACTTCCCAGTACTGTTGTGAAGCTAAAAAGAGAAGATTTGTAAAACACTTGTAAACCTTAAAGTGTTATATCAATGCTAGTTGTTATTATTAAGATTATTGAAATAATAATAATAATTCCATTCTAATCCAGATACTGACTCACTTAACTGACCTGAGTCTAGCCTGACCCCAAATAACTTGGGAGCCCCATGGTCAGCCTCATCACTAGGTATGCCCTAAGGTAAAGAGAAACTTTGGACAGAGTCTTTTGCTCAACCTTGAACCTTAGGGAATCTTTGTTTCTAGATAGCACAAGATGAAGTGTCAATCAGCTTCAGGTCCTAGATACCATAGGATTGTTAATTATTTCCCAGACAAAACCCTCTGCATGGCCCTCAAGTGAGGTGACATGCATTTCCATAATTCTTGGGAAAGGCAATTCCTTTCCAACATTGATTGAACCTTTCTGTGTAAATTTATCATTGTTGAGTCCTTTTAGTCATATCTGACTCTTCATGACCCCATTTGGGATTTTCTTGGCAAAGACACTTGAAGTGGTTTGCCACTTCCTTCTCCAGTTCATTTTACAGATGAGGAACTGAGGCAAACAGGGTTAAGTGACCTGCTCAGGGTCACTCAACTAGTGAGTGCCTGAGGTCACATTTGAACTCAAGTCCTCCAGACTTCAGGGTTGGTGCTCTATCCACTGTACCACCTAGATTCCTTTCTATGTAAATATCACTATGCTTAGGGATTTGGGGGAAGAAACAGAGTTTAGATAAGACCTGATCCTTGCCATCATGAGGCTTACAGTCATTCTTCCATTCATCTTTAGAACTGCTCAGGGAGTCTGATTTTGTCTGGTTTTGTGAAAAAGTGGGTGCAAATTCAGCCCAACTATATGTAGTTGGCATCAGACTAGACTGTGGTTGGTGGCTGTCTGCCCCAGTTATCTTGCCATCTGTCCGCCATTGCATTCCTTCATACCCCACTCAGTCTTGCTTCCTGCTGTGGACATAGTTATCAAGTCAATTTCTTCTGGAAAGGGTGTGTCAAACGGCTGCTGATCAATTCATCATTCCTGTGACTCCCCAGACAAAAACTTCCTTTCATGGTTACCACTCCCTTACATGTGCAGTTTCACCTTGAGGGCAGGGACTGTCTCACTTTTGCAGTTGCATTCTCAATGCTGAGCTCAGTGGCCACCACATTTAAAAAAAATGCTTTTTCACCCACTTATTTTAGAACTGGAAGAGAAATTAGCAGTCAACATGTATATCACTTCCCATCATTCTCCCCTTATCCTACAGACAAAAAATCCAAGACCAACAAAGGGGATGGGACTTTTCCAGAATAACACTGTTAGAAAGCAGCAGAGCATGGGTTAGGGGGAAGAGACACAATGCAGAAAACAGTAGGATAGATGGTAAGGCAGAAGGAAGGCTGACGGTGGAGATAAGAGAACTGGGGTCTTAGCTCCAAAACTTAGGAGCAATTCACTTCCTCACTCTGAGCCTCGGGAGCATAATGCTTGGGTCGCCTACCTCACATAGTTGTTGTTGGGGGATATGTTTTGAGAACCTTAAGATGCTATATATAAAAGTGAACTTTTCTTGTATTTGTAGCAGGCAGGTAGCAAGAGTGGGGGCTGGACAGATGGACTAGCTATGTGCTATAGTCATAAAATGGTAAGAAGCCCAGAGGAAGGTGCTAGGGAGAATATAAAAAGGCTTCACACAGGTTAAGAAGATGTGGAGAGTCTTGGAGGTGTTAAGTAACTTAATTGAGACATGAAGTTCACGTTGGTGGTAAATGGTACAATGGGAATTCTAGCCCAGTTCTTCAGTCTCCAGATCTCATGTTTTATTAAGGAGGGGTCGATATTAGGGGCAGATAGGAAGGGTGATTCATCTCCTTAGAGGTTTTTTTGGAGAAAAAACATGAAAAGATTCTCTGCCACAGAAAGTCACAGTAAGTAGTAGACACAGGAGAAGTGAAGAAGGCATAGAACCATAGAATTTTTTTGTAGCAGCAAGCACCCCAGTGTCCCCAGGGTGCCTGCTGTAGCGGCAAGCACCCCAAGCGCGTCCTCAGGGTTTGCAGCTACCACAGGTTCTTGGATCTGCTTTGTTAAAGGAAAGCAACTCAAAATGGGTTAACAAGCTTACTTTAATCAGTCAGACATATATCGTTTACCTTGTTCAGGGGAAAAAGGTCAGCACCCCAAACTTCAAAATATACAGACATAATTATCAAGACAGAAACATCAAGTAGACAGAGTTCCAAACTGTCCAACCATTACATCCATACCCAGTCAACATCTGGGTTTCCACATTCTGGGTTTTTCAAAGCCGGGGGACTCTCAACAACGGCTTCCCAGAATTCAGATCAAATCACAAAACACTTCTCAAAGTGAGTCCCAAAACAAAGCTACACATCAGGGCTTATATAGCCTTCTCCTGGATCAGAGAATGTAACAACCTTATTGACTCACTGGCCAATCAAGAAGTATCTAATGAAAAACAAGCCTCCCACCCCAGGCTCCAGGTGCACTCTAGCCTAG
>NW_027187280.1:5108500-5108817 GCF_028583685.1 Petaurus breviceps papuanus | reverse complement strand
CTTTGCCATTAAAATGTATTTTGGAGGTGGAGAGAACCAAGAACAATGTTGAATGGGAGAGGGGAGAGACGAGAGAGACTGATAAAGAGACAGAGAGAGACAGAAAAACATAGACAGAGAGAGAGACAGAGAGACACAGAGAGAGAGACAGACAGAGACAGACAGAGAGAGAGACAGAGAGAGAGAAGTGGGGAGGAAGGGGAAGAGGGAGGGGAGGGGGAGAGAGGGAGGGATAGAGAGAGACTGAGAAAGAGACAGAGACAGAGAGACACAGAGAGACAGAGACTGAGAAAGAGACAGAGAGACACAGAGAGACA
>NW_027187280.1:5070806-5108490 GCF_028583685.1 Petaurus breviceps papuanus | reverse complement strand
ACTGAGAAAGAGACAGAGAGACACAGAGAGACAGAGAGAGAGACAGACAGACATAGAGAGACAGAGACTGAGAAAGACACAGAGAGACACAGAGAGACAGAGAGAGACTGAGAAAGAGACAGAGAGACACAGAGAGAGACAGACAGAGAGAGAGACAGAGAGACAGAGAGAGGGACAGAGAGAGGGACAGACAGAGAGACAGACAGACACAGAGAGACAGAGACTGAGAAAGAGACAGAGAGACACAGAGAGAGAGACAGAGAGACACACAGAGAGAGACAGAAAAAAAGAGAGAGACAGAGAGACAGACAGAGAGAGAGAGACAGAGAGAGGGACAGAGAGACACAGAGAGACAGACAGAGACACAGAGAGAGACTGAGAAAGAGACAGACACAGAGAGAGACAGACAGACAGAGAGAGACAGAGACACAGAGAGAGAGACAGACAGAGAGAGAGAGACAGAGAGACACAGAGAGGTGGGGAGGAAGGGGAAGAGGGAGGGGAAGGGGAGAGAGGGAGAGACAGAGAAAAGGGAGAAACAGAAACACAGACAGGGAGAAAGTCACCTTGTCACTCCTCCTTTGATCAGTAGAAGGAGTTGGCAAAAGAGAAAATTTCAATTCAAATCAATTCAACAAACATTTTAAAAAGTGCCTTTTTATGCTCAAAGCACTGTGCCAAACACTGGTGGTAGAGCATGAAACAGTCCCTGCTTTCAGGGAGCTAACATTCTACTGGAGGAAACAAAATGTAATATATAACAGATAGTATCTGCACACATTGCTACCAAATGTGTGTAAATTAATTTCTGGGGAGAGGCATCCTTTACGAAAAGGATTTGTGCTGAATGAAGGGCTCTGTCAGAAGAGCCCTCATGTTTGGAACTCCAAGTGGCTCTGGGAATCAGCATATTCATCCTTAGGACTAAGGTTTGCTCATTCAGTGTTTCTGCCTTGTTTTCCTTCTTTTTACACTTTTCTTTGTAACATGAATTGTATACTTGCAAGGGAGAAATTGATTTCAGTGTCCTGGGGAATCTGAGGCAAATATTTTCCTAGATTTCCTGAGTGGGGGTTACAAGCTCAGAGAAGTGGGAAAAATCACCAGCAGGGCACCCTGGCCCCTCGTATCCTTTAAACAAGCATTGATTAAACATTTTATGTGTGAGGAACTCTGAATCTTTACTCATTCAGAACTAGGAGAGAAAGAAGAAAACCTCAGGGAGGAAGGGCTGGCCCTTTTTCCTACCCAGGGGATGCCTTCCAAGCTTTATTTCTTCTTCCAGAAGCTAGAAAAAGCAGTTGGTTGACACTGAGGGCTGGGCATGGGATCTGGACTTAAGAGAATCCTAGGATCAAAGATTTAGAGCTGGAAGGGACCCTGTACAACCCCCCCCCCCGCCCATTTACAGGTGAGAAAACTGAGTCCCAGAGAGGTTAAGTAACTTGCCCAGGGCTATATAACTGGTAAGTGTCTGATACAAGCTGTTAGTGGAAGAAGTGGGATTTGAACCTAAGTCTTCTCATTCCAGACCTAGCACTATTTCCACTCCAGCAACTCCCTATTGCCTACAAGATGCAATACAAACTCTTCTGTTTGGTGTTCAAAGCCCTTCATAACCTAGCCTGCTCCTACCTCTCCAGTCTTCTTACACCTCACTCCCCCAACATGCACTCTTCTGTCCAGTGACATTGGCCTCCTGGCTGTTCTATGAACAAAACGCTCCATCTCTTGGCTCTGGGCATTCTCCTCACTGTCTCCTATGCCTGGAACACTCTCTCTCCTCTGCTCCAACTACTGACCTCTCTGACCTTCTTTAAGTTCCATCAAAAATCCAGTCTTTTACAGGAAACCTTTCCCAAGCCCTTTTAATTCTCATGCCTTCCCTCTGCTGATCATCTCCTATTTATTCTATATATAGTTTGCACATATTTGTTTGCCTGATGTCTCCTCCATTAGATTGTAAGCTCCTTGAAGGCAGAGACTGTCTTCTATCTTTTTTTTGTATCCTCAGCTCTCAGCACAGTGCCTGGCCTTTAAAAATGATTATTGACTGACTGACTGACTGTAATACCAGACCTGGGTTGGCTGTTCAGTTTGGTGTCAATGGATAAGACATATCATACCTTTAAGTATCAATTTTTTCTTCTATAAAAATGTGGATGATGATGCTTCACGGAGTCTTGATGAAGTAAGCCCCTAAACAGATGTGACCTACCTATTCTGTAACTTTTTCCTTTGGACTGCAGTGTTGGGAATTGAATAGAGACAATGTCTTTGATTTACTTCCCTGTATTACTTTCCCAAGGCAATTTGAGAGGAAGGGAAAGGTTTATTTGTCTCCTTTTTTTTTAGTTTGTGAGACTCTAAGCATATCAAATTGCAACCAGTATTATTAAGAACTAAGATTTTCCATTTCTTAGCTTCCTTCACCCTAAGTAGACTGGGCTATTTCTGCCTACATGGGGGCAGGCCTAGAGCTCAGCAGGATTTCTGCTTTGTTTGGCTGTGGCTGCAGGGTGTTGAATGCAATTCTACCTAGGAAATGGAGAGAAAAAATGGCTTCTTTTATTTTTCCAAATGGAGGCTATCTATCTTCCTGATGCTACCAAAAAGCAAAAATCCCATCTCTTTTTTATGCAGATATATCAGAGCAACTGGATTTTCATTGAATGAGGCCTACAGATTTTAATTTACATTTTTTTTCAATCCAGTGGGACAAATGTGGCATTACTCTGTTGTGGGCCTTATCAGCTGATCAGGGTTCCTGAAGGAGGGGGTCTATTCTGGCCCAGATAGACAATGCTTATTGGCCGAGTGGTTTGCCTGCTGACCCCTCTGCATCCCAGTAGGGTTACTGAGACTTTAAGAGTGACTTTTAAGCACAGCCTTGGTTTTAAGAGAGGCAGAGGTTATGAACAAAATAAAGACTATCTCCCTTCTTGGTACCTTTGCGTAGTCTGTCACCTAGGCCTAGAATTTCCTCCCTCCCTCCCTTCTTACCTTTTCCTCTTAGAAGCCTAACTTCTTTCAAAGCTCAACTTAAGTACTTCCTTCTATATGAAGACTTTCCTAATCCTTCAGTTGCTAGTGCCCCTACCCACCTTTTTTAATAGTATTTTATTTTTTTCCAGTTACATATAAAGACAAATTTTAGCATTCATTTAAAAAAATTTTTGCGTTCTAAATTTTCTCCTTCCCTCCCTCCCTTCCTAAGACTGCAAACAATCTGATATAGGTTATATATGTGCAATCATGTAAAACATATTTTCATCTTAGTGGTGTTGTGAA
Source organism: Petaurus breviceps papuanus (assembly GCF_028583685.1). NCBI lineage: Eukaryota > Metazoa > Chordata > Mammalia > Diprotodontia > Petauridae > Petaurus > Petaurus breviceps. The sequence continues at coordinate 5,105,199 of NW_027187280.1, read as the reverse complement.
AAAAAGAAACAAAACAAAAGAAAAAACCGCACAAAAATAAAGAAAGCGGAAAAAAGCACGCTTTGATCTGCATTCGGACTCCCATTATTTCTTTCTCTGGATGTTGGATAGCATCGTCCATCATGAGTCCTTTGGGATTGTCTTGGATCATTGTATTGCTGTGAAGAGCTAAGTCATTCATAATCGAGCATCAGACAATGTTGCTGTTACTGTGTACAACGCTCTCCTGGTTGTTTTCACTTCACTTTGCATCAGTTCATGTAAATTTTTCCAAGTTTTTCTGAAGTCTAATGGGGGTCCCCATAGCCATTTAAAAATACCTCCTACTTAATTTTCAAGTAAAATGAAGCTTTTATTGAGCACTTACTATGTGCTGACCACTAAGCACAAGAAAAAAAAAAGGCAAAAAACAACCCTTGCTCTCAAAGACCTTACACTCTGCTATGCCATTGCCTGACTTAAATGAATATGTTAATATATACATGTCTATGTATATGTAAAATAAATACAGGGTAAATTAGAGGCAATCTCAGAGGAAAGGCACTAGCATTGAGGATCACCTGGAAAGCTTGGAGAAGGTGGAATTTTACTGAGTCTTGAAGGAAGCTAGGGAAAGACAGTGAAAAGTCAGGGGGTCAGAAGATGGAGTGCTGTATGTTAGAAGTAGCAAGAAAGTATATATTTTGGTTTCATTTACATGGGTACATGCTTCTCCCATACTTGTATCCCCAGTACCTTGAACAGTGCCTGACACATAGTAGGGGCTTAATAAATGCTTATTGATTGGTTGATAGAGGTCCAAGTCTTCTCCAGTCAGGTTAAGCTATAAGAAGGAGAGAGCAAGAATACCTCCAGAGACCCTGTGTTCTTAGGGAAGGAGATAGGAGCCAGAATCAACTTTCACTCCTACTGACTCCTTTGTCCATCTTCAGTCTCTGGGCACTTTGGATGATCCCTTTTGGAGCCTCATAGGGCAGGAGTAAATCTGGGATTTAGCCAGCTTGGAGGCTCGGGAGCTCAGACTTTGAATTCACTCCTCTAGTCTGGGGTTTGTGCCTGGCACCGACATATGCCGGCATGCTTGGGCATAGTAGAGAAGATAGGGATAAAATGCAGATGATAAGGGAGGTAAGAACTTCTTTAGAATGGCAGCATGAGGGGTGAGGCTGTTCCTGTGTGTTAACCCTAGTGCTTCCCTGAACAACTACTATTAGAAAGGGTACGCTTGTAGCAACGTTAGGGTTATAAGGCTTGGTCTGGGGTTTTGGGAGCAAGGTTTAAGGGTTTAAGAATAGAGTTGGGAATTGAGGATCAGGATTGTGGTACTTGGGAAGAGGGCTGGAAATTCAGGGGTAGGGATAATGTACAAAGATCAAGACTGAATTCAGAGGCAGGAGTGGTGTACACATAGGTGGAGAAGGAGATGTATTGGGGATAGGGCTGGGGATTCAGGATCAAGTGACATTCAAAAGCATGAATATACATGGGGCAAGGTTGAGGATCTAGGAACAAGGTTGGGTACAAGGGGAATCCATGGCAACTAAGACCGGAATTTGTCAGTTATTAACAGTGTTCCCTATAGCTTTGAATAGTATTCATTGACTTTGCCCCTAGCTAAGAACCAGTCTTTGAGACCTCACTCATGCCTATGCTCATTCCCATGCCTGTGCCCATGCCTACCTCAGTGGTGCCTTGGCCTTGATCCTTGGCAGAATTGGTGTACTTCAAGTTGGATACAAAGGTGAAATTCAGTCACTTTTGGCTCTTGGTCTCAAGTGCCAGAAGGAAAGGCTTGACAAAGAACAATAAAATTAGAAGAGTGAGTAATCAGTCAATGTTTGGGATTCATTCCTGTAGTTGATAGCATAGTTGACAATGAGGGAAAGCAGAAGGACTCCTCCAGAAAGGCCCAGTGTGGATGGGAGAAAATGAAGAACAAGTGAATCAGTGGAGATGATCAGAATGATGATGACAGAAAGAGACAATGAATACATTGATCCAAGACAATTTCAAAAGACTCATGACAGAAAATGCTATTCACATCCATAGAAAGAAATATGGAGAATATGGGTCAAATCATACTGTTTTCACTTTTTTTGTGGATTTACTTTTGTTCTGTTTCTTCTTTCACAACATGACTAATGTGGAAATATGTTTAACATGATTGCACATGTATAACCTATATCAGATTGCTTGCTGACTTGGGAAGGGAGAATTCAGAACTCAAAACCTTATAAAAATGAACGTTGAAAAGTATCTTTACATGTAATTGGAAAAAATAAAATACTATTAAAAAAAGAAAATAGAGGAAAAAAAAGAAAGAAAGAATGAAGATGACTATATGTTTATATATAACTTTTCCCCTTTTACCTCAAAGACCATTGAATTTAAAGTTAAGAGACCTGGATTGGAATATTGGCTTTGTCACTGACTACCGTTGAACTTTGGGAAGGTCATTTCCCCACTAAGGGTCTAAATTTCCTCACATGTAAAATTAAGGAGTGGAACAAGACCAAAAGAACAATGCACACATTAACAACAACATTGTAAAAACAATCAACTTTGAAAGATTTAAAAACTCTGATGAGTTCAATGATTCCAGAGAATTCATGAGGAAGCACATGCCTTGCTTTCTGAGAGAGAAGTGGTGGACTCAGTTTCAGACTGAAACGTACTTTTTGTAGGTGGTCAATGTGGGAATTTATTGTGCTTAAGTATGTATATTTGTTATGAGAGTTTTGTTTTTCTTTATTTTTCATGGAGAGGGAGAAGGTAGGAGAGAGAGAAAAGATTTTTATTCATTGAAAAAATTCGTATCGAGGTGGGAGAAGTAGATAATCTATAAGGCCTCTCCACCTCTAAATCCTATGATCCTATGGACTCTATGACGTAGAGAGTGTAAGTATTATGTTACTCATTTTACAGATTTGATTTACAGGTTTGAGACTCAGATAAATTAAATGGAGTGGGTGGGGCACATTGATCAGGGGACTACAGGTTGCAAGGGACAAGTAACAGAAATAATAAGCAGTTAAGGTGTTTGAAAAAAAAGTACAAAAAAAGAACTACTTTTGATTTCTTTGGGAGAAGAGGTGAAGATATTCTTCAATCAGCTTCTGGATGGAATTCTAAGGAAGCTAACCATTGCCTGACAGGAAGATTTGTCACTCAAGTGGTGGCCTTTAAAAAAAAGCAGGGCCCTTTCTAATGCAGGTATCTATGAACTTGTTAGAAAAATTTGATAACTGATAATATTTCAATAATATTTAAGAAAATGTTTTGATAATATTTTGGTAAACTATTTAAACGATTACTTCAATAATATTAATTTTCTTTGTATTCCTATGTGTTTACTCTGTGCAATTAAAAACAAGATCCCGAGAAGGGGTTCCTAGGCTTCGCCAGACTGCCAAGGGGTCCAGTGCACAAAGCAGGTGAAAAACCCCTCTTCTAAGGAGATCATTCATTCATTCCTTCATCCTTGATTTTATAGAAAAGATATAGTTATAGAGGAAGAACTCAGCTCTTGAAAGGAAAAATCTTTTTGCCTTTCCCTTGCTCGTCTTTCAGAGTTCAATTGGGGTTGGTGGCAGGAAGTGTATTTCTCTTCCTTCCACCATTAACAATGGTATCTTTCAGCACAGCCACTCACAAACTATACTTAGCAAAGAACAGGCCAAGAGAATCCACTTCAGAGGCAAGTTGAGCCCAGAATAGGCTCAGGGGGCTCAAAAGTATAATATGCCTAGGAGACACATTATGCCCAGAGGGAGAAGCATGAGGGTATCATGAAAAGAGAAGACATATTAGATTACTGTGATGCTAGAGATGGGGGTTGCCTTGGCTATATATGTGTGCCTCTCTAATGATTAGCTCTCCCAGAATACTTATTATTTCCCCTGGACCCTATGTATATTTGTGGGAGAGTACACTCTAGGTTCACAGTGGAGAAGTTTTATATCTTCTATTCTTACTATGTGATTTCAGTAAATGCCTTTGCTTTGAGCTAAGTGCAACTTCTGGCTGACTATTGAAAGTGAACATACCGGTGGGGACTAGTGAACCTTAGGACTGAACAGGAGAACAATGGATCTGCCCCTAGAGTACCCAACCTGTGAGTGGATATTGGGGGTGGGGTAGGGTTAGAGGGGGCACCGCATAAATAATTACCCTGAATTTATTCAGCTAGTAAGTGTAAGAGCCAGGATTCAGATCCAGGGGTGCTGATGTCTAATTCAACACTCTTCAACACTGCCTAAACCAAACAATCTCTATGCTATTATGCCAATGGCCATGGAGACAGTGAGCTAGGGGAGGCTCATAAGAGGATGGGATTAAGGTTAAAGGTAATGTTGTTTAGGGGAAGGTCACACTAGCCCCTGTCACTGGGAACCACAAGTTATAGGCGTTCTATGGATCAGCCTTCTTGGTGATCTCAGATTTCATTTCTGTATGGGCTAATAGTCCACTCTTTAGACCTCCCTTCTCTCTTGGGCCTGAATGGGCTGCCCATTACCCATATAGGCCCCAGGATGCTAGGAGCTGCCCTCCAATCCCACTTGGTAGTCTTTTAATAGATTGTAAAAGTTTGTCTTGGAATGGAGGTGACTGGTGAGTGGGAGCTGACATCAGCCAAGTCCTCTTTCCAGGTCAAACAAACTTACTTCTGAAACAGGCCATGGTAAGATTCCAATTCTGCTTGTTGGCCAACTCTTCAGTAAACTGGGATTTAGAGAAGGCCTAATACTCTCCTCACAGCTCATCCCTGGCCCAGATCTGTGGTTCCTGAGAAAATCAATAGCCTGAGTGAGTGACTCCCCCTTCTCCCTAGTCTGAATAGCTTTGCTAGGCACTGGGGCTATACTACTATATATACCCCCAAAGATACAGAATCATAGATTCAGAGCTGGGAGAGACTGTGGTGATCATTTAGTCTATTCCCCTGATTATAGAGGGGAGGAAACTGGGGCCTAGAGAAGGAAATTGACTCACTCAGGTTGTAAGTGGCAGAATTAGGTTTTGTACCTAGGTTTTCAGACTCAATATCCAGTGCCCTTTCCACTCCACTGCCCTGCTTTCTGAGCCTTTCTGCTTGCATCCTGGGGCCAAGACTGTGCTGGGTAAAGGGACACCTGTGGTCCAGTTTAACATTTGAACTCATTGTGAAGGTACTACATTGGGATCTTCTGATTATCTCTTTACCATGGCCTTGTCACGGCAGTCCTTGGATCTTCCTCTCCCCCCCTCTGTCTTGTGCAGCCAGCTTTTTTTTCTGACCACCAGCCTATGTTATAATAAAAAAGAGGCTGGATTTTAATTTGTGCAATGTTTTTGGCTTTTTTTTTTTTTTTTAAAGAAAAGCCTAATTAGGAAGCCCGTTAAATGCCCGCAGTTCCAATATAATTCTATTAAATTCTCCCTGTAAAGTTAATGTTACAGACTTTTTAACAGATGTTTTAATTAGACATTGTTATTAAAGAGAATACTGTAGAAATTAAAGTCAGACCCTAAATGTGTTAACAAAGGCACTTTTCTCTAGCTGCCTAAATGGTAACATCAGCCTGGCAAAGAGCTTTCAACAGCAGGTCACAGAAAAGGAAAGGGTAAGAAAACCCACTGAGAGATCCAATTTGCTTAACAGAAGAAGCAGCCAATATTTCCCTTCCACTTGCCCACCCACCTGCCTACCTTCATGCCCTTTGGCTGGCACTTAAACTGACCCTGAAGCATGAAGACAATCAAACTTGGGCACTAGTCCCCTTGGGCTCTTAGCTTCTTTTTTGTATGTTAGTTATTATATCTTTTATATTATAATTATTTCAAAGAATCCCAGAAGTTAGGGTTGAAAAGCACCTTAACTGGGTGGCTAGGTGGTACAGTGAATACAGCACAGGCCCTGCAGTCAGGAGGACCTGAGTTCAAATGTGGCCTCAGACACTTAAAACACACACATACACACTCACCCCCCCCCCCCCCCTAACCTCCCAGTAGGCTACCAGAAAAGGCACAACACAACACTCCGCAACCCTCCCTCCACCCAAACCAACAAAAAAAAAAAAAAAAAAAAAAAAACAAATACAACACAAACAAAAAAAACACACCCCCACGCCCCCCCCCCCCCCCATTAACTAGCCGTGTGACCTCCAGCAAGTCACTTAACCCCAATTGCCCCACCTTCCCCCTCCAAAAAGAAAAAAAAAAAAAAAAGCAAAAAAGTAAAGGATCTTAACCAATCAACAAGCATTTTAAAATATTTATTATATGCCAGGCTTTGTTCTAGGCTCTGAGGACACAAGAACAAAAATGAAAGATTTCTGCCCTCAGAGAGCTTACATTTTACCTTAAAGATGATCTGATTCAATCTTCCTCATTTTAGAGGGTTGGAAACTAGAGACTAAATGATTTTCTTAAGGCTGCACAGTAAGGCAGGAAGAAGCAAAGGCAAGATTAAAACTGAAGTCCTTTGACTCCGAATCTGCTACCCTTTAATCTCCAGCCAGACTGTCACTTTATAGGTTCATTATTCTAGAGCTGGAAGAACCTCAAAAGTCATCTAGTTCAACTCAATTATTTTCAGAGTAAGAAAAATGGAAGAAGCTAGGGATTGTAAATAGCTTTCCCAAGAAAGGTATCATGATCTTGTTCTTCAGATCACCTTGAACCATAGTAGATCCTTATTCAATGTTGAGTGTGAGTCTTGTTGAGTGCTTAACCCAGTGTGTGAGACATGTTTCAGAGACCAGTATCATGAGCTCAAATTCCACCTCAGTTCATCTTTCCCATAGCCAGCTAGTTTTCCTGCTCACGTACATCATCTTCTTGCCATGAAGAGCTCATTCATACCTTCCTGAGAGTAGGCTGGTCAACTTTGGGTGGCTTCACTGTGAAAGCAAAATCCAATTAAATAGATATTTACTAAGTGCCTGGGGTCTGAGGATCACAGGCTTAGGGCTGAGAGGGCTCTCAGAGGACACATAATCCAATCCTCTCACTTCACAGGAATTGGAAGCTCAGAGATATTAAAAGGGAGTAGGCAGCAGAATCAACATTGGAACTCTGGTCTTCTGACTTCAAATCCAGTGGTATTCCCATTCATTCTGCTTCATTCTACTGAGAGCAAAGCCCTATGCTCTGAGTGTAGGAAATGCATTTAAATAAGACACAGTTTCTACCTTCTTAGGGAGCTTGTGGTCTAGTGGGCAGTTTTGACACACAAATAACTCGAATGCAAAATAATCTGTGGGCAGTTAGTTGGCGTAGTGGATAGAGTACCCAGCCTGAAGCTGGAAAGACTCGTCTTACCAAGTTTAAATCTTGTCTGAGACTCTTGCTAGTTGTGTGACACTGGGCAAGTCACTTAACCCTGTTTGCCTCAGTTTCCTCATCTGTAAAATGAGCTGGAGAAGGAAATGGCAAACCACTCCAGTATCTTTTCCAAGAAAACCCCAAATGGGGTCACAGAGTCAGACACGACTGAAAAACAACTAAACAAAGCACAAAGGGGAGGGAATAAGCATTTATATAGTACCTACTAGGGGCAGCTAGGTGGCTCAGTGAATAGAGCATGGCCCTGGAGTCAGGAGGACCTGAGTTCAAATATGGCCTCAGACACTTAACACTTACTAGCCATGTGACCTTGGGCAAGTCACCTAACCCTAATTGCCTTGCCTTCCCTCCTCAAAAAAGCCACCCCCCCCTGCAAAATACAAAGCCCACATACTATCTCATTTGATCCTTATAATAATCCTGAGAGGTAGATAGATGCTGTAATCAATCCCATTTTGCAGTTAGACTGGCAGAGGTTAAGTGACTTACCCAGAATCAGCTAGGAAGTTTCTGAGGAAGGTTCTGTGCACTAGCCATTGTGCCACCAGCTGCTTCAGAAAGCATATGCTCTGAGAAATTTGAAGGGAAAAAGATCATTACCAACTCTGGGAGCCAGGGGCTCAGATAATGAGAGATTTTAGACACAGGTCCATTTGGATCTATACCTGTGCCTTAGAACTAGGCAGAATGCAGTCAGGACTTTCCCACCCTTCTTCCTCCTCTTTTACCATTTATGCATGACTAATTACCACAGAGTACAGTAATAATTACTCCTATCATTAAATACACAGCCAATTAACTTTGTTGTAAGCTTTATTTGATTACAATACTGAACTCTGTTAATATATTCTCAGTCTTAGTAATTTGTTGTCCATAAAGCATGAATGTTCATTCAAAACTTTAAAGAAATTGGAATGGAATGCTGGCCAGGAGAATTGTCACCTTGGAGAAGAGCATTGATTGACCATGTTTTCCTGGAGCTCTTCTTTGGCAAGTATAGAGACAGGGAGTGGACTTGTGATCTCATTACCATTGTTATTGCTGTTTGTCCTTCTTTCTGGAAGAGGACCGTGACATCAAGGAGATGATGCCATAACTTGTCAGTGAATTGGATTTAAGTGAGGGAGGGCTGGGCAAGGTCACCAAGTATCACTTTTTCCTCTGGAGTAATCTGGGTCCAGTGATAAGATATAGATCAGAATGATGTAACCCTTTCATTACCCCCAGGGCATTCCAGGGTGAGGAAACTCCTTTTACCCTCAAAAGTTGGTATCTTCTCCGCAGTTCATAGGATCAGAGTTGCCTAGTGAGCACTGGGAGGTTAACTAACTTGTCCAGGGTCATACAGCCAGTATGAGTATGAGTCAGAGGCAATATGTGAACCCAGGTCTTTCAAGACCCCAAACTGGCTACAGCAAGTACTTAGCTTCTCCATTGTGCTCCCTGCCCAGTGTGATCTTGGTTCTTCTCACCCAACCCTCTAATCAACACAGGTGATTGTTGATGTGAATAGCCTAAACTTTGACAACCTCTTTGAGGGATCAGACACTACCATTTGTGACAGAATTGGTTGCCCAGGGGATATCTGCCTATCCTAATCCCATTCATTCTTGGGTTTCTTCCCCCTCCCTCCAGTTCTCTTCTGTTCCATGACACTTTTCATTCCAGAAGACGCTGATGTCCAGACTCAGCTGCCTGACCTCCTGCACCACACCACACAGTCCAAAATTTAATCAAAACCGGTTATGCATTGCTTCCTCATTCTTCTAAGAGTGTGAGCCTTCACTTTTCTGCGGGAGACTGTAAGGATCTTGAGGGCAGGAGAGGAACCTTTCTTCTGCTTTCCTTCCCTATGGTGTCTATCTAGCACCAGGACCAATATCTTCTTGGTTGACTGGTTCATACTTGCTCAGGCTAGCTCTTTTCCAGGTCCCTCACCTCTGAGAGACCTGTTGGTCTGGAAGGACCTCAGCTTTCCCTAGTCTGCCGCTGCTACCTGTAAAGATCACTGCAACCAAGAGCTTGGGTTAGACAATAAGCGAGCCTCACCCTGGGGTGACTAAGAGTCAATAACACCTCTAAATGTTGATTTCCTTGTCCACTTTCCAAGATTGATGGGCTGGGATTATTTAAATAAAGTTTATTTCTGTCCTGTGACCCAGATATTTCTGACATAAGCACTTAAAAAAGCTGGAAATAAATTTTAAAAAGGAGTATGGCAAAGAGAGAGAGAAACCATGTAGTGAGTCTCGGCTGTGAGGTCACCGACATCCCAAGGTGGCACTGTAGCCTCATTTTTAAAAGTGGCTTATTATTCTATAATAGATGGATCTGACATTTTAATTTCTTCCTCCTCCCTCTTCATTGGATGGTCAATGTTAGTGTCAAACCGAGGAATTACAAAGCAGACAGCAGGAAAAAAAAAAGTTGGGGAGATCCTAAGAAGGAAAAGGACAGTCTCAGTGGCATTCTTGTCCCAGAGCTCAGGGGCTCAGCGTCAGAAGTCCATTCCATTGGACTACAGATGGCAGACCTCTTAGGAATAGATTGGGTTCAAATGTTTCCTAAAGCAAAGATAAGAGATGATCAGTTCATTTGGGAGGAAGCAGCATGGAAAAGTGGAAACATACCTAAATCTGGAATTACAAGGTATGGGTTTAGAATTCTGAATCTGTTCATTGTTACCTGTGTGACCTTGGGCAAGTCAACCTCTTTGGGCCTCAGTTTTTCCCTCTGTAAAATGAAGGGTATTGGACCAGATAATAATTAAAGGCCCTTCCTGTGTTTAAATCCTATGCCTACTAAACATTTACCACTTGACTTTCCTGGGACTGTTTCCTTACCTGTAAAATGAAGAGGTTAGAAGAAATGGCCTCCAAAGTCCCTTCAAGTTCTACATCTATGATCTTATACTTTTGAAAGTCCTGTCTCATTTGTGCTTGCTGGGTGACTGGGAACACATCATCTAACTGAGAGTGGCCCTGACATCTCTCTAAAACTGAAGTTTCAGGCTGCACTGACTGAATGAGTTTCCACAGTGGGGGCCCCTTATACTCATGAAATCACAGGTCAGGCATCCTGATCTGTTCCCTCATCTTCCCTCTCCTCCAAAAGCAATGGAAAAGAATTCAGGATCTAGAGTCAGGAGACTTAAGTTTCCATTCCAAGTGGGACATTTACTAGAGAAAAATTACTTAATCTCTCTGGCCTCCAGTTTGCTCATTTGTAAAATGGGGAGACAGACAAATATGTGTGTTTGTGAATGTATGTATACACACACACAGAGCCTCAGAGGGGAGTTAAGAAATCATGTTATGAACCTTAAAGCACTGTTGAAATGAGAGTTTATCATGTTGTGCAATATGTATCCTGGATTTTAGTGTTTCTCATAATGCCTAGTAACATTTTGATCCTTTTGCTTGAAGGCTGACTTTACTTTCCCATAGTACTACTTCTCCGACAGTAAGTGCTACCTACTTACTTCCTAATGTAATGTGATGGAAACAGTTCATAATCACTCCTCTCTCTTCCCTACCCCTTGTCCCACCCTGCCCTGCCCAGCTGCTTCTCCTCACTTCTCTTTGTTCAGTGGGTACCCAGGTTACCTGAAGGGAGGCAGAAAACTTTGTAGTGGAAACTTTCATGCAGTAGAAAAAACATTCCCTCCTCCGAGTAATCATGAGGTGGTCAGGTGGTGCCACAGTTAAAGTATTGGACTGGGAAGACATGAGCTCAAATGTAGCCTCAGACACTACTAACTGTGTGACCCTGGGCAAGTCACTTAACTCCTGCCTGCCTCAGTTTCCTTATCTGTAAAAAGAAGATAATAATACATCCACCTTCCTGGATTGTTGTAAGGACCAAATGAAATATTTGTAAAGTATTTTTGCAAAATGTAAAGTGTTTTAAATGCTAGTTATTATTATTAACAAAATGTCAGAACGAGAAGGAACCTTAGCGATCATTTGGCTCAACTCTTCATTTTGCAGAGGAGGAAACTGAGGCTTGGAGAGAGGATGGGACCTTCCCAAGGTGCCACCTCTGGTTATCAGCAGAGCCCAGATCAGCCCCTGAGTCTCATAATCCCTGCCTCAGTGCCCTCCTGAAGCACTGAAGGCTGCCTTCTCCTGTCTCCCTGCCCTAGCAATCCCCTCTCATTGCATGGTCGATGTGAAGGAGGGGCAGGAGGAAATTAGGTTCAGATGTTTAGCTCTGAACAATTGAGTCAAACCCAATAGGAAACCCTGTCTCTACAATGCAGACAAGAGGGGAAGGGAGAAAACAATCTCCCAGAGACAATTGGCTAATTAACTGATGTAAAAACTGACACAAAACGACAGAGACGGCAGCTCAATGAGAAGCCGGTGTGGCAATTACCCTCAGAAGCCGGAGCTATCCCAATTAAAAGTAATTCTGGGAGTGCTGCCATTAATTACAGAGGTGGGATTGCTGCAGGCTGCAGTGGCTCCTTCCTTTCTTTTCTTTTCTTTTCTTTTCTTTTCTTTTCTTTTCTTTTCTTTTCTTTTCTTTTCTTTTCTTTCTTTCTTTTTTTCTCCTACAACCCACATTCCTGATGTGTTCAGAAAATGCTAGCATTTGCAAATTGCTGGCTTATGATAAATGGAATGTCGAGAGTCAGCCCATAGGTTGGGGCCTGGCTAGATTTCGAGGCACCATCCCTGGCTTGCCGGTCTGCCTGAACAGCCCTGACCCTCCTTTCACACCCATTGATCACAAGCAATGCCCATGACCAGTCCTCACAGACTCTCCAGTGGGTGGGGGGTTGGGAGGGGGGGCATGCCTCCAGCACTGATTTCTGCTCCTAAAGCCCAGGCAGGGCCCAGAGTCATCTGAGACAACTGCGGGCTCCTTATCCATCTTGGACCCACAGGAATACTCTTCCCACCCCTCTAAACTCCCATCCCAAACATGGGTGTCTGGGAGGGGGATTCTCACAGTTTGGCTTAAGCTCTCTGAGGCTCATTTCCCTGCTGACAGCATCTTTTAAAATCAATGATAACCGAATTTTCCCACTGAGCCTTGCAGGAGGCATCAGCAAGCCACAAGAAGCTAATGGTGGGAGACCAAGGATTTTCAAGTCAATGGTGATATGAGAGAGGGCCTAGAATAGACCTGTGGTCAGTCCAGAGGACTGCACGGTAAACCAGGAAACCCAGTTTTTCCTGGATACTTCCGGGCCTTGTGTATAAACTCTGATCAGACTGGAAATATATAAAAGAGTGAATTTAGGCCCCGCTGTTGTTTTGAGGACTAGTCATTGTAGTTGTCCTTTTCAAAATAACTGGGTGGTCTAACCGAATCTGAATTTATTTTGGCCTCAAGCCCGTTAGTGGGTGAAATGACTTCTTTGTGCATGAGACAAATGCCCTGACTCCTTTGGGCCTCTCCAAGGTAGTTGAGGATTGGTTTTGGCCCAGACCTGTCATTTTTCACTGGTATAAGAAATTCTCTATATCAGTACAGGCTGACCACTGAACCAAAACTTGTAGTCTTAGTGTTGCCTGGGGTATTTAGCTTCACACAGCCAGTTTGTGTCAGACACAGAAACATGGCTCTCCTTGACCCAGAGGCTAGATCTCTATCCACCAAGCTGCACTGCCTCTGGGGAGAGCCGAGTTATAAAAGAGGGAAAATAGAAGGAGGAATAGCAGCTACCATTTCTAGGACTTATAAGACATTTTCATTATAACCAGATAGGCAGAAGAAATGTAAGAAAAGAAGACGCATCCTTTTTCCTAAACATGCCATGCCACCCAAATATCACAATATCTCAGGAGAGAATTCAGTTATTATTAATTTTACAAGATATTATCTGCAAGGCAGTGAGTCTCAGGGAACTTAAGCCAAACTGTGAGAATCCTTTTTCCAGGTTCGGCAGTGGGGAAGTCCAGGTGGGGAGGGTGCTCTCGTGAGTCCGAGATGGATAAGGAGCCTTAAGGTGTTCTGTGATTTCATCACTATGGGGAAAGTCCCAATGTGGGCATTTCCTCTAACAACTGGTACCTGTCCATGACTTATTAGAGAATCCCTAGGTTTTGCTTGAGGGGCATTGAGGTAAAGCTATTTGCCTACCTAAGTATCTTGAATGATCCAGTAAGCATCAGAGATGGGATTTGAACCCATGTGTTTCCCGATCCTGAGTCTGACACTCTATCGGCTAAGCCAGGTTGCCCTCTGACTAATAGGCTGGGGATGGGCTGCAATTTTATATTTTTGCCTCTGATGCAAAATTGGTCCATTATGGAGCAGGTAGGTGATTTGAGTATCATCATCTCTATTTTACAAATGAAGAAAATGAAGTAAGTGACTTGCCAATGGAAGGAAGATGACCTATAGAGTGCCAGGAAGATTCCCAAAGGTTACTGAGTCCAATCCTCTCATTGTATACATGAGGAATCTTAGGCCCACATCAAGTGACTTGTCCAAGGGGTCATTCAGCTAGTAATTGTCACAACCACTGTCCAGATCAAGGTCTTTCTTAATTAGAATGCTCTTTCACTTCATCTTTGCCTCTTGTAATCCTGAGTTTCCTTTGAGACACAGCTCAGGCATTGCTTTCTACATGAAGCCTTCCCGTAAGCTCCCAGTTGTTAACACCCTTTCTTGAAATAATAGCTTTGTATGATTTTATATATAAATTTCATTAACTTTTCTCTGTTTATTCTCTGGAGACTATAGTGTTGCATGACTCCCAGACATAAACAACATCTGAAGAATTTGATGTTGAAAAGATAGGGATTTGTTTTAGGGAGCAAGTGAAAGTCCTTAAGGAAACTATCAATCGCCAAAGATAATCTAGGCTGCTTTCTTACTGTTTAATTCTAGGCTGAGCTCATTGTTTATTTGCAGTGTCCAAGGTAAATATACATGCATACACATAAATGAGCTCTATAGCCTGTCCATCCAACCACTTACAATTGTCTGAACTGATACTCTTCACCCACTTTGTTTTTCCTGAGTAGATGATCTGACTGAATTCTTTTGAGGGAATATGGATCTCCTCTAGGAGGCTTTTGGTAATATTCTAGGGTTTTAATACATTTAGTGCACTGACATCTGCACACAGAAGTATCTTGAGACCCCAACTTGAAATGAAATTGAGGCTCATGAAATCTGGGGCTCACCCAAAAGGCAAAGGAGAGGTGTGCGGTGGGTGTGAGCAGGTTGCAATACATCACAAAAAAAGGCATCATGAAGGATGAGTGGCATAAATGTTGCCATTGGAGAGATGCATGGTTGGAAAAGAAGATGGGCTCGTTATGCAGTGAAAACATGGGATAACTGATGGACAACCTTGATCCACTGGCATCCTCAGGGTATGAAGATAAGAAAAGGAAGAATCTTCTGTGGCAGATTCATGGGAGAACAAGAACAAGAGTCATCATACAGGATGGGCAGGAATGGATGGGTTATGATCTATATGTTGGATGCAATATCTATAATGATGAGAACACAAATCCATTGGAACACTATGTAGTATGTCTATGTGATGTATGACCTGTCCCCACTTCTACCCCTAGGAGAAGGTAAACTCCCTGATGGAAAGAATTGTTTTGTTTTTGCCTTTGTTTACCCAGGGAACTTGATATAGTAGAGAGGCTTGTAGTAGGGAAGGCTTGGGTTCAAATGTCTCTGGTACTTTCTGTCTGTGTGACTCTTAGTAAATTCATTTAAACTCTTAATGACCTAGACAACTCTCTAAAACTAGAAACTGCAGAGTAAGTGCCAATCTTCATTGGTAGAGGGATTTTATTTTCCAAAAATTCCCCATGCCAATGAAATCACAGGTTCAGTTTAACCACTACTGCTACCACCACCACTGGACCTATATGTTCAGAGATATTTATATTCGCTCTTTTTGTGGTGGCAAAGAATTGGAAATAGAGACAATGCTCATCAATTGGGAAATGACTAAACAAGTTGTGGCATACAATTGTGATCCAGTACTATTATCCTATAAGAAATGACCAAGGGGTGGTTTCAAAAAAACATGGCAAGACCTATACAAGCTGATACAAAGTGAAGTGAGAAGATCATTGTGCACAGCAACAATCTTATAATAATGATCAACTGTGAAACACTTGGCTACTCCAATCCAGTGATCCAAGACAATTCCAAAGACTCATGATGAAAAAATGCTATCTGCTTCCATAGAGAGAACTGATTAATTCTGAGTGCAAATTAAAGTATACTTTTCTAACTTTATTTTTTTTACCTTTTTTTCAATATGGCTAATATGGAAATATGTGCATGATACATGGTAGTCACTTAGAGAATATTTGTTTAATTGAATTTACTTCAAATCTAGTACTTTCCCCACTATACCAAGCTGACTCTCAGATGTAAAAGTTGACAAAATAATATTACTTCATTTAAGACAATAGTAGGAAGAGTTTTGGATTGGGAGGCAGGAGACTGGGTTTGGCCTGACATAGCTGCTCAGTCCCTATGAGATTTTGGGTAAGTCCCTTTTAGGTAGGCAGTCAATAGTTAATAAACATGTATTAAGTAGTCTAGTGTGTGCTAAGTACTGTGCTAAATGTTGAGTATACAAAGAAAGGCAAAAACAAATAGTCCCTACTCTCCAGGGGCTCACAGTCTAATGGGGGAGACAACATGAAACAACCATGTACAAACAGGTTACACTGGGATAAATTGAAGATAATTAACTAAGGGAAGGCATTTCCCCTCTCTAGGACCTCAGTTTTCCTCATCCTTAAGATGCCCACAGTAGAGATATTGAACATTGCCTTCAATGGTCCCTTTCAGCTTGAATATTCTCCAAGATGATTCAGTAATTGCTTATTATTAGGAGATAATTTGAAATTTTCCCCTTTTATGGATTATATATGTATAATATATGTATGTACGTGTGCATTCACATGTAGACACATATGCACATATATGCATATAGATGCTACATATATTTATATATTTATGTATATTCCCTTTGAAAAACAAAACCAATTTCCATTTCAGATATGTTAGTCATTGCTCATTTTCGTTTCCAAGTAATCTTTTCTCTCAGGAACTCAAGGCACTTTATATAAACTTGGAAATTGTTTTAATTATATCGCACCTGCAAAATTTAATGACTGCCCCTGTGCACCTGAAAAACTGGTGCTTATGTACAAAGGGGTATTTCCTGTCTGGAAACTGGGTAATTGCTTCCACAAACAGTAATTACATGCGCAGTTACCTGATCTGTGTATACACAAATACACCTTTGTGTGTGCATAATTACCCAATTTGCATATGTAAAATTCCTCTTTGTGTACTCAAATGTGAGCTACAGCCCGGAGGACCCCAGGCAAACCCGATGTCTCAGCCAAGGCAGCCTTCTCAGCCTTGGGGGTCCCAAATGCCACATCTGGTCCAGACTTCTTCTAGGGCCTGCAGATCTTGGTTAGGCATCAAGATAATTTGGACCTTTCCATGACTGAGCAAGTTAACTGTACAAGGAAAAGGGAACTTGGCTTGGAATTCAGGAGACTTGGGACCATGGACTCACACACAGAAACCATTTGCCTAGCATTACCTTGGGGCTAAGGGGATGGTTGGCTTCAGTAAAACAACTGATTTTGTTTTGTTTTGTCATACACTGTGGTGGAAACATACCTGACCTTGGAGTCACAAGATCTAGACTAAAATTCTGCCTCTTGCCATTATATCTACAAGTCTCAAATTCTTGCTCTGTGAAAGAGAGGGGTGGGATAAGCAGACCTCCACGGTCCCCTCCAATCTGACCACTTAGTGATGAACTTGCCAAGGACCTTGTGGAAGAAGACACTTGATCTCTCCAGACCTCAGGGTCTTTATTCAGAATATGAAGGATTTGGACTAAACCAGGGATGGAGAACCTTTTTCCTCGAGGCCACATGTGACCTTCTAGGTCCTTGGGTGTGGCTTTTTGACTGAGCCCAGGTTTTACAGAATGAATCCTTTTATTAAGGGGATTTGTTCTGTGAAGTTTGGATTCAGTCAAAGGGCTGCACTTGAGGACCTAGAGGGCCACGTGCAGCCTTGAGGCCACAGGATCCCCACCCCTGTACTAAGTGATTCCTTTCAACCAGAAAGAATCTCTTATCTAGTTGTGGAAACATTGCTGCTACATGAAGAGATTCTTGGATATAAAGGGAAAAAATTCCTAAGAATGTAAGTAAATGTTCAGAATTCATTATCTAGGAAAGACAAGGTAAGAGTGGTGGTGGCACAATGAGGAAGAGGGGAATTAAGGAAAATGGTTTTGGAGAACTTCATATTGCTTTTACTCACACATATCTTTGCACAGGTTGTCCCCCATGCCTGAAATTCTCTTGTTTCTCATCTCTGCTTCTAAGAATCACTGATTTCATGACTGTACACAAACAACCTGTGTCAGATTGCATATTGTCTTGGGGAGGGAGGGGGGAAAATTGGAACTCAAAATCTTGGAAAAATAAATGTTGAAAACTATTTTTGCATATAGTTAAAAAATAAAATACTATGAAGTGGGGGGAAAAAGAAATAAAAAAAATCACTGATTCCCTTCTAATCTTAGATCAAACAATACCTTCAGCAGGCAGCCTTTCTGGGTCCTGCCAGCTGTTAGTGCCCTTCTCTTGATGGTTGCCTTCCAATTCTATATTTACTGATTTATGTGCATGCTTTTTCCCCTATTAGAATGTAAGCTCCATTAGGACAGACTGTTGTTTTTTTTCTTTGTACCTGAGTGGTCAGTAAAGTGCGTGGTCCATAGCAATTGATAAACAAATGCTTGTTTGATTGATTGATGGCAGTAGCTCCCATGTCTGGGATGCACTATAGTTTAGACAATATTTTTCTCACAGGAATGCAGAGAGAGTACTATTATCTTTATTTTAGAGTTAGGAAAACTGAAACTCAGGAGATTAAAGCTACCAAGGAGAGAGGAAAAGCTTTAAACTCATTGGATTGTAGGATTTTGAGCTCAAAGAGACCTCAGGGATAATCTAGACTCGAGTGGGGAACCTGCAGTCTCCAGGCCACATGTGACCCTCTAGGTCCTCAAGTACAGCCCTTTGACAGAATCCAAACCTCACAGAATAAATTGTCTTCTAGGTCCTAAAGTGTGGCCCTTTGAATCAGTCAAAGGTCTGCACTTAAGGACCTCGAAGGTCACATGTGGCCTTGAGGCTGCAGGTTCCCCAGCCCTAATCTAGCCCAACCTCCTTTTACAGATGAAGGAACTGAGGCCCAAATTGGGACTTGCCCAAGGTCGCATAATAATAGATAGATGAGTCAGAATTTGAACCTAGGTCTTTCCAATGAAATATGTCATGAGACCCCCTATCCCAAATACCTTCAATTCATGGAGAGTAACAGGTTGTGTGACTGAACTATCAGTCTCAGAGCAGCAGCATAGTGGCTGCATAATGACTGGATTTGGAATTAGAGGAGGGAGGTTTGAAACCTACTTCTGGAACCTACCTTAGTGGTATGATCTTAGTCAAGTCCCTTTTCTGAATTTTGTTTCCTTCAGCTGAATAATAGAGGGGTTTGCTCCATGATCTTTAAAGTCCTTTCCAACTCTGACTTGGTTGGGCTGTGGTGCAGAGAATGCTAAGGTGGCAGAGAAATATTGTGAAAGCACAGCCTTCCCCACAGAGAACAAAAATCTTAGAAACCACCACTGGTCATGAAACTGAGTCACTGGGAAAACCACTAGGCACTTTGGCTCCAGTGTGATTTTTCTTATATTAACCTCTCTACAGCCTCCGTTTTTGCATGTATAAAGTGAGGGGTTCGGGGTAGATCAGAGATTATTAATCTTTTTTGATCATGGTCTCTTTTGACAGTCAGATAAAGCTAAGGGTCCTTTTCTCTTAAATGCATAAAATTAAATGCATGGGATTATGAAAGAAATCTAAGGTTAGTGAAAGCGAAAATGTTAATTTTTTTCCCATCCAAATTCACAGACCCCCTGAAATCTATGCCCAAAACCGTCATGTGGTCTGTGGGGCCCAGGTTAGCAACCTTTGGACTAATCAGTGATGGGGAACCTGAAACCTCAAGGCCACATGAAGCCTTGGGTACAACCTTTTGACTAAGCCCAAGTTTTACAGAATAAATCCTTTTATTAAGAGGGTTTGTTCTTTAAGGTTTGGATTCAGTCAAAGGACCGTACTTGAGGACCTAGAGGGTCATATGTGGCCTTGAGACCATGGGTTCCCCATCCCTGGACTACTTGGATCTCAAAGGTTTCTTCCAGTTCTCAAATCCAGAGCTTTCCATGCTGGCTGAACACCACAGAACTTGTGGGGTATTTGTAGCATAACCATTAGCCATCTTGAGCACATTTAATTCTTAGCCTGGCTCTGGTCCCACTCTCCCCATTGCTTCTTGTACCTTGTTTCCTGAGAGGCCCTGGAATGATGAGTTCTGTTATCATCCAACCAGATCCACAGTGGAGCTGGTCTGCGGTGCTTACTTGATGGACACATGTCTCATATGTCTCAGGCAGCTCTGATTGTCATTGTGTTGACAGAATCTCTGAGGAAAGCTCATCCATGTTCTGAAGCCTCTTGACAATCTGTTCCCTGCTGAATGGAGCCCCATTGTTTCACCAAGATGTACAATTAGGCATTCTAAGAGTGGATGCGCCCACGTGGTGATTACTGCCTCTCCTGACTCATCCTGCCTCTTTGTCTCTTTCTCTCTTAGCTGAACTGGGCATGGAGGGGGGCTCTTCCTGTGATTTGGGCCTCTTCATGGTACTCTGTCAAATCCTGCCTGAAGGGACCAATAGCTTTATTTACCTCTCAAGCTGGTTTTAAAATAACCTTTAACACAGCTGTGAATAGCACCATGATGGTAATTACCTTAGTGTAACAGAGAGTAAAGCGAGGCTCCAGTGATCCTCTTAGAGATCATTCGTTGCCTAAGCTTTCTGCATTTGGGATTGCCTGTGCATGGTGGAGGGCAGGGGAGAAGGAGGGGGATCTATCTGAAACCTCCAATGGAGTCTCCACTAAATAGTTTTCTGGTAGCCCCCTACTCATCAAGGAACCAGTCCCCAGTTCCCCTGGAACTAGAGGAGCTATACAAGAAAGGCCCATTTTGTGGTAGAAGACTATAAAGATCACTGGCCTGTGGCTCAAGAGATTGGGTTTTAGTCCTACCTCTGATACTGAGCATGGACAGCCCAATCCAATCCAGTCCGATGCAATTCAACAAGCATGTGTGAGATAGCTAGTCTAGGCCTGGAGTACAAATACAAAACAACAGCCCCTCAGTTCTTAGTCTCAAGAAGCCTACATTTGATGAATTAATACCTCTTTCTAGACCTTATTTTGGATCATCAGGTTAGAAACCTTCAAGGTCACCTATCTGATACCCTCATTTAACTGATGAGGGAATTGGGGTCCACAGAAATGTGGTGATTTGCCCAGTGTTACATTTGGAAGGTTCCTGATGTGTACACAGGTCCTCTCTGACTCTAATGTCAACTGAACCATGCTGATTCCTCCATTTATAAGATGATGTGGCCAGATTAGATAGCATAATGGGGATTCCTCTATTCTAGGGGTTCTAGTAGGTGGTTGCTGAAGTCCCTTCTTACTGGAGTTGGGTGACTATGATTCTGTGATTAGAAGGGCTCTAAGATCCCTCTTTGCTCTAATGATCTGTAAAATACACTCTGAGACATCCTCCCTGCTCTTGAAGAACCTATAATTTAACAGAGGAGACAGGGCACTTTACCAAGAAAATACACAGAGGAGAGTGAATCACCAGCTGCTGTGGTGGTTTCTGGACTTCTCAACCCATAAATGCCAAAGACAAAGTAAAAGGCCAGTGTGGAACTCAGTTGGCACGGGGGGGTGGTGGTGGTGGTGGGAGGATGGAAGAGCACAGTCAGGCCCCTGCCCCCAGGGTGAGAAGTGGAGGAGATGCAGCAGCTGTGCTGCTATGCCTTGAGCTGCCCCTTGGGCTCCTGGCCTGCAGATCACAGGGGGACCAAGCGACCATGCAGAGGGTAATCACTCTTACTTTAACCTGCTTGGATCTGGATCACGATCTTGGGTCCTGGGGGTCCTGGGGTGTGTGACCAGTGAGTCAAAACTTGTGGGGGCTGTAGAGAGGGTGCCCTCCTAATAGCTCTGGCAGCTGTGAAAACTCCAGCGATTTGGGACAAAGCTCTCTCCATTCTGGAAGCAGAGTTCTACAGTGGCAAAGAATTCAAAAGTCAAGTAATTGGCTGGCAATATGAGCAAGCAACAGCAGCATAAACAGACCACAGAATCCTTTTTGGAGACAAAAAGGATCAAGGCATGGAGCGGGAGGAAGACAGTGAAGTCAGAACTCCTGCATCAAAAGCCTCCAAGAAAAATATGAATTGGTTACAGGCCATGGAGGAGCTCAAGAAGGATTTTGAAAATCAAGTAAGAGAAGTGGAGGAAAAATTGGGAAGAGAAATGAGAATGATGTAAGAAAATCAGGAAACGTGGGTCAACAGCTTGCTAAAGGAGACCCAAAAATACACTGAAGAAAATAACACCTTAAAAAATAGACTAACTCAAATGGCAAAAGAGGCCCAAAAAGTCAGTGAGAGAAGAAGAATGCCTTAAAAAGCCTAATTTTCCAGATGGAAAAGGAGTTTCAAAAACTCACTGAAGAGAATCACTCCTTCAGAATTAGATTGGAGCAATTGGAAGCTAATGACTTTATGAGAAATCAAGATACTATAAAACAGACCTAAACAAATGAAAAAATAGAAGGCAATGTGAAATAATCTCATTGGAAAAACCACTGACCTGGAAAATAGATCCAGGAGAGATAATTTAAAAATTATTGGACTACCTGAAATCCATGATCAAAAAAGAGTCTAGGCACCATCTTTCAAGAAATTATCAAGCAAAATTGCCCTGATATTCTAGAACCAGAGGGCAAAATAGAAATGGAAAGAATTCATCAATCATCTCTTGAAAATGATCCCAAAAAAGAAAACTCCTAGGAATATTATAGCCAAATTCCAGAATTCCCAGGTAAAGGAGAAAATACCGCAAGCAGTGAAGAAGAAACAATTTGAGTATTGTGGAAACACAATCAGGATAACACAAGACCTAGAATCTTCTACATTAAGGGATTGAAGGGCTTGGAATATGATATTCTGGAGGTCAAAGGAGCTAGGACTTAAACCAAGAATCACCTACCCAGCAAAACTGAGTATAATGCTTCAGGGGAAAATATGGTCATCCAATGAAATAGAGGATTTTCAAGCATTCTTGATGAAAAAACTAGAGCTGAACAGAAAAATCTGACTTCCAAATACAAGAAGCAAGAGAAGCATTGAGAAGGTCAACAGGAAAAAGAGATCATAAGGAACTTATTAAAGTTGAACTATTTATATTCCTATATGGAAAAATTGTAGCTCATAAGACTTTTCTCAGTATGAGGATAGTTGAAGGGAATATATATGTATACATACATATATATGTATGTATAGGAGGGTGTATGGGTATATAAATATATATGTGAGTGTGGGCATATGTATGTTCATATATATATAGACAGAGGGCACAGGATGAATTGAATATGAAAGGATGATATCTAAAAAATAAAACTGAGAGGTGAGAGAGGAATTTATTGGGAGAAGGAAAAAGGGAGAGATAGATTAGGGTAAAATATCTCATATAAAAGAGGCAAGAGAAAACTGTTGCAATGGAGAGGAAGAGCAGAAAGGTGAAAGGGAATGAGACAACCTTACTCTTATTGAATTTGGCTTAAGGAGGGAATAACATACACACTCAATTGGGTATCTTACCCTACAGGAAAATAGGGGGTTAGGGGATAACAGGAGGGATGATAGAAGGGAGGGCAGATTGGGGGAGAAGGTAGTTAGAAGCAAATATTTTTGAAAAAGGGATAGGGTCAAAGGAGAAAATAGAATAAATGGGGGGGTGGGGTAGGATGGAGGGAAATATAGTCTTTCACAATATAACTACTATGGAAATGATTTGGGTAACTACACATGTACAACCTATATTGAAATTGCTTATCTTCCCAGTTGGGGCAGGTGAGGAGGGAGGAAGGGAAAAAATCTGGAACTCAAAGTTTTAAAAACAAATGTTAAAAAAAATTGTTTTTTACATGCAACTGGGAAAAAAATATACACAGGCACTTGGGTATAGAAATCCATCTTGCCCTACTAGAAAGTTAGGGGGTGATAGGGAGGATATAAAAAGAGAACAGATTGGGGGGAGTGGTATTTAGTAGGCCTGCTATCTTGGGGTGGGGGATAGGGCAGAGGTGGGGAGAAAAAATTGTTGCAATCTTGTGGAAATGAATGTTGAAAACTAAAAATAAATAAATAAAAAACATACACAAACTTGCTAGCATTTGTATAGTGCTTTAAGATTTGCAAAGCCCTTGGGTGGCTAGATGGCGCAGTGAGTTAAGTGCTGGCCCCATAGTCAGAAGGACCCAGGTTTAGTTCCGGCCTCAGACACTTAACACCCATAAACACACACACACACACACACACACACACACACACACACACACACAAACTAGCTGTGTAACCTTGGGCAAGTTACTTAACCCCAATTGCCCTCCAAAAGGAAAAAAAAAAAGATTTGAAAGTCCTTTATGTGTTATCTCATTTGATCTTCACAACAACCCAGGCAGGTAGGTACTATTATCATCGCTATTTTACAGATGAGAAAACTGAGGCAACCAGTAAGAGGTCTGCTTACTCAGGTGACTAGCTCAGGATCACACAGCCAATAAATGTCTAAGGCTGGATTTGACCTTAGATCTTCCTGACTGGTCATTTAGCACTTTATCTCCTATAGCTCTTAGAAAAATTAGATGGGAAAGACCACTTGAGTGGTCCTGTAGGACTTTTGGAGGAGGTGAGCCTAGAGCTGGATCCTGAAAGACAGGGAAGATACAGAGAAAGTAAGGGAAGCTAAAAGTGCTTTCTAAGGTCCAGCCAAGAATGAATATAGCATGTGCAATGATAATGGGAAAGATACTGGACAGAGTTAGAGGACCTGGATGTGAATCTCTGCTTCTTACCGTGGGATTTTGGTGAGTCCTTTTCCTTCTCTGGGCATTTGTTTTCCTGATCTGGAAAATTAAGGGATTGTACTTTAGGGTCTCTTCTGTCTGTAAATTATGAGATTCCTGATACTACTGGGAGCTTCAAGGAAATCCTAAGATAGCTTCATTAGGCTTTGATCCTCTTTCTCTTCTTGCTGTTATGGAATGACTTGTGTGGTCTATAGAACCAGAACTAGCATGTGATGGCTAAGGTTGTGCCCCAGATGCTGCCAGTTTCCTGCCTGCCCAGTCCTTTCTTTAAAGGGGACTGGGATTAGTTCAGGTTGGGTCATGAAAGTGGATCATTAATAGCCGTTGCTGCTATTCCCCTTGGTAAACTCAGTCCTAGTTCCCATCATTGCCATCATTATCTTCTCCTAATCTCCCTGGGCCTTCTGAAACGATTCTTTCATTGTGGTGCAGTAGAAAGATAGCTGGTTTTAGAAGCAGAATATCTGACTGAGCTCAAACTTTTGTTTTGTTCCTTAGCACCTGTGTGAGCTTGGGTAAGTCACTTCTTTCTGGGCCTCAATTTCTTTACTTGTAAAATGAGGGGACAGATTCAATGACCAACAAAATCCCTTCCTGTTCTCAATAAAAGACTTCATGATCCTGTACCCTTTCCTCTGATGTTCCTTCTATTTTCTGTTGTTGTTCAGTTATTTTTCAGTCTTGTCTGACTCTTTGTGACTCCATTTAGGGTTTTCTTGGCAAAGGTATTGAAGTGGTTTGCTATTTCCTTCTGTAGTTCATTTTACAGACAAGGAAACTGAAGGAAACAGGGTGAAACGACTTGTCCAGGGTCACACAGCTAGTAAGTTTACAAGGTCAGATTTGAACTCAGGAAGATGAATCTTCCTGACTCCAGGTCTGGCATTCTATCCACTCTGCCACCTAACTTCCCCTTCCATTTTCTGGTACTCTCCAAAACTTAGTTTTTTCCTGGAGGCAGCTCATCTCTGGGCACCCTTACCACTGTTTGCCTTGCTACTTTCTCTTACACATCCCTGATACCCAAAGGGCAGCTGAAGAAGTTGGCATGCTTGTTGCTCCTGACTGCCCCTTTAAGGCCCTCCATTTACCAACACTCAACAACCACTCCCCTTCCTTTCAAGTTCCCTGTTCTTTTCAGATCCTTGTTGTCACCATCTTTAGACCTCCAAGTCACTCTCATTGCTTCCCAATAAATGCAATACTTGTTTCCCAGACTTCTCCATCCCAACTTTTCCAATGACTTTGTCTCTCATGTAACTCAACCTTGAATAGGAGTGACCGAACCATATAAAATACCCCTACCTCACCCCCAGCTCAACTACATCTGTCTTAGGTACTTAGGACTGATGATCAGTCAATCAGTCAATAATAAATAAATAAAATAAAGCCAATAAATATCCAGTCAGTCAATAAGCATTTATTAAGTGCCTACGTTGTTCCAGGCACTGTGTTAATTGCTGAGGATACAAAGGGAGGTAAAAATCCCTTCCCTCAAGGAGCTCATAGTGTAATGGTGGAGAAACATGAAAACAAGAACCATAGACGAAGATAAACTGGAAATAATCAATAGTAGCATTATGGGAGATTGGGAAAGACTTCTTGCAAAAGGTAGAATTTTAGCTGGGATTTGAAGGAAGTTGGGAGGCAGAGATAGGTAGGGAGAGCATTCCTGGCATGGGGGACAGTAAAACACTTAGGAATTGGGAAATAGACTTGCAAGAGCTATGGTGAGGTGTGGGGGTAGCTATGTGGCACAGTGAATAGAGCACCTGCCTTAGAGTCAGGAGGACCTGAGTTCAAATCTGGCCTCAGACACTTAACACAAAAACTAGCCGTGTGACCATGGGCAAGTCACTTAACCCCAATTGCCCCTCCCCCCCAAAAAGCAAAAAGAGCTATGGTGAGGGCAAGAAATAGTTGTGTAGAGTTAAGAAAGGGGTTGTGTTTCCTTCTGCTCCCTTCTCACCCCCTTCACAACACCTCCACCCCTACCTTCTCTTGGTACAAGTCACTAAAATTTATATATGTATGTATATGTATGTATCTGCATATGTATATATATACACACACACACACACACACATATTTTAAAAATATCATCTATACATTACCCAATGTATTTCTCTCTGCTCCTCTCCACCCAAGAACCACCCTTATAACAATGAATAAAAAAAGAGTGGGAGAAAAAGTTCAGCAGAACTAAGCAACCTATTAAAGAAGTCTGGTGTCAAGCGTAATGTTTCTCACCCATGATTCCCCCCTCCCCCACTACAAAATGATTTTTAAAGGAGAAAGAAAGGCAGGCAGAGGAAAAGCTTTCTTTTGTGACCTTGGAAATCCTAGAGAGTCAGCTCTAAGATAGCCACCCATGTCCTCTTCCTTTCTTAGCCACTTATACCTGACGAAGCAAAGTCCTTCTGTCTGAATTTGCTTCTCCAATTACTCCCCAGAAAATGATAACCTTTACTGGGGGGTCTTAAGGAAAGAACCCTTAGGCAGCCTTCTTTTCTTGCTTCTTTGAACATTAGTGATTGATTCCATTATGTGTCTGGGTTTATTTAGTGATTTTCTAGAGGAAAGATGCTCAGGTCATGGATTCTAGTTCTAGCTCTAACACTCATTAACTGTCTGACCCTGGGCAAGTCAGTCCCCTCTATGACTCTACTTACTCATCCAGCAAATGGGGATAACTATATTCGGATCATCTGCCCCATAAAGTCATCGTCCTGGAAGTGGAATTAAACCTTAATGCACTCCAGAAATGGGAGTTGTTATTAGCATCATGCTGGGGGTGGTCCCAAGGTTCCCATCTCTTCCTCTGGCTCCTTTCTATCTCTATGGCTGTAGAGGAAGCTGAGGAGTCTGTGTATTTGGCTGACTATGGTAGGTCAGTGTGGAAAGTTGGTCAGGCTGTAATGAATACCCAGCTTGGGGTGGAGAAAGCCTCTCATTCCACATTAAGGAAGTACACGGCAGACTCTTCTGCACCCTGGTAGGGAGCTTCCCTAGTACAGGATGGATTGTAAATAATCAACAAAGAGAAGGCAGTAGGATTATGGGGGATTGGGAAACGCTGGGACTGGAAGGAAGCTAAGGAAGTTGGGAGGCTGAGATAGGAAGAGCATTCCAGGTATGGGGGATAGCTGGCAAAAACACTTAGGAGCTGGAGATAGACAGGAGTTGAGGTAAAGACAGGAAATACTTGTGTAGAGTTAAGAAAGGGCTGTGTTTCCTTCTGTGATGCCCCTCCCCAACTAAACCTACACCCAACACCCTGGGTTTTAGAGTCAAAGGAGTCAGGTTCAAATTTCAGCTCTGCTACTTACTACCAGCATGACCTAAGACATGTTGTTGGATCTCACTGAGTCTCAGTTTCTATCTCTGTAAAATGTGGAGTTTACATAAGATGAGATTAAAGGTCTCTTTCAGCTGGAGATGCTTAATACCAAGAAGATCTGGGGAGGTCTTCCTTTGCTCCTTATCTCTTGATAAGGCCAAGAGGCTCCTTCACCTGCTCTAGGCACCCCAGGGGTCATCCTGGCCCTGTTGTGATGGGAACAGCCAAGGCCTCCCAGCCAGTTCTGCTGAGTGGGCAGCTGCAGGTGCACAGGCCGGGTGGCAGCGTGATGTGGATGACGAAGTGGCTGAGCTCGGCTCCTTGGGGTGATTTATGAGAAGTGGGCATGATCGTGCCATCTGGATCACGGGCTGTGCGTCAGGGACTGCAGGTTGTTGGGGAATGGGCAGTGTGGAAGGACATTCTGACCGGCTGAGGCAGAGAGGGCAGGGAAGGCTGAAGAGAAAGCAGCAAAAGTGGAGATGCTGCATGAATTTCAGCACAGAGCAGCCCTAGGTAAGTGGATACCCACACAGGTGAGGGCTGCCTCCACCAGGCCTGCTGACATTCACATGGGCCCAGCATGGGACTTGCTGACCTTGGGAGCAGAGAAGCAGAATTGACCTAGACATCCTGGCAACAGGATGGGCTGCCCTGGGCCCAGACTATCACAATGGGGTAGTGGGAAAAATGTTGCTTGAATCAGGTGATCTGGGTTTGAATTCTGACTGCCATTTGCTACATATGTGACCTTGGACAGGTCCTTTGGGACTCACTTTAAAGAGGAATAAAATGAACCCCACAGGATTGTTCTGGGTAAATAAAGCCCTTAGCAGGCCTTATATGCTATATAAATACAACTTACTATTATTATCAATAATGGCTCAAGATGAAGAAGGAGAAGGCCCTCAGGCTCTGTAGATATGGAAGCCCCTGACTTTTTTTCTTCACTCTTCATAAAGGGCAAAACCCTTTTTTCTGGGTAGATTGAAGAGGGAATTATTGCTCAGATACGGATGGATTGGACGTAATAACTTTTGAGGTCCCTTCCAAATCTGAGATTCTGGAGATTCTCATACTGACCTCTTCCATCCTGCTTTTCTGGACGTCGGTAGTCTTCGTCTTGCCCTTTCAATCTTGTCCAGAGTGTCCAGCTTTCTTCCCATTTGCTTCCTCCCCTTCAAAGTCTGTCCCTCATGCCTGGAATGCATTATCTCCTCACTTGTATCTCTTAGAATTCCTAGCCTCCTTCAAAACTTATCTCAAACTATGTTTACATGAAGGCTTTTCTTATTTTTGTAGGTTGGTGGTACAGTGGATAGAGTTCTGGGCCTGAAGTCAGGATGACCTGAGTTCAAATCCAACCTTAGATACTTACTAGCTATATGACCCTGGGCAAGTCACTTAAGCACTGACTCAATTTCCTTAATTGTAAAATGGAGATAATAATAGCACTTACTTCCCAAGGTTGTTGTGAGGAAAAAACAAGTTATTTGTAAAGTACTTAGAACAGCTGGCACATAAAAGGTACTTAATAAATGCTTGTTCCCTTTCCCCCTTGGCTACTAGTGCCTTCCCTGGCAGAAATTACCTTGTGTTTATTTTGTATATATTTTATATACAATTATATGTTTCTGTATTATTTTCCCTAATAGAATGTAAATTCCCTGTGGGCAGGCACTATTTCATTTCTGTATTTGTAAACTCAGGACCAAGCACAGTATCTAGCACACAGTAGGGGCTTATTAATTGCTTACCAATTGATTGAAACAGTATTTTGAAAGTGATTGAAATTGAAAAAATTGAATACTATTTCTAGGGCCCAAATGAGGGTTATGTCACATGAGTGCTTAGGGCTGGGCAAAAGGTATCTGTCCTCAGTGGAAGCTGCTTCTAAGAACTGATGCTCCAGGACACCCTTAAGAGCTTATTCTCTCCTAAATGACTGTTTTTAGTGCATGTCACCAGAAATTGTAGAGATCTGATATCATTCATCCATGAAATCCTAGTAAGATTTTATTTCATGATTTTTTTAAATCACCCAGGATTTCCTTTTCTACAGAAAAGGGGAAAAATATTTTTTTACAGAAAGGTACAATAGAGCACTTGTCCTGGAGTTCAGGTTCAAATCCAACCTCAGACATTTATTGGCTGTGACTCTGAACAAGTCACTTCACCTTGGTCTGCCTCAGTTTCTTCCTATGTACAGTGGGGATAATAATAATAGCACCAACCTCTTTGAGATGTTGGGATGATCAAATGAGATAATGTTTACAAAATTCTATATAAATGCTTGTTATTGTTATTATTGTTAGTAATATTAATCACACAGGCAGGAGAACAAGAGGGTTTGGAGCCTCAGTCCCTGACCCAGCAAGGACAAAGTCTTTTTATTTTTTTAACTTCAAAAGTAGCTTCTGATCACAATGAATGACACTGAGTCAGTCAGACCTTAGAGAGGACTTAGAAATGAAGAACTGTAGAGTCTTAGTGGTAGAAGGATGCTTTGAGATCATTTTGTCATTCATTTAACAGGAATTAACTAAGTGAAGTTATGTATAAGCCTATATATGTATAAGCCTATGTATAGGACTGGGTACTTGCAGAGATGTAAAACTTAGATAAGATGTGTTTCCCTGCCCTCATGAAGCTTGCAGTTATAGGATCACAGGATACTAGATTTAGAGCTGAAAGAGACCGTAGAGGACCTTAGCTTACAGATGAGGAAACTGAGGCTTAGAGAAGTCCAATGACTTGCCTAAGGACACCTAGTTAAGGAGCAGAGTCGGAATTTGAACTCAAGTCCTTTGACTTTCATTTCAGTGTACTTTCTTCTGTATCAACACTGCCTCTCTATTTCTCTTGTTTGACAAAGGAGGAAGATGAAGCCTAGAGAAGGGAAATGACTGAACAGCAGTCACAGATTAGGTTTGGAAGGGCCCGCAGAGGTCACCTAGTTTAATGCAAGGGCAGGGTTTTATCCTTCTTAAATTTCATCTGCTTGGCTCTGGTCCTAGTGTTCTAGTGTGGCGAGATCTTTGGGGATGCTGACTCCGTCAGCCCTTCTGTTAGCTAGCCTTCCCAGTTTTGGGTCATCCGTGGATCTGATAGGCAGGCTGTCCCTACTTTCATCCAAATCACAGTTGTGATGCCCACCCAGCTGAATTCATAAGTACAGAGAAACAAATCTGGCCCCTCTTCTTCCTGCTGACCCTTCTTCAGATATTTGAAGGTCATGATCAAGTCCCTTCCTAAATCCTCACTATGTCTCCTATGCTATACCTTCCTAATCCAGCACTTGCCTGGGTTCCAGCAGCCTCTGGCCCCCTTACCTCTTAGACTCCAGACATGTCAGCTTCACAGAATAGGAAGAACCTTGAGGACCTGGGTGTCAATTCTGACTCTCTCACTTATGACCTGAGTCAAGCCACTTAACTTTTAGGTGCCTCAGTTTACCTGTAAAACAAAGGAATTGTACTAGATGATATTTGAACTTGGTTCCTGTTCTAAATCCCTCATAGTTAGGTCTAGGCCTTCTGAACTAAGCAGCAAGGGCAGATCCCGGAGCTCAGAGTCTCTGGAGCTTGTTTAAAGGTCGTATCCCATCTGTCCAGAAAAGACCAGAATCAAAGGTAAAAAAAAAATCCAATTTTCAGTGGTGGTGGTGGTGCTATGTAGTGGGGGTGGGATGAGCAAGGAGTAATATTGTGACAGAGGGAGAAAGAAAAGAAAAATAAAAGCTTTGAGGAAGAGGCTTTGGGAATTAGTAGCAGAAATTGTTTTTTTTTTTTTAATTCCAGAGGGCATTTTGTTACATAGACAAAAAGCTAGTTTTAAGTTTGTTGTTTCCTTCCAGACAAAATGATTTCCTTTAAGAATGACTGGTCCTGACTAAATATGTAAAAATGTGATTTTGCCATCATACACCCACATATATACCCACACATCTAGAGAGAGAATATACGCATAGTATGTATTTATAAATGCTTATAGCTGATTGTACATGTATAACCTATATCAGATTGCTTACTGTCTTAAGAAGTGGAGAGGGGAGAGATGGAAATATAGAATATGGAGCTCAAAACTAAAAAAAAACCCTCAAATGTTAAAAACAATATTGTTTTAATATGTAATTGGGAAGGAAAATAAAAATATAATTAAAATAAATATATGTAGTTATGCATATGTACACATACATATTTATAAATATGTGTACATATGTATACATATATTATCTATCTATCTCTCTGCCCATCTGTCCATCTATTTGCCTATTTGAAAGCATGCTGTTAATTGGGTAAGGTTAAGATGCCTTTCTACAGTTAGAGAACACCTTTGTATAAGGGGAACTGGAGTATTCCAGAGCTCCTCGGCTGCTACTTTTCCTGCATAAAAGGCTGGAGATCCTGCTTCTAGAAAAGTCATGGTGATGGGATGTAATGGGAGTGCTGTGGAGAGACTTTGGAGACATGTGCTGGTGGAGTGAAGGGTGAGAGGCACCAGAGAGCATCTGAACAGGGAATAAAAGGTATGAGCCCCTTGGAGCCTCAGCCTTCCCTATTCAGTTGCTCTCTCTTAGTGGATCCCTCCTCTTGGTTTAACTTATCCTGTGAGAAACAGTACTGAAAGGGAATGGACCTTGGACCCTCTCCTTCCAAGGGTGATCTATGGTCCCATGAAAAGGACTCATTCTTTGCCTGCCTCAGCATTTGCTCTTCCGTTTAGGTGAAGATTAATCTGTAGTCTCTGATGTAGTGAGTTTCAAAATAAAAGTAAGAAACTCTAGGAGTCTGAGAATCAAAGTATATATACTAGGTTTTATAGCCATCCCAACATCAATACCCCAAGGAGTAATGAGTGACCTTTGGGACCTAGACTGGAGGTAGCTGAGGCAAGGATTCATGGAACAGTGGTGCTAAATTTGGATGTGAAATTGGTCTGCACCAATATCAGGCTATCTCAAAACTTAGTTAAATATGAGTCCACTGTCTCCAGAAACCAAGATAATATAGGAGAGAGAGTATACCCCTGAATTATTGGAGGAAATATTTTTTATTTTGTCACTGTTATATCTTAGAAATAAGGATCCTTTTATGAAAGCTGATTGATGTTAAAGTAGTTAAATAGAACTGGGGACACTAGTTACTAATAGCTAATGGTGGGGGGAGATACCCAGAAGGGAGGCTTTAGCTGACAGCATTGAAGAAGAGAACCCTGGGGCAGCTAGGTGGCACAGTGAATAGATCACTGGTCCTGGAGTCAGAAGGACCTGAGTTCAAATTTATCCTCAGACACTTAATACACATACACACACACACACACACAAAACTAGCTGTGTGACCTTGGGCAAATCACTTAACCCTAATTGCCCTACCTTCCCCCCTCCAAAAAGCAAAAAAAGAGAGGGAGGGAGGGAGGGAGGGAGAGAGGGAAGAGAGAGGGAGAGAGAGAGAGAGAGAGAGAGAGAGAGAGAGAGAGAGAGAGAGAGAACGAACCCTGAGGATGAAATGTAGCAGACATTGCTCTGGGTGAGTAAGGCCACAGATAACTCTTTATATTTGTAAACCATGGATTGGTGACAGGTGTGTCAGAGTAGGTGACTAGTGAAAAGTTTCTTACTTTCTAAGACACTAACAGAGTGGGCTTTTGCATGTGTCAGTGGGTAGTTCCTTAGCTGTTCCATGAGCTTGATGGTTGTTGATGGGCCAGACAGATCCTTGAAGATTCAAAATCCTCAAATTTATTGGCATCCAGCACAGGTGCAATTCAGACCCTGATCACAGAATCCAGAGACCCTTTGTGTCTCCTCCCTCCCTCCCAGCCCATCCCCTTCCTCCTGGTAATATTTGCTCCTGGGCCAATTAAAAAATATTATAATTCCTAATAGTCTGGGTTTGATTGGTACAAAGATGATGGAATTCCTATTTTGCAGGTGAAAGTGAGAAATGAAGTAGAGACCTGTGGAGGGACAAAACCTGTAGGTTTGAGGTTCTAAGTGGCAATTTGGAGAGTTAGGCTAGATTAGGACTTTGTATTTGCTTTCTGTCTATCTTGGATTTATTTATATCTTTATATGCACCAACCCTGGAGTTCAAATCCTGCCTCTGGCATTTACTACCAGAAGGTTCTTACCCTCCCTGGGCCTCTCTTTCTCCCATCTCTAAAATAAAGCAATTGGATCAGATGATTTCTGGAGAACCCTCCAGCTCCTGGTCCTCATCTCACATCACCAGGCTCCTTCTGTTACTTATCACCTCCTCTTTCACCCCAGTCTCATATGAAGAGGTGAACCTTCTCCTTCCATCCCTCATTTTCCAGCTTATTGCCCCCTCTATCATCCTCACTCTCTCTTATCTTCTATCTCTAAGTCTCTCCTGGCTACTTCCCTACTGTTTACAATATAGCTGAATCTCCCTGTCCTCAAAAACCTTCACTTGATCCATTCATACCATCTAGATTTCATCCCTCTCTTTTGTGGCTAAACTCCTTGAGGAGGCCTTCTGTACCTCTCTTCTGAACTTTCTACAATCTGGCCTCAGGCCCCACAATTTAACCAAAACTACTTCCTTCAAAATCACTAGTAGTCTCTTAATTGCCAAGTCTATTGTCCTTTTTTTCTTTTGTCTTTTTTCCTTTCTTCTCTCTTCTCCTCTC
>NW_027187280.1:5066635-5070406 GCF_028583685.1 Petaurus breviceps papuanus | reverse complement strand
TCTCCCTCCCCTTTCCTCTCCCTCCCCTCCCCTACCTTCCCCTCTCCTTCCCTTCAAATCTGCTTAGTCAGCCTTACTCTCTGCTGATCTCCAGTCTCAAATCTCCAACTGCCTATTGAACAAATGTTCAATGAACTGAACATCTTTTAGACAGCTTAGACTCAACTGAATTTATTATCTTTCCCTTCAAACCCTCTCCCCTTCTGAACTTCCAAAGTATAGTTGAGGGTATTGCCATCCTCTCAGTCACCCTAGCTTCCAACCTATGTGTCAACTTTGACTCCTCACTCTCAGTCTCCATATCCAATCTGTTGTTACAGCTTGTTGATTTTACCTTCATGACATTCTCTCTCTCTTTCCATGACACCCTTACTCTCCTTTTTATTTCTCTTTCTTTCACATGCACACACATACACATACATATATACCCACTTTATCCCCCAAACTCATAACATTTTCTACTCAAGGCCCTCATCACCTCACATCTGCACTGTTTCAGTGGCCCACTGGTTGGCTTGCCACAAGTCTCTTGCTGCTCCAGTCTATCATTCAGTTATGAGAGTGATCTTCCTAAAGCACAAATCTGACCATGTCACTCACCTACTCAATAAACTCCAATGGCTCCCTATCACCCTAGATGAAATGGAAAATTCTCTGCTTGGTATTTAAAGCCCTTCATAAACCTGCCCTTCCTTTCTAGGCTTATTACAGCTTATGCTATCCTCACAGCCCCCAACTCTGTGATTCAGTGACACTGGCTTTCTTGCTGTTCGTCCATCTCCTGATTCCAGGCATTTTCAGAGACTGTCCCTCATGCCCAGAAATTCCCTCCCTCCTCATCTCTACTTGGCTCCCCTGATTTCCTTTAAATCGCAGCTAAAATCCTATCTTCTATTTCCTAATCTCCCTGATGCTAGTGGTTTCCCTCTTGATTATCTCCTGCAGGGACTCTTTTTTTGCCTCTCTTTATATCTTCAGTGCAGTCAAAGAGCTGCATTTAAGGACCTAGAGGACCACCCATGGCCTCGAGGCCCCCGGTTCCCCGAACCTGGGCTAGATGATCTCTGACATCTCTTCCAGTACTTGAATTTTGTTCTAAGGTCTCTTCCCAGCTTTGACATTCTAAGATTATGTGACTTGTCCAAGATAACTCAGAGCCTGAACTAGAATTCAGAACTCTTGAATACCAATCCCATACTCCTTCCATTACCCTTCCTCACTCTCTCTCTACCCTCCTCCCCTCCCCCCCCGCCCCCAACCCCTTAGTTTGACTTTGGATCTAAGGAAGACTAAAAGATGCTCTTCTCCTCCATCAAATCTCCATTTCATGGGGCAGCTAGGTGGTGCAGTGTGTAGAGCACTGGCCCTGGAGTCAGGAGGACCTGAGTTCAAATCCGGCCTCAGACACTTAACACAAAAACTAGCTGTGTGACTTTAGGGAAGTCACTTAACCCCAAATTGCCCTCCAAAAAGCAAAAAAAAAAATCCCCCAAAACAAAAAAATCTCCATTTCTCCAAGTCAAGTAGGAGTTTCCTGTCCTGCTGCTAGAATGATGTGGAGACTTCAATTCATCACCCTCAGAAGGTGGGTTCCCTGATTCCACTGACATCTTCCCAGAACTGGTTCATTAAACTTGGGTAGCAAAGAGGCCTCTTAGCAGAGAGCCCTGTTTAAAAAATTATTTTAGGGTGGCTTCTAGGTTTGTTCTGTCAAGCCAATTTCCAATGACACAAATTCTCCTTCTCTCTGCTTCCCCCACCTCCCCTCTAGAAACACACACCAACCTCAAGTTATATGGACCTTATTTCAAAACCTGAAAGGACCCCATTGTTTATAGCTTTGGTTGTATTCAGACCATAGGTGCCCTTGTGTGTCTGGAGGGTAGGGAACCAGAACCCTGGAGTTCTATTTCCCTCTCTTGTGCTCTTACTCTTAGACTGAGATTGAAAATCCATGAATTTGGCAACAGAAAGAGTTGATATATACTTCCCTGACACATGGTTTCTTGAGTGTATGGCTCAATCGCACCTGCATTTTGTGGCACACGTTCCTTTTTTGCTGGGGTGTGTGGAGAGGAAGGGATCAGCTTCTATGCTGTCTTAGTTTCTTTATTTGCAGAATAATGGATTAACGTATTTCCTTATTTTTCATGCCCTTTGAGAAGCTGAAATGAAGTTTGTTCTGAATATTCAAGGGAAGAAGGTACAATGTGATGGCAGATGTTGACAATTTCTTATGGTTAGTCACAGAGTCAAAACTAAGGCAGGGCAAATGGAACTTTGCTTCAGGACATGAATATTTGAGGGTGGCACATCTTCCCAGGGATGGGATATTTCCTTCTTACAATCAACCACTGTCCCTGAACTTCACCTTGAGATCCTTTGCCTGCCTATGTACTATGATGTACTATGCAGCACACATGCTGGCCCCCCCCCCCAATCTTTTCACTGTGGTACCCCTCTCCTGACATCTCATTCACATTCTCAACATCTGTGGGAAAAAAGGGTCTGATGGGCCATTTCCTCTCCTACAACAACTATTCCAGTGATCCTTTGCTCTGCTCTCCACACATTCCTTCCCACTCACCCCGCCCCGCCCCCCCACAACCCTTCTCAGCATTTTTGCTTTAGGTGAAAAGATTTGTAGTTATGGCTCTGCCCACAGTAGTTTCTAGAAATGCCCACACTAAGTGCCTGGGTTGAAGGAACAGAGGCACTTTGAATAATTCAGGACTGTTACCTAGTGGGAAGCTGACTTTGCTGGTAATAGGAGTGAAAGTACAACCTGGGGGGGGGCAGGGCACTAATTCCATAGGTGGCTCTCAGCCAGGAAATTAGCAGTGATCAATGAGAGCAGGAAAAATGAGAGAAATAAAGCCTGGATTATGTTTTAAGTGAACAACAGGATAGATTCTGTCCTCCAAGAATGATGGAGCAGGATGGGGAAAGAAGCATGAGGTTTGGTGGAGGAGCACTGGATACGGATGGAGAAGAAGACCTGGGTTCAGATCTCAACTCAGCAAGTTACTCCTTATGCAACTGTGAACAGATCTCCTCCCTCTGAGCCTCAGTTTCCTCATCGGTAACACAGGGGGTTGGACTGGCTGGTCTTTAGGATCTCTACTGGTTTATCAGCTTTGATTCCAGGAAGAGTGGACCTCGAGGCTCTCTTCTACCTCTTAACTCTATGATCCCATGTAGGAAGTTAAGATGTTATTTATATTAAGAGCCTAAAAGCGGACTTTTCCTTATCCTTTCCTATCTGATTCTACCAGCACGCCATGGAAGATTTCATGGAGAGCCTATCTTCTTTCAATGAGTCTCCATGAAGGACAGTTAATGCTGTCACTTCTACTTTTCTTTCCCATGATATTCTTTCCACAAAAGAACCAATGTGTCCCTGGGAGTCCTTGACAACATACTCACCAGGCTCCATGTGCCTTCTGGGAGGCCTGATTTATGATTTCAAATGATAAAATGCTTCTGTCTCTGGAAGTCATGAGCAAAGGTGCTTTTTAAGTAATGTGGAAATAATCTGTTGCTTTTGCATAAAAGAACCCCCCCCCCCAATGTCTCTGATCCATCGATGTAAATTTCTTTTACATTGAAGAAACTTTCTTTTTCTTTCTTGCTTGTTTGCTTTCTTCCTCTCTCAATTTCTTTCCTTCCTTCCCCTCTCTTTCCTTCCTTCCTTCCCCTCTCTTTCCTTCCTTCCTTCCTTCCTTCCTTCCTTCCTTCCTTCCTTCCTTCCTTCCATCCCTCCTTCCTTCC
>NW_027187280.1:5051130-5066535 GCF_028583685.1 Petaurus breviceps papuanus | reverse complement strand
CTTCCTTCCTTCCTTCCTTCCTTCCTTCCTTCCTTCCCTTTCCCCCTCCCTTCCATCTTCTCTCTCTCCCTCCATTCCTCTCTCTATCTCTCCCTCTTTTTGTTTCTTTCTTTCTAAAAAGGTTTAGTAATTGAAAGAGGTTTGGGTTACTTTGCTCATAAAATGCAATCATTAGGACAGTGTGGATCAGTCATTTAGAATGGGAACCAAATGTTTTCTTCTGTGTAAATCCATAATGTGGGACTTATCTCCCATCTGGTAAAAAAACCTCTTTCTAGCAAAATGTTCAGAGTGGGATTGAATTAATAAGGAGACATCAAGTGAAATACGCTATTTATGTGCCTCCCCCCTGCTCCTGTAAGCGGAGTTACATATTGGCCTTTTATCAATAAACATCTCTACCTGTGGGTTTTTGAGACAGATTAGCAGAGAAGAACCATTATGGGAAGAAAGAAGAGGGCATGCTGGGAGAAAAATGAAATCAAACCTTCACCAGTGCAAACACTTCCTTCCAGGATAATATTTGGGTTTTAATTTCTTTTAAAAAAATAAAATAAAATACAAGATGTTGGAGTCGTTTGGAGATGGCCGACATCTGCCCTGCAATGAGGCTGTTCTCCAAAGTGCAGCTCTCAGTGGGGTATTTGTTTAATTTCTATTGGTTTTGGGCAGCAGCCTATAATGAGGAAAGATATGGGCTGAGGCAGGAGATGGCAGCTGGAACTCCTTACCTTTTTGAACATTAGAGGACAAAAGCCTTTTGCATGTATGGGGGTTTTTAGTGAAAATTCAATAACTTTTGCTGCAGACACTTTTCTCCAGAACGCTAATAAAGATGAGAGCTCTAATAAAGGGGCCAAATTAGAGATTCAGACTATTAGAGATGAGGGCTTGGAAATATTTCTCTGGATCGGTGCCAATCTCAATTGTCCCAGACATTGAAAAATAGCCAACCATGGTATCTAGTATGCCACTAATTTAGGGCCAAGATTATTTTAAGGGGACTTCTAACAGTGTTTGTTTCAAAGGCTGCTTCAAAACCGGGAGCAGATTCTATCTGCATGGGATTAATTAAAGGGGACCTACCAAGGATAGTCTGTTGCTTTCCAATTATGTTAAAGCTTCCTACTAGCAAAGTCCCTTAAAGAAAAAGGGCAGACAAGAGTACAGACAGGCTCCTGCCCAAGTGCTGACATTGTTTTCTCTACTTTTTGGTCTCCAAGAATGCTACAATGGTCTGTGACCAGATGGAGGGAGGTGACCTGCCTGAGCCTGTGGCTTGGGTTGGGGTGGCTGTTGCCTTTGTCTGCTCTCTGTCACTCCTGAGCTGATGGTGATCAATGGGGCCAGCCATGAGGCCTGACTGGGGCATTAAGGGCCAGTTTGAATTCCCCCTGCTTGTGAGCAGATGTAATTTGTGGTCTGCTTGGCACAAGAGTAAGTTGACTAATTAGAAGTAACTTAATACTGTCCCACTGCTTGGACTCTCAAGTTGCTGGCACCCTCTGTGTGAGGAGGCCAGAGTTCCTTCTTCCTGCTTAGAGAGTCATGAATCAAGCAAGGCTTTAGCACAATTCCTGGGGCCTGGGGCTGCCTATGTTTGTTTGAGCCACGGGGGCAAATTTGCTTTACTTGGAGCCCTGGGAGCAAATGCCTTTTCCAAAGCCCAAACTATATCTGAAATCTGCCTTTATTCAGGCAAGGCTAAGAAGAACAGCAAAAACTTTTGCAGCTACATGGAAAGGTTACTTGCAGCTATTTGGTATGCCTTCTGGGATGAACAGAGAAGCAAAATGATAAGATAGTGTTAGTAGGAGACAGCCTAGGAAACTGAAATGGAACCTGACTTCAGCTAGTCTGGAGATCCAGGGGCAGGACAGGGAATCAGGCTTTGAAACTTGTAGAGTCTCTTATTATTACCATTATAGTAAGTGTTATATCATATTGTACTATATTATATATTGTATTATATTTTATCATATCTTGATGTATGATATATAATATATCATATCATGATATATTATATCATATGTGTTATATATGATATAATATCACATTATATATCATATGAAACAACTTTGAACCGCAGTAAGGCAATTAAATTTGTTTAGCCACTATTTACATTTAAGTTCATTCATTTCCCCAGAGAAAGTAACCCACCACTTTGTCAGCTATGCTCTTGGCCCTGGTTGGCATTGTTCCTCTTGTATCCCTTCTCATCCCTCCTGTGATCCTGTGAGGGTGCCCTGTAATCTTGTTCACCTCTTCTTCTCCCCTCTTTGTACCCTTTGGAATTCTATGATGCAATCAAGATGGACAAATATGAGGAAGTCAGAGAAAACTGGAAAGGACTTAATGAGATGCTGGGAAACAGGAGTAGAGCGGCCCAGTATATGGTGTGATCACATGAGGCAGAGGGATTGAGAAGGAATGCACAGGAAAGGCAATGGGGAACTTGGAGGAGGGGCCAGAAAAACGTTTGGGTACTTCCTGTTTTCAATTCAACACTTAATCAAGAGACATTTCTGAAGCACCTATATGTGCCACGTCCTGGAAATACAAAGACAAAAGTGAAACAGTGCCTACCCCCAAGGAGTTCACATTTTAAAATGGGAGAAAACATATATCTATAAAGATATATACAAGATTCCTACAGCACAAGGTAGCTACAAGGTAACCTAAAAGGGGAAGGCACTTTAAATGTAAAGAGTAGCATATTTATTCGTTTGTACTGACCTTTAGTGTTTGCTTTCTAATTATTTCTTATCTCTGTGTGTGATATCATAGGTATAAGGAGTTCTCTGGGGAGTACATTCCTTTTACCAATGCAGACAGGCAACTATCTTGCAATTTATCGTTTTAGAGAATCTTCTGTGTCACCAAGAGGTTAAGTGACTTGACCAGGGTCACATGGCCAGTATTTGTCAGAGATGAGACTTGAATCAGAGGTCAGCTCCCTATCCACCATGTCAGCCTACCTATAATAAAACACTTAATTAAATAAAAAAAAAAAGAATGAAGCTAAATCTTCTCTTTTCTAGATCTCTCAGCAAAAACTATTGGTTTTCTACCCAGATTTCATCCTCTCCTGCTGAGGCAGGGCATCTCAGATTACTTAAACAGTACCAGAATCACCAAGCAGGTGGGAAATTCAGTCAAACAACTAGGTATTTGGGGGGGGGGGGCGGGGAGGGAGGAAGTTGTGGAGTCGAGGGTCTGGATGTGTGATTTTAACTCTGTAAGACCCTTTTCTTTTTTACACATAATTGGCTTTGTGATCCAGAGGAAGGAACAACCTCAGTACCCCAGGTAACTCTCTAAGACCATGCAGAGAAGGTGCCAATCTTCATTCATAGAGGAAAGACCTCACCTGTGTCTCCCTTCACTGATGAAACTAGGTAAGTCTGGTCTCCTGCCAAAAATTAATGTAAGTTACAGGCATTGATCTGCATTGCTAGGTGAGTTTCCACACAAATTACAGATGACTAGTTATGGGGAGGGGAGTTGTTAGGTCTGTGAACTGGCATCATTTGCACTAAAAACATGCACACACATGTAAATACACATGCTCAACATGTATGCAACCCCCCCAACAGTTTGCAACACTGTCTTTTTCATTTGTCAATAAGTCTTGTTGATGCCACCAATATTTAACATCAATATTGTGCCAGGAGTAACATAAGAGGTAGGGTCTTGAGGTGGAGAGAAGACCAGCCTTGGAGTTATGAAGCCCTGGCTTCAAGTTTTGCCTCTGGCATGAGAATAGCTACCAGATCATGGGCAAGTCACTAAACATTAAGTACTCTATGTAACTCTAAGTCTGCAATTTAAGTATAATTTTTGAATACTGGTTTCCACACTGAGAGATTCTCTAAATAATGAAATCACAGGATGGGACCAACAATTTTACTTTATTTTATTTTTAGAGACAATCAGGATTAAGTGACTTGCCCAGGGTCACACAGCTAGTAAGTGTCTGAGGCTGGATTTTAACTCATGTCCTCCTGAATCCAAGACTGGTGCCACCTAGATGCCCCAGGGACCAACAATTTTAAATTAAAAATGCACACACACACATAAAATATATTACAACAAACACTGGTATCTATAGATGGCATACAAAGTTGAAATCTAGGCATATACACACGATGCTTTTATGACTCCACAAGTTCATTGGCTTCCATCCGTGAAGGCGGTAACGATCCACATCTTCTTATCCGTGTCTTTCTAAAGGATCTATGTCTGACACTCTGGAGTTTTTCTTCGGTCCTTTTTAATGTTTTGTAGATACTTACCAAGGCAGCATTTGAATTGTTTCTCCTCACTATATGATTGGCCCATGTCCTCTTTCTGATCATACATAACTTTAATGACACCTTTTACATTATTTCTCATGCACAAGTCGCAAGTGATAATATGATTGTGCCAGTATATGCCTACTGTGTATCTTTTCATTGCCCTATGGATCATATGGAATTGTCATTTTTCTGAAATCATAGAATGCCATGATTTGCAGTCACACAGCATCCCTGGGAGAATATCTGTGTTAAAGAACTGGGACTTTGTGGCATTGAACAGCTTGGGAGGAGAGAAGACTTGGGCAGTGGGGGGTAAAGTAGGGAATATATTTTCTGTCTTCCTATATTTGAAGGTCTGTCATAGGGAAGATGGATTAGATTTGTTCTGTTTAGCCCCAGAGGAGAGAACCAGAAGCCATGGGTGGAAGTTACAAAGAAGAAAATTTAGACTTGATGTCTGGAAAAGCTTCCTGACAATTCAAGCTGTCTAAAAGTGGGATAAATGGGCTGCCTTTAGAGGTGGTGGCCT
This sequence comes from Petaurus breviceps papuanus, assembly GCF_028583685.1. Lineage (NCBI taxonomy): Eukaryota > Metazoa > Chordata > Mammalia > Diprotodontia > Petauridae > Petaurus > Petaurus breviceps. Next base: position 5,061,708 of record NW_027187280.1, on the reverse strand, counting down.
CTTCGAGCAGAGGCTAGATGGCTACTTGCTTGTTGGCTATGTTATAGTGGGGATTCCTTTTGGCTATGACTTGAACTAGATGGCTACTGAGATCCCTTCCACCTTTTAAATTCTGTGATTCTGAGTATTGAAAAAACAACTTCTTAAATCCAGCTGGATTTCTTGCTATTCAATCCTTGGCCCAGCTCATTGTCCATTTGTAGCATTGATCCAAGATACATGTAATGGTGGACACTCAATGAACTGTCCATTTATATGCATCACACCCCCCTACACCCACACTGATATGTCTGTTTACCTGTCTATGTATGTGTGTGAAAGCTCACATGGCAGTAGTCAGTGACAGAGCCATGATTCCAATATGGTGTTCTTTCCCAACACTCATCTCTAGAAGTATGAAGTATACCTACTGACGAGGTGTCCCCAAAATCTTAGGACAATTTTCAACTTTACTAGCTGAAGACTGTCCTGAGACTTTGGGGGGAAACCCTGCAATTACAAATATGAAGGATACTCTAAAATCGTTCGTCACTCTGCTCTTCCTCAGGCTAAAATATCCAAACATAGCCAAGGGTTTAACTGTCTTTGAATAGACAGTCAGTTAGTCAGTCAGCCAACATTCATTAAATACTTATTATGTGCCAGACACTGTGCTGGGGATTCAAAGAAAAGCAAACATAGTATTTGCCCTTAAGGAGTTCACACTCTAACAGAATGGCGATGGACTGAGTCAGAGGACCTTTGCTTGAATTCGGGTTCTGCACTTACTAACTGTATGACCATGGGCAAGTCATTTAACCTCTCTGAGCCCCATCTGTAAAATGAGGACATTAGATGACTTCTAAGGTCTTTTCCAGATAAAAATCTATGATACTATGATGGTCAATGTTATTTTAGATTTTCCTTAACATCCTGATTTCTCTCCACTCTGAAAAGAAACTGGAGCATACTTTTTAGAATAGCACAACTTTCTGAATGGAATTTTTAAGGGCTGAAGCAGTGTCTTGCCTACCCTACAAGAGTAAGCATGCATTCACACTTGGAACAGGTTCCTGGACAGAATAAGCCCCCAAATTCCCTTTTTTGACCTAGTTCAGCTGGAGGTGCTCTAAGTCTCTCACCCTATGGAGCTGACCTGCCAATGATAAATACCATTTAATTATGGAACAAGGATTTTTGTCATTGCTCTTGGCCAAGCTTCTATTGCTAGAGATTAAACATCATCCCAATACGACTGAATTACCTTTTTAAACCTATTATTTCAATGTGATTAACTTTACCTCTTTTCATTTAGCTGTAAGCAAAATCTTGTTTACAAGGCAAAAAAAAAAAGCATTCCCTGTAATATCGGCAATAATAATAAAAACGAACATTGCAAGAAAATAATTTATGTGAAAAACAGCAAAAAATGGCATTGATGCATGAGGTGCCTCCTCAATTAATAAAAAGAAGGAAATATTTAAAAACAATTTATCAAGGAAATATATACAGTTCATACATCATGCATTTGCAAAGAATGTACTAATATTCATTCTACAAATAGCTGTGTGACCCCGGGATACTAATTCCTTTGTGTGTGCCTGGAATCTAGGTTGTGGTTACAAAGTAGGGATGGAATTGGGTAGTTGTACACCAATGAAAGGCACCTCGGGTGACAAAGAAATGTGCTTGAATTTGGGAAAGCAGTGGCTTTTATTCTAATTTATGCTGACTACTTTGAGGAGTGCCCCGATGTATTCATGTATGTGGAAGACACAATTGTTTGGGCAAGACCTGAACTACAGTTGGGAATTTCACTATGATGGGTGACTCTAGATTCTGGAAAGAAGAGCTGAGGGAAACCCAGTGGGTTGATCTGCTTTACTTAAGAACACATTGAGGGAACAAGGGCCCTGTTATTTTAAAACATAAAATCTTAGACTAGGGTTTTTATCCAATTGCAGAAAGTTGTAAAATGGGAAACTGCCATGTTGGGAGGCCAAGCCCAGTGGCATCTGCTCCTACCATTATGCTAATTGTCAGTTCTGCTGGTGCATGCGTTTGGAGAGAGGACCCACGGCTGTGTGTTGGCAAAAGAGAGACCGTATGTGTGCTACTGCGTACATTTCTTCCTAATTTATTTTTACCATTTTCTTTTATTGCTCTTCCAGATCCTCAACTCTCTGGAAGCTCTTTTACAGGGATTTGCAGATAAATTAGCATTTGCATCATATTTCACAGTTTACAACAGACTCTTTCTCTCACACTTAAAACAATGTGCTTTTATAAGAAAAAAAAAAAACCACATCAATATTAGGAGAAAGAACATTTCCACAGATGGTGTCAGTGCCTTAGCCAGAGTTTTTAGAATGATCAACTCTCAAAACAAGCTATGGAAAGGCCCTCGCTCCGCAGCGTGGGATGCCAGTGCCTTCTCTGCCGGTAGTCACAGAGCTGGGATGCTAGGGCAGGGAAAGATTGAAACAGATATACTGAAAGTCATAATGCAGCCTGTTGGAAGCTAGAAGTTTCTATTTCTGCTTTTCTCTCCTATCCTTTCCCTCTCCTCCTTTTTCATCCTTTTCTTTCCTTTTTTTTTTCCTTTTTTTTTTTTTTTTTTTTTGAGGAAAAGCTTCTGTTAGGTCTATGCATGGTGCAGAGCAAGAGCTCTTGGCCCATGGAGGGTGTCCATGGATAGACTTCAGGAGGTCCAGGAACAAGGAAGGGAAAAATTAAATTTTAATTTTAACTGATCCTTTAACTGAGTTTTAGCACTTATTTCAATTATTTAAAGACATGATTCTGAGAAGGGATCAATAGACTTCAGCAGATTGCCAAAGGGGTACATGACATAAAAGAGGTTAAGAATCTACCTATTGTCTTGTTATTTAGAATTATTTTGGGAATGGACGTATATACTTATGCACATATAAACATGTATGTGCATAATATATAAATATATACACACACATTAATATATTTTTATTTCAACAAACAGGCAGCTAGGTGGTCCAGTGGATAGAGCACCAGGCCTGGAGTCAAGAAGACCTGAATTCAAATTTGCCCTCAAACATTTACTAGTTGTGTGACTCTGGGCCAGTCACTTAACCCTGTTTGCCTCAGTTTCCTCATCTGTAAAATGAGCTGGAGAAAGAAATGACAAAGTACTCCAGTATCTTTTCATGGAGAGTTGGACATGACTAAGCTGAACAACAAAGATTTCAATAAACACTTATTAAGGCCTATTATATGCAAGGTATCATGCATATGTATCCAGTGAAACTATATAGATGACAGCAGACACAGTTTGCCTTCCAGGGACTTATAAGTATATAATGAAGGACATTTAAAAATACTAGGTTTTTTGTTTTTTTGTTTGTTTTTTGCCCTTTTTTTTAGAGGGTGGAGGGCAGGGCAATTGGAGTTAAGTGACTTGCCCAAGGTCACATGGCTAGTTAAGTTTTAAGTGTCTGAGGCTGGATTTGAACTCAGGTCCTCCTGACTCCAGGGCCAGTGCTCTATTCACAGCACCGCCTAGTCACCCCTAAAAACACTATGTTCTTTAAGAACTTCTGGATGGGTAGCAGGGTATAGCAGAAGGAGCACTGGATCTGGCATCAGAAAATTTCAGTTCAAGTCTAGCCTGCTATTTATTACCCAGCTGACCATAGGCAAATTCCCTAATCTCTCTGAGACTTAGTTTGCCCTCTTATAAAAAATGAGAGTGTTGAACTAGATTAGATGATTTCTAAGAATGCTTCCAGCCTTAGATACTAGTGATAGTCCATCAGAAGGGGAAATACTTATGTCCCTGTGTGGACATGGAAACTCTGAGAGCTCGAAGAATCTTGGAGATCATCCAGTCTAAGCTTCTCATTTTTTTTTAAGCAATTGGGGTTAAGTAACTTGCTCAAGGTTATATGGCCAGTTATTTCTGGGTGTGGTGCTAAGTATCTGAGCCCGGATTTGATCCCCCAGGTCATCCTGACACTGGGGGCCGGTGCTCTTACTCTCTGAGCCACCTGGCCGCCCCTTAAACTTCTCATTTTATAGATGGGGATATTGAGGACCAGAGGCTGGAAGTGACTTACTCAAGGGCAAGGAATAAGTTAACAGCAGAGCTGGTTACTTGGAGTGTGACTAGTTACCCTCCATTGTCAGAATATCATATGGCTGACTCCCAAGGCTTTGAAACACATCTACTCAGGACTTTTTTTTCCAAGGGAACGTCTTTCTTTTTATAATAAAAGCTAGAGAAATCAGATTCACCTTACTAACATTTGCTGATGGTTTTGTTGGATCAGATCTATAGAATCATAGAATGTCAAAGTTGGAAAGAACCTTGGAATATAGAACATAGAATGTCATAGCTGGAAGGATCATTAGAACTTGTAAGATAGAATGGCAGAGATGACAGGAGTCTTAGAACATATAATAAAGAATGTGCAAGCTGAAAGGGGACTAATAAAATATGATGTAGGAAGGAAGGGAGGAAAGAAGGAAGGAAGGGAGAGAGAGATGGAGGAAGAAAGGGAGGAAGGAAGGAAAGAAGCATTTGTTAAGTACCTACTACATGCTATGCACTGTCCTGAGTGCTTTACAAATATTCTCACTTGATTCTCACAACAACCCTGGGAGGTAAGGGCTAACATGTACAGTATCAGAGCTGAAATGTACTGCTGGAGACAGACTTTTATAGCAAGACGGGACTTTAGAGGTCTTTCAACCTCTTTATTTTACAGATTGGCAAACTGACACTAAGAGACATCGTGAGTTACCCATGGTCACAAATCAAAGGAGATGTGATAATACTATGTTTGATTCTTTCCTTACTGTTTAGAACATGTGTTGCAGAAGAGAGAAAAACCTTCCTCTGCTACCTTCTCAGACTAGGCTACCAGCTATCTACCAGCTATAATATGCCCATGCCAGGAGAGAGGGAGAGAGAGAGAGAGAGAGACAGAGACAGAGACAGACAGAGAGAGAGAGTTGGAGAGAGACAGAGATGGAGAGAGAGAGACAGAGACAGAGAGAGAGAGACAGGGAGAAAGAGAAAGAAAGAGACAGAGATAGCAGTATCCAAATGAGTCACTTCTTTGCAATGGAACAATTCCACTTAGCCCCATTGGGGATATCCTTAGATTTGCTGGAGCAGGAGGGCCTCCCTTGTTCCTGTATTCAATAAACCAAAGGACCAGTTCTCCACTCACATGCTTCCTTTGAGGTTTTTGGTGTGGGCAGAAACATCACCTTTGAGACACAGGGTGGGGATTGGGTAGAGTGGCTAACAACCAACCTCACTTGTCCTTGCTAGAAAATCCTCTAGTTTCATCTCCACTCCCCCATGTACCATTCACTCTAGCCCTGGCCTCTCTATGGCTTGAGACCCCTTGTTGGAGTGGAATAGCTGGGACTTAGTGCCTTCCCTCATGGACCAGCAGCATTAATGAATGGTAAATAAGGAATCCTTAGCATTTTCTCTCTCATGTAATTTCTAAATATATCTGCATGCATGTGTTTTGTAGACATATATGTGCACACATTTATGCCCATATGTGTATACAAGCATATGTATAGATACATATATAATCATACATTCTTTATATACATCTTCTCATATTCTGTAGTTTGAGAATTGTTCCCCATTTGCACAGTGTATCAGCTGCCTAGTTCATCTTTCCTCTCAGGGTGTTCTAATAGGATATTTTATCTTCCAGGATAATTTCCTGGAAACATGTGTAACAGCCCTGTAAATCACTGAGCTGGTAGAGTAAGGACTCCGACTTTGTTCCAGAGGCCATAGGAAGGCAGGCCTGTTTGTTGGCCTCTGATGCAATTGGTGCCCGAGTCAAAGGCAGAAAAAAAAGCAAACTGTCTTCAGTTCCTGATCTTTTCTTACCCTCATCCAATAAATCTTCCTGAATCACCTCCTTTGTTCAATGCTTTGCTCTGGCATGCAAAAAGTAAAGAAGGCAAGGGTTGGGATGGCTAGGTGGCACAGTGTATAGAGCACCGGCCCTGGAGTCAAGAGGACCTGAGTTCAAATCCATCCTCAGACAATCAACATTTACTAGCCGTGTGACCTTGGGGAAGTCACTTAACCCCAATTGCCTTGCCCTCCCCCCTCCAAAAAGCAATAAATGAATGAATGAATGAATGAATAAATGAATAGATAAATCAATAAGAAGGCAAGGCTCCATGCCCTCAAACAGCTTGCTGTCTGGTAGGTGAGATAAGACATCTCAGAGGATGCTGGAGAATAGAGATGATAGCAGCACAAACTTAGAGTTGGAAGGGCCTGAAGAGCTTCATGTAATCCAATCTCTACATGTGACAGATAAAGAGACTATAGGTGGAGGGAGAGAAGGCCACTTGCTCTCCATCACAGGCATTACAGAGCAGAACTGGGGATAAGTGATTAAGACAGAGAAGCTATGACAGATCCCAGGAAGGAGAGCTCTCTTCTCTCCATGGCTCCATGGAGATGTTCGCATTTGAGCACCTCCGAGTCCCTCTCTCATTCATCGATTCACTCGCTCTCACACACATTCACTTAGGCCTCCCTTTCATCAGCCTATATTTATCAAGTACTACGACATGTGATTACAGTCTCAGATCCCCCTGAGAACCACAAGCCATTAAGGCAACACCTGATAGTCCTCTGTTAATCGCATTGTTCTCTCCTATTGACAGGGGGTACTCAGGGCAGAGGAAGGACCTCAGTGGGGGCAAATGAAGAGAAGTGGGGGTGGGGAGGAAGGAGATGATACTGAGAAGAGAGAAAGGGGCTCAGTAAAAGGAGCTATGGGGATACTGAAGACAAACCCCTTTCATTTTACTGATGTGGGATTGGTTAGTGGAGCCCATCAATCATTCCCCCATCCCCTCCCACCACATTCCTTCCCTCTGACATTGAGGAGCTCTGTGACAACGGGCAATTCCCCTCTCTCAACTTCAGCTTTCTCATCAGTAAAATAGGGATAATAGTGGAACCTATTTTTCAGAATTTCCATGCCCATCAAATGAGACAATGTATAGAAAGGGCTTCTCAAACTTTAAAGTCCTATATAAATATGGGCTAGGAATTATAACAGTAACAATAATGACATGGTGATAGCCTTGTGTACCTTTACAACCAATTTCACAGAGCCTAAGAACTCCTGGAGGCACTGATAAAATTGGGTTTCTAAAGGAGCAGGGCTGAGGGTCAGAACCTGGACAGTGGTAAACCCACCCACAGTGCAGCCCCTTTGAGGGTCGCTGTAATCCTGTGACTTCAGCATTGAGGCAATCATAGGGAGAGCCATGCCAACGCTGGGGCTGATTCTATACTTCTGACAACTATTCTATTCTCTCTGTTTTCACCACACCTGCCTCAGTGCTCTCAATATCTCATGACTCCTTATTGGTCTCCCTGCCACAGGTCTCTCTTATCTTTAATCAATCCTTTACACACCTGAGAAATGAATAGTCACTCCCCCCTTCAAGAAGCTTCAGTGGCTCCCTTTTGTCTCTAAGATAAAATAGAAACTCTTTTCTCTGGCTTTAAAGTCCTTCACAATCAGGCTCCAGTTAGTTTCTAGAGTGATTACAAGTGACCTCCCCTTACTTATTTTGTTTCTGACTGTCCTTCCTACTCTTCCTTACATGTGACATCCCCTTTCCTATCTTTGCATAAGCTTTTGCACATGCCTTTGCATGAGCTCTCTCCCATGCCTGGGACATTCTCTCTTCTCACTTCTTAGAACTTTTAATGCTCATTTCATTGCCCGCCTCCTCCAGATTTTGTCAGACCACTTTATATTTATTTTGTATATATCCTTATTTATCTTTGAAGGTGCTACAATCTTCCCTCACTCTACCCCCTCACTGGGAGCTTGTAAACTCCTTGATGCCGAGGATTATCAGGATTATGTTCAGGGTCTGCTACATAGTAGGTGCTTAATAAATGCTTATTGATAACCTGATGGGTCCAGAATTAGGGCTTGTGTCCAGAAAATTTGTGGTAGAGGTAGAATAGAAAGAGTGTTGTGCTGAGAGTCAGAGGAGCTAGTTTTGAAGCTGAGCCAGTTGTGTGACCAAAGAGAGTCTCTGAGTGTCAGTTTTCCCAATGGTAAAACAGGCAGACATGGATAAAAGGTTAAAGCTGAAGTCCAGAAGTTCTGAGTTTGAATTCTGCCTCAGTTACTGCTTATGTGCCCCTGGGCAAGTCACTTAACCTCTCAGCCTCAGTTTCCTCATCTGTAAAATGGGGATAAAAATATCACCTACCTCATAGGATTGCTGTGAGGAGCAAATAAGACACTATATGCAAATACATGTAAGGTGCTTTGCAAACCTTAAAGTGGTATATAAATGTCATCTGTTTTTCTTATTATTAAATAGGAGAATGATACTTTCATAATCTACCCACATAGTGGAAGGTTTTATTTTTCATTGTGTACAGAATTTATTTTCAGGTTGCATTTCCTAAAGCAAAATGGTGATAGCTGTATAGCTGTTATTAAGGATTTTTTCTCTGTGTGTGAGTAAACAATTTTGTAAGCCTTAACACATTAGATAAAAGTGAGCAGTCATTATGATAATCTTCATATTATGCCTGCCCTTCCCCACCCCATGATTCTTTGGGGGCTGTCCCAGTATTGAGGTGCAAGAGGCCAAGTAATTGGCAATAAAGGCTAAAAAACCCATTTCCTTCCCAGGACTTTAATAATTGAGGCATATGTCTATAACTGATCCACTAACTTAACTCTATGAAAGTAGTAACATCTGCCCATCCTTCTTGCTGCTCAGCTTGCATTCCTCAGTTCACATTGCCCATGGGGCTCTTGGCAAAGACCTTGCCATACCTTACTCCTGTGAAGCTGGCTCTGAATGCCCATTATGTCTCACTGTACTGCATCACTGTTGTGCCCCCACAGAGGGCAGGGATGAAGGAAAGCAATGTCTTGATCAGGAATGTCTGACCTAAACAAAGGCATGATTTTTTTCTATCATCTGCCTCTAATGGACATGCAATTAGTGCTTCTATCAAAACTCATAAACTCACAAAGAGATATAAACGATCTTAGGAGTTATCAATTCCAACCCCTCATTTGACTGAAAAAGAACCACAGAAACTTGGGCTTTCAGAGTCAAACCTGAACAAGAACACTTCTGTAAAACCCCAGATAAGGGATTATCCAATCTTTCTTTGATGATCTCCATTAGTGGGGAATCCATCAGCTCCTGAATTAGCCTATTCCGTTTTTGGACAGCTCCGAGTGTTCAGACATTGAACCAAAATGAATTTCTCTTCAACCGCCACATACTGAGGCCATTTCTTCCCTCTGAGGCCAAGCAGAACCAGTTAAATTCCCTTGAGCATTTCAAATATTTGTCAGAAATAGCTATATAAGAAGAAATGTTACTATCCAATGGTTGGTTGGTTAGTTGGTTGGTGTGCGTTCTGAAAGAGAATGAAAATGACACGACTGTTGGAATCAAGGTATAGTGTATCTGACTATGATTGATCAGACCAATACAAACTTAGAAGGTTCTACCATAGGTAGGGCACAAATAGTCCCTCTGAACATTTGGAGTGGAGGTATCTCTAAATTTGTGTACCTCACATTTCTTTTGAGCTATTGTAATTCTGCTTTGCTCCTAGAGCACAGTGCCTTCTTCGATGCTGGGTGGTCCTATGCCAGTATATAGGTGGTTAAATGATATGAAGAAATTCTGTATAACTATAATGAATAAGCTTGACCCTAGAAAAGCAGTGAGAGAAAGAGGGAGGGAGGGAAGGAGGGAGGAAGCATCTTTCTTTCCTGGCAAAGGTATGTGTGTGTGAATAGGGCTAAGGGTGTGGAATATTGCATATTCCTCAGACGATATTTATGTATTCATTGATTTTATTGAACTGTTTTTCTCTTCTTTTAGTAATATTTTTTTTAAAAGGGGGGATAGTCCACTGATGAAATAGAGAAGGGATGTTTTTGTAAATGCATATGTGGAACAAATGTTAAAATGTTTCTTAAAAACAAAAGATATTAATAAAAGTAAGATTCAGGGTTGTTTTTTTAAATACAGCTACTACCTCTCTTCCCCCTTTACTCTCCCCCTCCCCATCCCTTCTAATTTTCTCCAGACAAAACATTTCCCTTCAGTTGGTACCCATATGGCCTGAGATCTAGTCCTTTCACCATCCTGGTGCTACCTGGTGTCTTTTGCACAGGGAAGTTGTGGTGAAGGTAGAGCTTGAGCCTGCATCCAGTGTTCTATTCACTAATATTACACTTAAAGAGCCATAACTAAGGCAAGATGATTGAGGCTTTGCCCCAGGGTGTCACATTTAGAGTAAACTGAAAACACTTATAGTCCTTCAAAAGAAGATTCAGCAGAACTTAGCACCTAGTTAGCAAGAAAAGTAATTACAATAGGAAATTTCTCTCTACTTCCCCTTAAGTAACCATACCTCAGGTGAGCTCCTCCCTGGCTTGGCCCTTCCTGATTTCCTTCTGCTCATTCCATAATCTCTGCAACAGTATCATCTTAGTGTCTTGGAGTCTTTAAAGGACATTCCTTCCTTCCTTCCTTCCTTCCTTCCTTCCTTCCTTC
>NW_027187280.1:5047314-5050730 GCF_028583685.1 Petaurus breviceps papuanus | reverse complement strand
TCTCTCTCTCTCTCTCTCTCTCTCTCTCTCTCTCTCTCTCTCTCTCTCTCTCTCTCTCTCTCTCTCTCTCTGTCTGTCTCTCTCTCTCTCTGTCTCTGTCTCTCTCTCTCGCCTACTATGTAGTTTGTGTTGACCTGGGAGCAAATATGTCTACTAAAAAGTCTTGCCTTTAGTTGAGCAGGAACGTAACAATTAATTACAGGTCAGAAGGCTGACCCCTCCACCTGAAAGATAGTGATAGCAAGAAATCCAAAACAAAATGGCAGCACAGAGTTTCACTGAGGATTCAGAGTGATGACTACCTGGAATTCGCACCATGAGTTCAGAGGTTCATAGCTTTTAGAAAAGGGGAGGACCACATTTGGGGGATCATAAAGTAATAGAATGTTAAACTAGACAAGGAAGTTGGAACCAAGAGAGTAGAAAGGACTGACCCAAGGTCACATAGATAAAGGGTAAAAACCAGGATCAGAACCCAAGTTTCCTGGCTCCGTAGTTCAGGGCTCTTTCCACTATATCCAACTGTTTCTCCATGAATGGTTCTGCTAACAATAGTTACCTGCCTGGCTGGGCTTTATTCTCAGAAGGTCTGCACTTTATTTATCTTACTGTATATCTATCGACACATACCAAACATATAGAGTATAACCTACTAGAGATGTAAACACTTGAAAATGAGGGTTTCGGGTTGTAAATGTTTCATTACAGCCGGGTAATTGCAGGGCAATAAATTATGCACTATGTACATACGGCATGCACATATTAATTAGAAATGTCATTAGTCAGAGATACTTTACCAATATTAATTTGAATTAACATCTTCCCTCCATCTGGGGGTTAGTTTGGCCTGGCAGAACAGCAGATGTGGGGACTTTGGGGCATAGAGATGGCAAAAGGGCTCAATCTGTAAGGAGGGCCTGGGTTTGGCCTGCCACAGAACCTGACTGGAGCTGGACAGAGGCAACATGGTATCATGTCAAGAGTCCTGGATTTTGGATAGAAGTCATCATGTTCAACAAGTAATTCTGTTGTATGATTCACCACTAAATGTTTATTTAAGCATCCACTATGTTCCAGGTTCTATTCTGGACACTGGAGGTTACCTGTAAAACTAGAAGTCAGCCACGTACTCCCTCTGGGCCTCAGTTTCCTTCTCTGTAGATAAAGGGTTTGGCCTTAGACAATGTTAAAGGTCCTTCCTAAATCCTGTGATCCAATGGACTATAGTTCTCCCAAGTGAAGAGACCACCTGGGTTGGCCTGGGGATCTGCCTCAGTGGATTCTGGAAGGCTAGTGGAATTCTTATCATTATACAGGATGTTCTAAAAGTCTTAGTGCAGTTTTAAGTTATTAAAGTCCAGACAAGGAAGCTGGGACCAAAAGACTAGAAGGGACTCACCCAAGGTCCCACAGATAAAGAGCAAAAAGCAGAATCAGAATCTAAGTTTCCTGGCTCCTGGCTCTGAGCTTTTTATGATACACCCAACTGTTTTTCTTATAAGCATTCTACTTAGAGTATCCACCTGCCTGCCTGGGCATTACTCTCAGAAGGTCTGTCCTTTTTAGATATAAAAGCTTAAAACTGCACCAAGAGAGCTACAGAACCCACAAAATGACACAGAGAAGCTAACCTCCCACTGAGGACAGCCTGGCAGGCCGGCAAGAATCGGCCAGCGCCACACTATGGGAGCCAAGCCTAGCCCCATGCTGAGGTTTTAGCCTCATGACAGGCCTGACCAGCGCTGGCTGGAGGGACTCCAGATCACCAGAAGCTGTGGGGTCCAGAATTATCAACACATAGATGCTAAGGACAAAGTGAGAGGTCAGTGCAGTGCGGACTTTGGGACCCAGTAGTTGGGAGTGCCTTGACTTTTGCCCCCGGAGCAAGAAGCCGCTGAGGGCTGCAGTGCAGCTGCCACCACATGGCAGCTTCAGCTCCTGGCCTGCAGTGTAGGGGGACCAAGCTACCAGTCTGAGGGGTAATTGCTCTTGCTTTAACCTGCTTGGATCTGGATTGCAGTCTAGGGTGGAGGTACTGGGGTGTGTGACCAGCTTGCCAGAGCATGTGGAGGCTTCAGAAAGGGCACCCAACTAATACCTCCAGAAGCTGAGAAAACTCCAGCATTTGGAATGAAGCTCCTCTGTCTGGTGGCAAAGTCCTACTGTGGCAAAAAGCCCAAAAGTCAAGTAATTGAGTGGCAAAATGAGCAGGCAAAGGAAGAAAACCAAGCAAAGCAATCCAACATTAGACTCCTATTTTGGGGACAAAAAGGAGCAAAGCATGGAACAGGAGGAAGACAGTGAAGTCAGAACTCCTGCACCAAAAGCTTCAAAGGAAAATATGAGCTGGTTACAGGCCATAGAAGACCTTAAGAAGCAGATAAGAGAAGTGGAGGAAAAATTGGGAAGAGAAATGAGAATGATGCAAGAAAATTACAAAATGAGAATCAACAGTCTGACTGAGGAAAATAACACCTTAAAAAATAGACTAACTTAAATGGCAAAAGAGGCTCAAAAAGGCAATGAGGAGAAGAATGCCTTAAAAAGCCAAATTTGCCAGATGGAAAAAGAATCTCAAAAGCTCACTGAGGAGAATCACTCCTTCAGAATTAGATTGGAGCAAATGGAAGCTAATGACTTTATGAGAAATCAAGATGCTGTTAAACAGATCCAAACAAATGAAAGACTAGAAGGCAATGTGAAATAGCTCATTGGAAAAACCACTGACCTGGAAAATAGATCCAGGAGAGATAATTTAAAAATTATTGGACTACCTGAAAGCTATGATCAAAGAAAGAACCTAGAAATTATCCTCCAAGAAATTCTCAAGGAAAACTGCCCTGATGAACCAGAGGGCAAAATAGAGGTTGAAAGAATCTACTGATCACCTCCTGAAAAAGATCCCAAAAAGAAAACTCCTAGGAATATTATAGCCAGGTTCCAGAATTCCCAGATCAAGGAGAGAATTTTATAAGCAGCCAGGAAGAAACAATTTGAATATCGTGGAAACACAATCAGCATAACTCAGGATCTGGCAGCTTCTACACTGAGGGATCGAAGAGCTTGGAATATGATATTCCGGAAGGCAAAGGAGCTAGGATTAAAACCAAGAATCACCTACCCAGAAAAACTGAGTATCATGTTTCAGGGGGAAATATGGTCATTCAGTGGAATAGAGGACTTTCAAGCATTCTTGATGAAAAAACCAAAGTTGAATAGAAAACTTGACATTCAGATACAAGAAGCAAGAGAAGCATGAGAAGGTAAACAGGGAAAAGAAATCATAAGGAACTTATCAAAGCTGAATTATTAACATTCCTACATTGTAACTGATGAAACTTTTCTCAGTATGAAAATAAGTTGAAGGGAATATATATATATATATATATATATATATATATATATATATATATATA
>NW_027187280.1:5025700-5047304 GCF_028583685.1 Petaurus breviceps papuanus | reverse complement strand
TATATATATATATATATATATATATATATATATATATATATATATATCTACATCGCAGGGTATATGGGCGCATGAATACATATGTGAATGTGTGTATATATGTTTACAGGTATACATAGATAGAGGGCACAGGACCAATTTAATAGGAAGGGATGATACTTAAAAGGTGAAATTAAGAGGTGAGAGAGGAATATAATGAGAGGAGATGGAGAGAGACAGAATGGGGTAAACTATCTCATATAGAAGAGGCAAGGGAAAATGGTTACAATGCAGGGGAAGAATAGGAAGGCAAAAGGGAATGGGTCAACCTTATTCTCATTGAATGTGGCTCATGGAGGAAATGAAATACACACTAAATAGGGTATCTCACCCTCCAGGAAAGCAGTGGGGAAGGGGATGAGAGGGGGGATGATGGAAGGGAGGGCAGGCTGGGGGGAGGGAAGTTGGAAGCACCCACTTTTGAAAAGGGATGGGATCAAAGTAAAGAATAGAAAAAGTGGGAGGTGGGATAGGAGGGAGGGAAATATATTCAGTCTTTTACAATATATCTACTATGTTAATGTTTTGCGTTAGCTACACATGTACAACCTATACTGAACTGTTTATCTTCCCAGCAAAGGTGGGTGACAATGGAGGAAGGGAATGAATCTGGAATTCAAAGTTTTAAAATCAAATGTGTAAAACACACACACACACACACACACACACACACACACACACACACACACATATATATATATATGCTATTATTAATACTATTTTGCATGTAATTGGGAAATAAGATATACAGACATTGGGGCATAGAGATCCACCATGCCCTACTGGAAAAGTCGAAGGTGGTATGGGAGAACATATGGGAGAGAGCAGATCGGAGGAGGGGATATCCTGTGGGATTCCTATTTTGGGGTGGTGAGTAGGGGAAAAACGGGGAGAAATTTTGCAACTCAAAATCTAGCAGAAATGAATTATGTAAATCAGAAGTTAATAAAGCATTTGAAAAATGAAAAAAAAACCTGCACCAAGACTTTTACAATACTGTGTGTGTAGTAAGTCTATTCTATGTAGAGAGTATATATTATATATAAACATACACATATATGCATACATTTACAAATATGTAGATATATACATTATCTATATGTATAGACATCTCTATTGAGAAAGAGAAAGAGAAGAGAGAGGAAAGAGAGAGAGAGAGAGAGAGAGAGAGAGAGAGAGAGAGAGAGAGAGAAAACTAGCTTTGCCCTTATGGAGGAATAACATTTTGTCTTCCTTTCTAGTATTCTTGGGCTTCTGGATAAGTGTTTGCTCACTTTTATGTGCTGCCTGTGGCATTTGGCTGGGTGTGAGTTCAGTTGAATCCACAAGTAGCCTTGGGAAAGGGTGGTAGCTCTTAAGTGGACTCTAGTCCATGGGCCCACAGCCCTCCAGGAGGATGTGTCCTGTTTTCCTCTCATAGAGCCTAGATTTACAACCCTTTCATCATATCCACATTCCTGTAGCATTCTTCTTTATCCTTGCTGGATGAAATACTTCTCTTTGGTCAAGACTCCACTTGGGTGCTCCTTCCTCCCATGAAAATAATCTCTATTTTAAAGTTTTAAAATACAACTTTGTTTAGACTTCTCCTTTGCCCCCAACACATTCTACTTTTTATTGGACTTAACTGGTGTATATGTTGTAGCCCTCCTAGTAGAATGTAAACTTCCTGAAGACAAGAGCTGTACCACGACTCACCTTTCACAACCAAGACCTGCCATGTTATCAATGTTTAACAAATGCTTGTTGAATTGAACTGGGGGATGGCAAATGGAATCATATCATAAATGTCCCTTTGATCATATCTGGTGGTTTTTTTTTTTATCATATCCAGTTGGGAGAAATAAGGGAAGGCTTCATAGAGTAGGCAGCATTTGAGTTAGATCTTGATGCTTAGGAAGCCAACAGGTGGAGATAGTGGAGGGGCATTCTAAGTGTAGGAAACAGCAAGAGCAAATGTGTAGAGGTGGGAAATCATTAGTGAATAAGCTCCTTCTGGCGAGGGACTGTTTCCTTTGTATATTTCTAGCCCCTGGCAGAGTTATTTGGGTGTTTAGAGATGTTCCTTGACTAAGTTGAATTCATTGTACATTGGACATGAGTAACCTATTATCATTGTAATCAGTAGCAGCAGTATAAACTGGTTATCATTATCAGTATATGTGCATATATATATATGCAGTATAATTAGCATTTCTATAGCACTTTACAAATATTATCTCATTTGATTCTCAAAACCCCCCAGGAGGTAGGCTTTGTTATTTTTTCCCAATTTACATATGAGGAAACTGAGACATTGGTTAAGTGACTTACCTAGAGTCACATAGTAAGTGTCAGAGATTGGATTTGAACTCAGGCCTTGCTGACTCCAGGCCCAGTGCTCTAACCACTGAGACAGCTGGCTACCTCTATCCTTTCTATTAATTCCCAATAACTGGATGTTCAACTTGCTTTGAAGACTTCTGTTGAATGGGAACTTCTGAGGCAGTCATCTACTGCATCCCTGACCATTGCCAGTCATCTTGACTTTTGTCTTGCCACTGCACTTTGATGACTCTGAAAGAAAGTGAGGCTTTGTGCAGCTCTGCCTCACTTAAATCCAATTTATGTACAAGTCAAGACATTGCCCATGATGTCATTGATCCCTTTTGAAAATGAAGGATCGTGGCAGCTAGGAGCCACAATGAATAGAGCACTGGCCCTGGAGTCAGGAGGACCCGAGTTCAAATTTGACCTCAGACACTTAACACAAAAACTAGCCCTGTGACCTTGGGCAAGGCACTTAACCCCAATTGCCCTCCAAAAAAAGCAAAAGAAAGAAAATGAAGGACGAACAACAGCCACCACAAATGGAGGTAAAAATAACACCTCCCTCATAGGGATGTTGTGAGGATCCATTGAGATGACGAAAATAAAGTACTATGCAAACCTTACTGCCTTATGGATGATCCTTTTTTATTACTGAAATGAACAACAATTTTGGGGCATATACAGTTGTTCATTAAGATCAGTAAAATTCAGAGGCAGAATGCTACAGTATTAAGATTACTGGACTTTGAGTCATGAGGCTCAATTGTTGGACCGATTGTTAGTCAGTTCTCCTTGGGCCTTGGTGGGGGGGGGAGGGGTAGCTGGAGAATGCAACTGAACGAATGGTGTATTTGGAGTCAGAGGAACCTCCAGGCTCTATTACTTACCAGCTCTGTGACCTTGGGCAAGTCCCTTAACTGCTCTCAGTCTCTGTTTCCTCATCTGTAAGTGCCTTCCAGCTGTACTTCTGTGATACCCACCTGTAAAATAGGGGTGATAAGATTTGCCCTATCTACCTCCTAGGCTGTAATGGGGAAAGCACTATAAGAATATTGTTGTTGTTATTCATTTCACATAGTTCAGTCTGATTTCTTGAAATGGAAAACCCTCCCTGACATCAAGGTCAATTTTTTTTTTTTGACAAGTAGAGAAGCGCAATTTAATAAAATCATTTCTTTTAAAAAACACACACACATTTTTCCTTTCCCAGTGTTCTAGAAGTTGGGCGACATTAAAAGAATGGACTAATAGCAGACTAGAGGCAATTTATTCTGTGATCCAAACATAGAAGGCTACCATGCTTTAGGATCCTGAAGTCAATAAAAGAATAAAATCAGTCCTTTATGTTAAGCATAAAATTTTCAAGTATTTCTGGCCCTGGCATCCTCTATGTCAAGGATCATGATCCAAAGATTTCCATCTTCCCAGCTCCTTTCTATCATCAGCAACTGGTCACAATAAGCAAGCCAATAAACCGAAGATGTGTCTCTATGTGTGTTGCAGAGGGATTTGCAAAGGCCCCCTTGGTGAAAAACGTAGTCAGCACAGCTCTGCTGCCCGGTGACTTGTGTCCTCTCAGTCAGTCATCCCCACCTCCATTGCTGCCTTTAAGACTACCAGTAGCCTTCGAATCCTTGGCATCTGCCTTGGCCTCAAGAGAGCCAGCATCAAAGTTGTGATTTGGAAGAGTGTTCAGCCAGTTGGTCATGGAGTGCTCCTCTGTCTCCGTCTTGATGATGGTGGGGTAGATATACTGCTCTTTGAACACAGTCATCTTCACTTCCTCTTCCACCCAGTCCAGGGGTTCGTGCAGCCCATCGTTCCCGAAACGCCGATTGTACTGTTCAGAATGGACCCTCTCCAGGACAAGCCCGAGCCCCGGCGCTTTGGGGATATCCACCTTCTCCTCTCCCCAGCTCCGCTCCATCACAGACTCAGGCACGTAGCCCTTCATGACCGCAATCATCAAGCCGATCATCTTCCGGATCTGGTGCATCATAAAACTCTGGCCTTTGACCTTGATCACGGCAAACTCCATGCCTTCCCGCATGAAAGGTGCCTCACAGTGCGTCTCCATGATGTAGTGTCTGGCACTCGGCTCCTTGGGGCCCTTCTGAGAGGTGAAGTTGTGAAAGTTGTGGGTCCCTTTGTAGCTGGCCAGGAGCTGATTGACTTTCTCCAGGGTCTCCGGGCTCAGGCGGTACCTCTCATCCTGGATATCGTGGTCCTTGTGGGCGAAGGCAGATGTTGGCAGCATATAGAAATAGGTCCTTGCGTCGCATCTGTTCTTTGAATTAAAACTCCCAGTGACCCTCTTCAAACCTAGGATCCTGATATGAGATGGAAGGTGACTATTAATCTTTTCCAAAATGTTGTCAATGAGCCATACCTTCAGGGATACAATCTGGCCAGCAGCAGACACACCCTTATCTGTCCGTGCACACCTCTGAAAGGACATTTTCTTCATGTCTTCACCGTGGTTCTCCGGAATGCAGCCAGACTGCATCCCATGGTAACCTTTCCCCGAATAGGCCATCAGCAGCACAATCTTCCTTTTGGGGAGTTTTCTGCTGTGCTCCTCCTCTTCCCCACTGTTCTTCAGCCTCTTAGCTTGGGGCTCTGCTTCCTCCCACTTCTTCAGCCCCCAGTCCTTGCTTCCCCTCACCTTGTTCCCTGCATCCTCCTTGGCTGCAGCCGCAGGCTGGGCTTTCAGGGGCGCAGCCTCCAGGTGCTCAGCCATGAGGGTCTGTCTGAGGCAGTACAGTTCAGAGCACAGCAGAGGCAGCACCAGGCGAGTCCTGTGGATGGTTTGCTGGGCTACAGCCTCAAGCTTCAGGAGGAAAGCTCCCATGGAGAGGAGATGGGACCACACTCCTGGCTCTGGTTACCTTGGGCACCAGGGAGCTGCCTGCGTGCACCGAGTGGGTCACGACCATGTGCCATCAAGGTCAATTTTCAAGTACTGAATGTTGTCTTTGTTTTTTCAGGGGGAGGGGAGAGTGTCTTTGTGATATTCTGTCTTTGCTCTCCTTGCCTCCTCTGCCTGGAATCTCCTTCTTCCTCTTTGACCTGAATCCTTTACCCATCCTAAAGGACTAACTCAAACGCCATCTCCTCCATGAAGCCTCACTCGATGCTCTACAGCTGGTAATGTCCTTGCCTGTCAGACCTTAAACAGCATTTCTCTTGAGACACTCTAAGTCACTTATGTAATGTGCTATATCAGAAGGATAGCTAGGTTGTACAGTGGATAGAGCACTGGGTCTGGAGTCAGGAAGATCTGTGTTCAAATTTGACCACAGACACTTACTAGCAGTATGATCCTATTTGCCTCAGTTTCTTCATCTGTAGAATGAGCTGGAGAAGGCAATGGCAAACCACTCCAGTATCTTTGCCAAGAAGACCCCAAATGGGGTCATGAAGAGGTGGATATGACTGAAACAACCAAACAACAGTATATTAGAGCTAACTGCTGGTACCTTTATTTCTCGGCGGGACTGTGGGCTTCACGAGGGCAGATATCAAGTCTTGTTCAAACTTGGACCCAAGAAATTAAATGTAAGTCACTTGCCTGAGTTGATGGAGGAAATAAGCATTAGAGGTGGTATTTAAACATAGGTCCCCTGGCTCCAAAATCTGGTGCTCTCTCCATCATACCACTTTCTGAGCCTAGAGAGAGCTAGCCTCTCTGTTGCCAAATCCCTTGCCAACGCAACTATGATATAAGCTTTCCAAAAGACCAGAAAAGAAGTCCAGGATCGTAATTGGGGGGGCGGGGAGAAATCACAGAGCAGCAACCCTATTTCACGGACCCTAGGCGGGGGCTTTGGAATTCAAGGGTAAGAAGCAGGGAAACATCAGGATAGGTTGACAGATGTGCTCCCAACATCTGTCTCACTTGCAGTATTTGAAATATGTCCAGGTTTTCAGATGACTAGTTTTTGAAACCCATCTGCCAAATGCATTCCTGTTTCCCATGCTGAAGACATTGGGTTAGCTCTGGGGCAACAACACAGCCGTGAAACATCCAGCTCAGACTCATTTAGTCTGAGAAAACTCACCCCTGAAATTCTCTAAAAAACCTTCTTAGATTGGCCCAGGGAATTTTGTGCCAGCATGGACTTGATCTTGCTTGTAAAATTCATCCTATTTCTTCATTTGAAAGGTACCCCTCTGTGACTCCTGTTTACATAGCACTTAATCTCATTCTTCATACAGTTAATCACACTGGAGCAGACAATAACTCAGGGATGTGTCTTGCTTGCCAAATGGGGAGGCTGGACTGCCTGACAGAATGTCAGGATCTGCACTGAACAATGAGGGGATTGCTGTGGAAGGAAGCATGCTGGCACATTACTCTGTCCAGTGGAGATCGGTGCCAAGCAGTCTTCTCACCTCCACAAAAACACCCAGAGTGCAAGACAAAACAAGACCAAAAAAACCAGTGGATTTCTACCTACTACTCCTCAAGGCCTAGATCAGTGGGAAAGCGGGCAGGATTTGGACTTGAAAAACCTGGGCTTGAGTCCTTGCTTTTTTATTTATTACCTGAAGTGACCCTAAGCAAAAATTCTTTCAGTTCTCTGGGTCTCAGCTTCCTCAAGCAAATGGAGTATCTCTGTCAGACTGCCTCCTCAACTTGGCACTGAGATGGTTACAGGCTGGGTTCCCATTATCCCAACTCTTCCAAACTTCAAGGGTAGTCTATGGGTCCATGCTCTTCAGACTATAGCCCCCACAGGGGCTCACAGATGCAATGAGCTGAAAGTAAAGGCATTTACTAAGATGGCACAATAATAATAGGAACTATACCACATTCCTACCATAAACTGGGCACTGGGCTACACTCTCACAAATATCTTTGTCATAAATAGGAAGAACTGATGCAACCAAATGTACACTGGTGGTGAGGCAAACATGTAGAGAAATTCATGTCTTTGGTATGTTGGGGCTCAATCTCAAGTCACAACTGCCAGAGCTAATTTTTTCCCCCAGGGTTCTCTTCTCTGCTGCCAGGTGTCATTCCTTGGAGCAGTCCCATGCCATGACACACGCACACACACTCTCTGTCTCTATCCTTGTCTCTCTCTCCCTCCTCTTCCCTCGTCCTCTTTTCCTCCTCCTCTCTTCTACTCTTTGTCCTTGTCTTCATCCTCCTCCTCTTCATCTCTAACATCTCTCTCTCTCTCTCTCTCTCTCTCTCACACACACACACACACACACACACACACACACACACACCTTACTGAACCAATACTTTTGCAGTAGGAAAGAAAACTTGTCTTTTCCTTGTTTTGCTTTCTGGTAGAAGTGAATGAAGTCATATCCCAAAGACCTACTTGCTGCTTAAGTACCTGACTATCTCCAGCGGTAGAAAGTTTAGTTTTTTTTTAAGGCCACCAGACGCATGGCCTCTTTTAGTTAGCCAAAAGCGAGCTACCCTCCCTATTGCTTCAGGGAATTATTTCACACTTGCTAACAGAGCATAGACTCATCTTTGCACTTCATTTAACATGTTAACATCTCTGTTATCTGTCCCGTTCTGTGATCTCATCAGCTGGGCTTTGGGAGGATAGCAATCAGTTGTCCAGGACCAGCTTGTCTCCATCTCCCACCGTGAACAAAATATCAGGGAATTAGGATGGATGACCTTTAAGGTCACTTCAGGCTCTGAATCTATGACTCTGATGCTAATTCATGACGTCGTGCCTTTGAGGTCTAGCTATTTGTAGAATAAACAATACCTAGCTCTACGGCACGGTAAGATGTTTATCAGACGGTGAGCTGGGACACGACAAGAAAGACCTGTCCCGCGGGCAGGTGGCTCACTGCACGATCAAGATCGACCCCGTCACAGGCCGATCGCGGGGCTTTGGCTTCGGGCTCTTCAAAGACGCGGCCGGCATGGACAAGGTTCTGGAGCTCCAGGGGCACAAAGGGGACCGCAGGCTGATAGACCCGACGCGGGCCAAGGAGCCGCCCCAGAAGGTGTTCGCCGGCGGCCTGAGCCCGGACACGGCGGAGGAGCAGATCAAGGGGCACTTTGGGACGTTCGGAGAGATTGAGAACATCCACCTTCCCATGGACACAAAAACAAACGAAAGAAGAGGGTTTTGTTTTATCACGCTCACAGATGAAGAGCCAGTACAGAAATGATTAGAAAACAGATACCATCAGATTGATTTCGGGAAGTGTGAAAGCAAAGTTGCCCACCCCAAAGAGGTATACAGGCAGCAACAGCAGAAAGGAAGGAAGGGCGCCGCAGCTGGCGGCCGAGCTGGGACTCGGGGTCGTGGCCGAGGTCAGGGCCAAAACTGGAACCAAGGATTTAATAACTGTTATGATCAAGGGCATGGTAATTACAATAGTGCTTATGGTAGTGATCAAAACTATAGTGGCGATGGCGGATATGATTATACTGGGTATAACTATGGAAACTATGGATATGGAAAGGATGTGCAAACTACAGTGGTCCGCAAAGCATCCCGAGGGGCTGGTAATCACCAAAACAATTACCAGGAGGACGTGGAGAAAACAGGTGCGGATGCTACAGCAGCCTATCTTGCAGGATGACGACATTGAATGGAGAGTGGTTTTCCACGGATCTGAGACGGCTATTTTGTAAAAGACTTTTAGCGTATGTGACACAACTGTGTCCAATTGCATATAGCTGCCGATTTAGTTTTCTTGTTTTTGCTTTGCCATCTGTGTTATGACAAATGTGGATTTGTGTTTATACAAATTTTTATTTGTATAATTTCATGTTAAATGATTCTCAAAAATAAATTATTTGTGATTGTTAAAAAAACAACAACAACAAACAATCAATCAATACCTAAAGGAATTACTTGCTGGAAAAATAGCCTTGAGACTTTGAGTTAGAAGGGAATTAAGGCTCATAGAGAAGAAAACTGACTTCCCCAAGGTCACAAAGATGGCAAGTTTGCAAAGCTGATATTTAAACCTAGGTTTTTTGACTCTAAATCTAGTGCTCTTCCCATGGTGGGTCCCATTCTATGGATAGAGGCGTAACAACAACCCAAGCATCTCCTACCAGGGTCAGGCCCACAGACTGTTGGGTTTCCAAGAAACACATTGAATAGTCAAAGGGTTTTTAACTAATTGACCATAGGGCACTGGTACCCTCTGGTCAAAGTAGGTCTCTTCTTCCAGAGAAAGAGGCAAAAATAGGGGACCATAGACACAAATAGCTAGAAGACTGATGAGTCCATGGGGGGCAGTTCCCGGCACCAAAGGAATTCTACCAGTCACTGTGCTTATATTTGAACCAATGATGTCAGGCTCAAATAGAAACGGGCACTAAATTGTACCATAAATAATATGAAAGCTACATACTGTTTTAGAAAACAACATTAACTTTACCTATGTTTTATTGTATTTTTATTTATTTTGTTAAATATCTCCCAAGTTAATTTTCCTCTGGTTTGGGCAGTACTTGGGAGTGTTGTGGGCTCTAAATTATTACTTCCTGGTGTATTCAGAGCTACCTGGAGTCAGCTTTCCTTGGACCGGTGCATTTATAAAAGGTTCCAGCCCTTCCTTGGTCCCCTTCTGTATAGACTCCAAAAACTGTAATAGCTTTGGGTCTTTCTGAATGGGCCTGGAGCTCTGGAGGCCCAGGTCCCAGGATCTGCTTACATGTATGATTTAATTTCCCAGAATGAGAACAACTCTTGGTTCCAAAGGTCAAAGGAAGAGGAAAACACATGTGTCCTCTTATTCTTTGCTGTGAGTGAATGAAAGGGGATTCTACCGGTGCTTTCTATGCT
This sequence comes from Petaurus breviceps papuanus, assembly GCF_028583685.1. Classification (NCBI taxonomy): domain Eukaryota; kingdom Metazoa; phylum Chordata; class Mammalia; order Diprotodontia; family Petauridae; genus Petaurus; species Petaurus breviceps. The sequence continues at coordinate 5,037,165 of NW_027187280.1, read as the reverse complement.
ATAAATAAACTCTATAGTTGAATAAGTCGGGGTTGTGCCTGTGCTTTTAGACACGGAATAACTCAGGTGTTTATGAGTATTGTCAGAGGTCTCTAGGAGTTTTCTGACAGTGAAATGCCATGCATTGTAGACTGTCCAGGAGATGAAGAGACTGAGAATCAAATTAGTGCAATTCTCTCTTACCTAGATAGAAAGTATCTGCTTGCTAATGCCCATCTTGGTGAGGTTTAATGTCTAATGGAACTCTGGCCTGCATGCAGAAAGGGAAAATTGCAATGGAGAGCAAGTGAGAGTCAGTATTAGGGAGATTTATTCTTTTTCTCTTGGTTTAACTATTGCCTGGATCAAGGGTGGGCATGTGCAGCCCACATGTGGCCCTTTAGGTTCTCAAGTCTGACCCTTTGATTGAATCCAAACTTCACAGAACAAATCCTCTTAATAAAATAATTTGTTCTGTAAAACTTGGCCTCAGTCAAAGGATCACACTTGAGGACCTAGAGGACCACATGTGGCCTTCAGACCATATCTAGGCCACCCCTGGCCTAGATAGTCCTTTGCAAAGGGAGAGGGGCTCTTATTTGTCTTCAATTAGCAAAAGGCAAGGGGACAATTTTAAACCATTGCAGAAGATCCAGTGATCATGATTGTCTTTTCTCATATTTCACCTATAGTCACAGAATTTCCAATAACATGCATTTGTATGGCACCTTCAAGTTTACAAAGCACTTTTGTCGTAACAGTCCTGTGAGGTAGCTACTGTAGGTATTACTACACCCATTCTAGAGATGAAGAAACAGAGGCTCAGTGAGATTCAGTGCCTTGGTCAAGGTCACCCAGATAATAAAAACTCACATTCAAATCTAGGACTCCTGACTGTACTTTTCTCTGCACCTAATGCCCTGGTTGAAAGTATATGCCTCTCCTCCCCCCTCCTTTATCCTTCCATCAGAATGTCCTAGCTGTTAATGTCCTTGTAACCTCTATCCACCCTATAACTACACTATCTCATGCTCTAGAGTCTACTTGTAGTTACATTCCAGCCCTGAGGCAGGGACCTCCCTTCTCAAAACTCCCAATTCTTCCTCCAGGGTTCTATGGGACAGTGGATGATCTGGTCGGCCATCTGGATTTCTCATTAAAAACAAAACATTTCATAAAAGTGCCCTTGAGTCCTATTCTGATGACAGGGCCACCCACTTCCCATCATGTTAACATTTTCAGGATGAAATGGAGATGGGTCTGCGCAGCTGGATTCATCTCTCAGAGGGTCTTTCCAGAGCAGGCTGCACAGGGTATGAGGAGGCTGTGGGCCAAAGGATGAAAGAATGATTAAATGACAATGAGTTCAGGTGGGCCCTTTCTCAGCCCCCAAGTGAGCCTGGGTCTTTCTTACCTAGATAGAAGCCACCCAAATTTTAATTTGGTCTGCATAATACCATCATAACCTGTCAGTTCTGAATATTTCAAGACTTCAAGGATCTAAGATACCATATGCATTGTGTCAGTCACCCCAAACAATCATTCTGTATAGTTGACAGTTCCCATTAATTTTTATAGCTAGAAAAATTCTCTGGGAGCCAGTCTCCTCGATCTTGAACCTCTCCAAACTTACCGAGGCTGCTTCTTTGTCTATAGACATATAATCTGTCACCACTTCAGTATGCAAAGTCTTTCCAACTAGTAGGACCTGCCATGGCTCACATTTCCCTGACATAACTTTTGACAATCCAGGGGTCATGATGAAACACTGGGGCTCAGGGCTTTAGTAGGAGAGTCTATTCAGTGAGAAGAAAAAATAATGGTTCTCTGCTATGGTGTGGACCCAGTAGGTTCTTAACTAGGAGTCCACAAGTTGTGAACTGATCCAACCATTCTGGAGAGCAATTTGGAACTATGCCCAAATGGCTATAAAACTGTGCATACCTTTGACCCAGAATACTACTTCCAGGTCTATATCCCAAAGAGATCATAAAAATGAGAAAAGGATCCACATATACAAAAGTATTTATAGCAGCTCTTTTTTGTGGTAACCAAGAACTGGAAATTGAGTGGATGCCCATCAATTGGGGAACGGCTAAACAAACTGTGGTATATGAATATGATGGAATACTATTGTTCCATAAGAAATGATGAGCAGGTGGACTTCAGAAAAACCTGGAAAGACTTACATGAACTGAGGCTGAGTGAAGTGAGCAGAACCAGGAGAACATTGTACACAATAATAGCTGCATTGTGTGATGCCTAACTTTGATAGACTTAGCTCTTCTCAGTAATGATGTGAATCTAATACAATGCCAAAAGACTCATAATGGAAAATGCCGTCCACATCCAGAAAAAGCACTGTGGAGCCTGAATGCAGATGGAAGCAGACGATTTGCTCTCTCTCTCTTTTTGTTTCTTATTTCTCATGGTTCCTCATGTTGGTTCTTATTCTTTTTTACAATACAACTAATGTGAAAATATGTTTAATATGATGTATATGTAGAGCCTATGTCAGATTGCATGCTGTCTTGGGGAGGGGGAGAAAATTTAGAACACAAAATCTTATGGAAGTGAATGCTGAAAACTAAAATGTAATTAATCAATTAAAAAAAATATAGGAGTTCACAGATCCCCTCAAGGGCTCCATGGATAGATTTCAAGGGGTATGTGAATGTAGAAGTTAAAAAAAAATTTATTTTCACTAACCTCTAACTGGAATTTAGCATTTCCTTCAATTATGAATTTAAACATACCACAGATCTTATTCTGAGGAGTTCACAGGCTTCGCCAACCAGACCGCCAAGGAGATCCATGGAACAGAATGGGTTAAAAACCTCTGGCAGAGACAAAGATGTTATTCAATTGACTGGATTCTTCACTCATAAGTAGGAATACAGGGTTTGAAGCTGGAAGGAGCCCTAGAGCTGATCTTGTCCTCTCTTCTTATTTTTGCCAATAAGGAAAATGAGGTCCAGAGAGTTACATGTTTTGCCCAAAGTCTCACAGCTAGTAAATAATAGGTCCAGATTCCAGACCTGTGTCCTCTGATTCTAAATCCAGTGTGATGGCCATAGACTAATGAATTATTTGGAAATCAGTGGAACAAATATCAGGAAACTAAAATGGAAGATTGGATCCAGCTGTCTTTGGCTGCCAGGCCATCTAAAGTTGACATTTCATCAGCATTCTGTCACTTGACTGGAGGGAGAGGAGCCTTGGGGAATGGCATTCAGGAGACCTTGGTTGAAACCTGGATCCTCCACTAGTTTGGCATATGACCTTGAGTAAACTACTTAATTTCTCTGGGCCTCAATATCTTCATTTGTACAATGAAGATTATAATATCCACTCTGTTTACCCATCTCTGCATATGGGCATGGAAAGAATGTGAAATGGGTCATATGATTATTATTATCATTGTCATTGTTCTCATTTTACAGATGAGGAAACTGAGTCCCAGAGACGCTAGCTGATCTATGGTCTCACACAAAATAAGCATTTTGACTGAGATACAAACTTAGGTTTCCTGTTCTTTCTACTCTCTGATATTGCTCATCAAAATGAATGCACTTTATAAACTGAAAAATATCTAGACACATGTAAGGGGTTGTAGCACCAACACGATATTCACAGCCCCTATGGTGGCTATGAATATGCTGTTGTAATTCTGAACGGAAAAATATAACAGACTCTCCACATGGAAGACAGAACCAAAACATTTATTCAAACACCAGAGAGTTGAACTCCAACACCAGAAAACCGAATCCATCCTAGCAACAAAGAAATCTATACACAATAACAATGAAGGGGGCATAGCCATCCCCAAGTCTTCCCCTTGCTAGGGCCTTCCCACAAACAAACATTCACAGCTTGCTGCCTGCTTCCTCTCTCTCCCTGCTCTAACTGTTCTGACCAAGTCACTCTGAGCTCTGCTCCACCCTTCCTGCTCCACCCATTCAGCAAGTTCCTCCCATCACAGACTCCTGTGACTCAGGCTTCCATGTGACTCAAGCAGGTCACAAGGGACTATCAATGGATGGGAAAGATCTTCCCATTAAGCAAAAATACACGAACAATACAGGGGTTATGGTGTAATGGAGAAAGTATGGATTTTAAATCAGAAGACCTGGGTTCAAGTCCTGATTACTACTTGTGGGACTTGGAGGTAATTAATATAATCTGGAGACAGCTACATGTTTCAGTAGATAGCTAGAGTTCTGGGCCTAGAGTAAGGAAGACCTAAGTTCAAATTTGCCCTCACACACTTACTGCCTTGTGACCCTGAGCAAGTCACTTTACCCCATTTTGCCTCAGTTTCCTCATCTGTAAAATGATCTGGAGAAGGAAATGGCAAACGATCCCAGCATCTTTGCCAAGAAAACCCCATGGACAGCATTGGTGTGCTACGGTCCACAGGGTCACAAAGAATTGGATAGTACCGAATAACTGAACAATAAAAACAATTTTTCTAGGTTCTAATTTCCTTCTACATAAAATAAAGGGGTTGGCTAGATGATCTTTAAAAAGTCTCTGCCAACTGCAAATCCTAGGCTTTCAAGGCTCAAAGAGCGGGGGTATTGTGTGGTTAAGTGGTAGTAGACCTGAACTGGGATTCAAGAGACATGGGTTCTGGTGCTGGCTCTGCCATGACTTAACTGTTTGACTTTGGGCAAGTCTATCACTCACATATCACTCTTCCTTTGTAACATGTGCAGGCTGGACTTTACTTGACGATCTTCACGGTCTTCTTTACTTGATGATCTTCATATCTGTGACACACCAGGTCCTAGGGGGACGTTTCCATTTAACTCTGCCATTCTATGTTCTGATGTCCCTTTCCCCTCTGGCATTCTAAGGTCTTCTCTCCTACGCTCTAAGGTTCCTTCAAGCTCTGGTGTCCTACATCCCTATGCTTTGAGGTTGCTTCAGTCCTAACATCCTATGAATCTATGCCTTGCTTAACTGAGAGAATCCCAATGGAAAGGGCAAAGTTCAAGCCTGTTCTAAACCCATCAGTCAAACTAAGTCACTTTGGGCACTTGGTTTTTCTTGCAAGGTGTAGAGAAGTTTAAAAATGACTTTGAGGGAAGCTTCTAGGTCTTAGAGGTCGTGAACTAGTCTTAGAGCCAATGCAGATACCTCCAGGTGCTACTAACATCCTTCTGCTTCAGAATTCAAATCTCCTTAAAAATCTGGCAAACACTCACCCTAGCCTTTACAGGAATTGTCTTGATCTCTTCTGGGCACATATATTAATAAGCAATTGGGGTTAAGTGACTTGCTCAAGGTTACATGGCCAGGTGTTTCTGGGTGGGTGCTAAGTGTCTGAGCCCAGAGTCGATCCTAGGTCATCCCGACTCTGGGGCTGGTGCTCTTACTCACTGCACCACCTGGCTGCCCCAGGGGTTCATATTTTGACTTTAAGTCAGAGGTGCCATTTGTATAGAATTCTACTTGTTATTTCTGAAGGAGCTTAAATGGTGGAAAGGATCTGGTCCCCAGATATAGCCTCCAGTGTCAGCCTAGCCCCCAGAGTCATCTTTCTAGATAGCTCTGTGGGACTCACTAGCATCTGGATAAGGATAAGAATAATATAGCAACAACAAGGATAATAATAATGTTGTTACCATTGTTACTATAATAATAAAGATATAATAATGTCCTTCCATTAATAGTCCTCTAACTCACAGTTGGATTTGTCCCTGTGATGCACAACCATCTTTTCATATTTTTTAACCTATCCATTCAATAACCATTAACATGTCCATAATGTGCAAAATACTGTGCTAAGCTTTGGGGGTGGGGGTGGAAATTATAAAGTTACTTAAGACATAGACTTCATGCCACTCAGTGTCTTATATAGAAGATAGGACACATCATGCAAGCATGCAGAACTGTATGGTAATTATAATGCAAAACTGAATATAATTAGAACATGAGACAGAATAAAATGTACATGTAAATTTGAAGAAAGAAAAGAAAGTTAATTTTTGTTTGGGGGACCTGAAAAGATTTCACTGAGGCAGTGACATTTGAACTGAGTCCTCAAGGATAAATAGTTTTTTGTTTGTTCGTTTTTTAGTTTCCTTTTTTTTTTTGGAGGGATAAGGCAGGGCAATTGTGGTTAAGTGACTTTCCCAAGGTCACACGGCTAGTAAGTGTTAAGTGTCTGAGGCCAGATTTGAACTCAGGTCCTCCTTACTCCAGGGTCCATGCTCTATTCACTGAGCCACCTAGCCGCCCCTTTAGTTTCCTTTTTTAAATTTTATTTTTTTTACTATCCCAGTCATTTTGAAGAGTCTTCTCCATACCCCTCCTCCCCCATCCTCTTCATGGTCACCCAGTGATCCTTCCCAAATAGCCTAGAAAAAAAAAGCAAAACCAATTGATACAATAACTACATGTGAGAGAGTGTGCACCATGTTACACCCATTATCCCCAACTCTCCAGTGAATGGGGAAAGTGCATTTCCTCTTTTATTTGAGGCCCGCTATATAACAACTGCTGTTGTTCATCCTTTGTTTTCAAAGAGGATCAGTGACATCCTGGGGTGTCTTCACTCATGCATGAACTGGACTTAAGTGAGGCAGAGCTGCACAAAGTCATCAGCCTCACTTCTCTTTCAGAATCATTGAAGTCCAATGGGAAGACAAGAGTCAAGGCTACTGGCAATGACCCAGGATGCAGTGGACGACCTTGGTGTCTTGAATGTCTGACCAAGCTCTAAGTACTTCGCAGCACCTGCTTTAGCCATCTTTCATGGCCAGTGGAACAAATTGTTCTCATCCACTCATTCCTCCAAGGGGAAGAATTCATATACCAGGAGTAGACATCCCAGTATTTCACTGAGAGGTTTGAGGCCTGTCATTTACCCTCAACATGGTTTAGCTCATCTGTGGAGATAGTTTACTGGGGTGTGGTTGCTGCACATGCTACAGCTTCTTGGAGTCACAGGTGAGAGTTGGGTGAATGAGATGGACACCAAAAGTGGATGGGCAGCCCTGAAAAGGGCTTGGCAAGCCTTCACACTAGAGGTGCCAGTCCTCCTGAACACCCCACATACCCCATCATTACAATTACATAGCTTTTGACTTGACAAAAATATTCCTTTAATTTCTATTGTTGTAGTTAAAGTGAATGATGTTTTCCTGGTTCTGTTTACTTTACTCCATATTAATTCTTTAAATTTTTCCTATTCTTCTCTGAATGCCTGATATCCATTGTTTTGTAACATACAGTAAATATTCCATTATCTGTATATCACAATTGGTCTAGCCATTTCCTGATCAATAAATGTTCATTTTCTGTCCAGTTTTCTTTCAGTTAAATGTGTAGGATTTTATTAAGACAGATTTGGGGAGGGTGAGTGCATGTTCCAGGCATAGATAATAATGTGAACAAAGGTAAAGAGATGGGAAAGAAATCCCTAATGAATCAGGTCAGCAATCAGAGTTGCCTGGACTGGCTTAGGTGTCAATCTGTGGATGTAGAATAATGCTTAATGGTGAAGCAGGCATTAAGCTAGTGGCTGTGGTCACATTTGAGTCATTTTCTTCACTGGGATTGGCCTTAGAGTAGGTCATCCATGTGCTGGGATGTGAGTGCCTCCCTAACAGAAACGCATCCCCATGTATGCCTAGAATTCCAATATTAGAGTATCTCCAAAGATAAACTTTCCTAGAAGGTACCTCCTCCCAACCACAGAACCAACCTTGGGGCTTTGGACTGAGTTATTAGCTACTATCAACTAACTGCTTACTAGGAATTGTTTTTCAACATGACAATCAGTTGAGAGAAATCCCCATGAGAAAACAATTGGAGGCCTGAAGGAAGGGGTGCCAGGAAGGAGGAAGGAGCTTATAGAGAACGTGGATGGAAGACAAATGTCACATCATTTTTCACTGATCAACTCAGCTTAACTGGCTTCAGCTCAGATCCTGGCTCTGGTGCTCATCATCTCTGTGACCTTGGGGAAATCAATTAAACTCTCTGGGACTCAGTTTTCTCATCTGAAAAAATGAAAGGGCCAGGCTAGATGGCCTCTGGGATCCTTTCCTACTCTAAAGTAATGATTCTCTAAGATCAGCCTTTAAGGACCCAGTTCCATTGTCCCCTCCATAAAAATAAATTCCCTTGGGCTGCCTCTCCTAAGTGGAACTTACTTTGTAATATGATGTGCATAAAGATCCTGGCTCTGTGGTTCAGGAGTCCTGGGTTCTAGTTTCTGTGTGATCTTGACCAAGTGTCTTCTCTCTGGGCCTCAGTTTCCACATCTAAAAGGAGAATATTGGACTAAATGGACCATAGGGCTCCTTCCAGTTTGAATGTAAACCCCTTTAGTGTAGAGATTGTTTTCATTTTTTGTCTTCTTATCCCTAGTACTTAATATAGTACCTAGTGTATAGTAGGCACTTAATAAATGATTATTGACTGATTTTTTTTCCAACACTGACATTCTATGATTATACTTGAAATATTGGGAGAAAGAAGCGGGTAAGAGAGAAAGGTAGGCTGATATTTACATATCTGGAATTATCCTTCATTCATGTTCCCCCTGCCAACCTTCTCCCTTTCCCCCTCTCCCTTTAGAACTCCTTGAATATGAAGGAAGAGAGAGAGTTAGAAGAGGGAAGGGACAGGAGTCAAACATTATATGCTAAAAAGGGATTTTGATTAATTTATAGCTAAAAATGTAAGCGATTTTCTAGAAAAAAAGATAAAAAAAGAAAACCGAAAACACCAACTTATCTGAATAATAAAATTAAGTTATAACAGTGCTGTCAGGGGCACGATAGGCAAGTGTGACAAGATGTAATCTAAGTAAAAACATTGGATCTGTCTGTTTATAGATCCAATAAATTATGTTAGAATCGTGTCGTTATAAATCCAGGCTGCCCAGCAAACCCAACAACTAATTCATCAGTCACTCTCCGAGAGATCTGACTTTCTGTTCCAATTGCTCGCCATGCAGATAACAAGGGGCCTTACAAATCTCCTGGTTAAATGTCATTTGTTTCAGTACCATAACATGCCACGGATCACTGCTCACACACAGTCACCCAATTATATTAACCTGCGCAACGATGTGGTATGTAATGACATGACATTAACGCGGGCACTTCAGAGATTCCGACAACTTGGTCTTTCTCAGTGGAGTAAGAGCTTTCTTCCCCGGAAACATCTCAGCTGTCGTTTAAATGCAAAACAAAAGGCTGTGTGCATGCAGAAACACAGATTAACTTCTCTCTAGTAGTATCTAAAATGCTTCATGATTTATCCTACGTGATCTCAGAGGAGCTTGTAGGCTGATTTCTAATACAATGTCTGAATTACCCCCAAACGCTCATTATTTTACCAAATTGACAATTTCTCACTTCAATGTCGTCCTGGGATTTTATCTTAAAGAGAATGCTTTAAACTGGGTGAAGGTGAACCAGAGGCTCATTACAGAAGACCCAGTGCACAGAAGAAGACCCAAGTGAAGCCCTTCTTTTTGGGAAAGGGCCTTCAATGATTATGCATGACCTTTCCAATTGGTAAAGCCCAGTGGATTTTCAGGGGAGTCTTAATGTGACAGTAAAGCCTTGTGACCATCTTGTCAGCTGTCCTCAGGGGCATTCCTGCAGGGGTGAACTGTTTAATAAAGGAAGTAGAATCCCAATTTCCATTTATTCCCCCGATAGCTGCCCTCTCCTTAGTCAGCAGACATTCTCCAAGCTACAACTAGGGTGGTGTAGCTAGGGTTTTCTCCCAGGGCACTGACATTGTTGTGTGTGTGCATGTGTGCATGTTAAATTTTGAATTATATGCATATACTATACTAAAATGTATTTTGTACACTGAAATATGGACAAAATAAAAATAAGAATGAAATTGAAACTGTAAAAAAATAATTTTATTTATTAACAGTACAAAACCTTTTTGTTTTCTAAAATGTTCTAATATTTTAATGAGAGGAATGTGATTGAATATACTTCATTTTCTTGTAAAATCTTGGTTTAATTTTTTGTGATTTGGTTCTCCTTTGGCTGACTCCTTCCTGCCTGGTGGCACTCCAGAGAGAAAAGAAAAACAAAGTTCTAGGGGGAAAGGAATCGGGCCCTCAAATTTGAGGCCATCATGTGGTGTGTCAATATGAGCCCCTGTTCCTTTACCTTGGCATTTTTTCTTTCATTTTAAGATGAAAGAGTTGGAGGTTATGATATTGTGAGCTTCAGAAGGGCAGGAGAGTCAGCCACCAGGAGGTGTGGGAGTGGAGTCTGTGCTGGGGTTTTTAGCCAACCAATCTGCATGAATGTCCCAAGGAGTAGCTTTCAGGACCCAGCTCATTCGTTGCTGAGATAGACTCATATAGCAATGATGATGCATTTGGACGTGAACTTGGTGGGACCAATGCCATGCAGAAACTCAATTGTGTCTGAGCCATCTCTCCACAGAGAGTGAGTTAGTAGAGAGGACATTCAATGGGGAGAAATATTTGTGCTTCTGTTCTTGTTAAATCTTCCTTTATAAAAGCTAAAAAAAACCAAACCAAATCAAACCCCCAAATCCACATACTTCATGATAGGGTAATTTGAAAGTCTAGTTCTAAGTTCAGTTTATTTATAAATTTGGTTTTATCAGCTATCATAGCAAACAAGGGGAGAGAACAGCAGAACAATTACATCTAGATCAGGACACTCTGTGTGTATGTATGTGTGTACACTTTATATACACACATGATACACACGCGTGTGCACATATATCTGTGTATGTGGATACATATGTATATATGTGTCTCTGTGTATGTATGTATATACTTACATATATGTGTGTATGTAGTATATATGTGTATATATAATTTCCTCTTGTGCTTGTTTAGATCTGTAGTATAAATGTATCTTGGTACAGTGAAGTGCTTCATAATGGACTCTAACTCTTAGTAATAATAACTTCTCATATGTTTATTGTGCTTCAAGATTTATAAAGGAGGCTCTCTTCATAAGATTGTGTGATAAGTGATGTATCACTGAAAGTCTAATTTTACAAGTGAGGACACTGAGGCTCCTAGGACTGAGTTACTCATTGGCATGTAACCAGTAAGGGTCAAAGCTGGTGCTTGAAACTCAGTCTCCTGACTGGAGGTTCAGCATTCTCTATTACATCACATAGCAACAGTTAGGCTGTCCCTTTATAAACAAGGGAACTCAGTTGATAACAAAATATTCAAATCTTTTGGTCCATAAAAATTAAACTCAAAAGTCTGTATCTTATGTATCTCCTATAGATCTTGCTCAGGACTGATCCATGGGAAGTGTTTCTAACAGGCTTACTGAGTGTGAGTAAGTCCTTGTTGAGTGATTGTGAAAGGTGAAGCTTTCCAAGCTATTGGAACACAGGAACTTCTCTGTCTCTGTCTCTGTCTCTGTCTCTCTCTCTCTCTCTTTTCTCTCTCTCTCTCTCTCTCTCTCTCTCTCTCTCTCTCTCTCTCTCTCTCTCTCTCT
>NW_027187280.1:5007725-5025690 GCF_028583685.1 Petaurus breviceps papuanus | reverse complement strand
TCTCTCTCTCTCTCTCTCTCTCTCTCTCTCTCTCTCTCTCTCTCTCTGTTTACATCATTCATTTCCACAAGATTTTGAGTTATAAATTTTCTCATTTTTCCCCTACCCGCCACCCCAAAACAGCGATCCCACTGAATATCCCCTCCCCCAAGCTGCTCTCTCCCATATCTTCCCCCATACCCCCTCCAAATTTCCAGTAGGGCACGGTGGATTTCTATGCCCCAGTGCCTGTATTTTTACATGTAAAACAATACTACTAATAATAGTATATATATATTTTTAGACATTTGATTTTAAAACTTTGATTTCCAGATTCTTTCCCTTTCTCCCTTGTCACCCAACCTTACTGGGAAGATAAGCAATTCAATATAGGTTGTACATGTGTAGCTATGCAAAACATTTCCATAGTGGATATATTGCACAAGACTGACTATATTTCCCTCCATCCTATCCCACCCCCCACTTATTCTATTCTCTACTTCGATCCTGTCCCTTTTCAACAGTGGGTGCTTCCAACTTCCCTCCCCTCCCAGGCTTCCCTCCCTTCCATCATCCCCCCTCTCATCCCCTTCCCCCCTACTCTCCTGTAGGGTGAGATACCCTATTTAGTCAAAACACAGGAACTTCTTTATCAACTTTTGGATGTAACATATTTCTCCCTTCCCTTTGAGTGGAAGATTTACCAAATCACAGACTTGGAGCTATAACTAGAAATTTTGATGCCTAGGGCAAGCAGTTCAAAACATGCCCTGAGTAGTCAGGCCCCAAATTGATTTCAAATCTACTTTGTGATTCATGATTTGAAAATAATGCAAATCTAGTTACATGGGAGGGGGAATTATTTACTGTAGTAGCTTCTGACTGAAGGAGTATATATTAAGTTTGGGGAACCTTTAAATTTGAGGGTGCTGGGGAAAAGCTTGTCTGACTCACACTAGTCGTTGGCTCTGACCAGAATTTCAGAACTCAGAGAGGCTTTAGTGATCATCTAGTACAGCTCTGCTTTTATAGAAGAGGAAATAGGGCTAATGAATATCGCTTGTTTAAGGTCACATCAGCAGAGTTGGGCGGGACTAGAACACGGGTCTTCTGGACACAAGTGCCATTTTATTGCAGATATAATCAGGACAGTATGGTCCCATTCAGGGCCAATCCTGACCCCCACAAGGAGCTCATGGACCCAGCCCCTGATCAGACAGAATATGCACCAGCAGTTCTCAACTCTTACAAAACCACTCTTGAGAGCATGGGGGACTGGAATTTGTCAAAGCTCAGCATTAGACATGCCGAAGTCTAGCCTCCAGTAACACAGGCCCTTCTGTAATTCCAAAAGATAAATACATTTGGCAGGTATCAGGTTCCCAGCTGCAAGCAGATCTTTTAAGGGCTCTGCTTGCTCTGTGCAAACAACACTGCTCTGGCTCCAGATTCCCTCTCTGCAGCACTCACTTTTCTTTGCAACACATTTTTTGACTTTGAATTATCTGTCCTGCCTCATTCTCTAGTAATTTTACATCCTCATCATTGACTTTCATTTAATATTATACAAAAGGCTTTCCTTACAATGATCCTGTGATATATGTAGGTATATATGTATGTATATGTATGTATACACACATACACACACATATATATGTATAAAATTCATGGGTTACCCCCAATTTATAGATGATATTGAGGCTCAGAGAAAGATGAAGTCTTTTGTCTTACATCATGTAGCTATTAATTATCTGAAATGGGGTGGAATCCCTGAGAAATCTTTAATTTTCTCTCTTTAAATTCAGTCCCCATCTCCCCCCAACTCCTCAGGTACCTGGTAGTATCCTGGTGTAGCAGCAAGCACCCCAAGCGCGTCCTCAGCGTTTGCTGCCCATACAGGTTCTTGGATCTGCTTTGTTAAAGGAAAGCAACTCAAAATTGGTTAACAAGCTTACTTTAATCAGTCAGACATATATCGTTTACCTTGTTCAGGGGAAAAAGGTCAGCACCCCAAACTTCAGAATATACAGGCAGAATTATCAAGACAGAAACAGATCAAGTAGACAGCTTTCCAAACTGTCCAGCCATTACATCCATACCCAATCAACATCTGTGTTTCCACATCTGGGTTTCTCAAAGCCAGGGGACTCTCAACAACGGCTTCCCAAAATTCAGATCAAATCACAGAACACTTCTCAAAGTGAGTCCCGAAACAAAGCTACACATCAGGGCTTATATAGCCTTCTCCTGGCTCAGAGAATGTAACAACCTTATTGACTCACTGGCCAATCAAGAAGTATCTACTGAAAAACAAGCCTCCCACCCCAGGCTTCAGGTGCACATTAGCCTAGGGGCAGGGAAGATCTTTAAAATTTACATTCTTATTACACCTGGGCACTTCTTTTTTTAATTAAACCAATGATTTAATAGGTATAGGGAACGACCCCCTGTGAGAGACTTTCTTCTCCCAATGCACATGTGCACCTGCTTTGCAATTTATAGTTATAGATAATTGTTGGAGGCAGAGAAAGATCACAGTCACTATGTGTCAGTGGTGGAGTTTGAATTCAGTACTTTCTGACTCTAAGGCATGCATTTAGAGTTATTTCATGCTACCTCTTGGACAAATCTCATGTGTTTAGTAAATGCTTATTTTTAAAATTCAATTTTATTTTCAGATTTGCCTTTTCCCCCCCTCCCATCTCTCTACTTGATTAGATTTCCCAAGTCTTTTAATATTGTTTATCTTTACAATACTGTTATTATTTTTAGGTTGTTTTCCCACTTCTACTTACTTCACTTTGCATTAGTTCATCCAAGTCTTTCCAGAATTCTTTGAAACCATCCTTTCTATCATTTCTTATAGCACAATAGTATTCCATCAATTCATATATCATTATTTGTTCAGTCACTCACCTATTAATAGGCACTGCATCAGTTTCTTTCCCACAAAAAGATCATATTTATGTACAAACACACACACATATACATACACAGATATCTACATGCCTTTATCTCTTTCTCCTTTTCTTCTTTCTTCGATCTCTTTGAGGCATAAATCTAGTAGCAGTATCACAGGGTCAAAGGGCATACTCAACTTAAAAACTTCTTGACTATAATTCCAAATTGCTTTCTAGAATGGTTTGACCAGTTCACAACTCTACAAAGAGTTTGTTAATATACCCGTTTCCCCATAGTCCCTCCAGCCTTGTCATTTTCCTTTTCTGTCAGCTTTTACAATCTAATAGGTATGAGGTAGAACCTCAGAATTGTTTTCATTTGATTATGAAATTATGACTATTATTTTTATTATCTTCATTTGATTAATACTTCTCTGATTATCAGTGATTTTGATAATTTTTCCCACATGTTATGATAGCTTAGGGCAAGTGGGTGGCACCATAGATAGAGTGTTAGACCTGGAGCCAGGAAGACACATCCATCTTTCTGAGTTCAAATCCAGCTTCAGACACTTACTAGCTGTGTGAACCTGGGCAAGTCATTTTACCATGTTTGCCTCAGTTTCCTTATCTGTAAAGTGATCTGGAGCAGGAAATGGCAAACCATTTCAGTATCTTTGCCAAGAAAACCCCTAAAGGGGTCAAAGAGTCAGACTGGACTGAAAAGCAACTGAATAACAACAGAAAATTTATAACTTGGATTTCTTTCTCTTAAAACTGCCTATTCATATCCTTCAACCACTTATCAATTGGGGAATGGCCTTTTCAAGACATACTTTTTGACCGAATTCAATAACGACGTTCAATGCCAAGTAACAGGGTGAAGACTTTCATATTTTGAGTGGCATTAGGAAGGTATGGGATGAGATCCTCACTGGTCTATCACAGATCTCAAAATTCATTCTTTTGAGGTTTGTAGGCTATTCATTCTTCTAAGGTTTCTTGATAAATTTAGAGGTTACACCTTTAAGTAGTTGTTGGAATTAGCTAAGAGAATTAAGTTTGTGGAAATGAGATACAGTAATACCTGGAAACGAGGGGGACTGAGGGGGGGGGGTCAGAAGGTGAAAGGACACAGAAGAAGGGGGCAGAAAGGGAACAAACACAAACTTTGCCTACTTTATAACTGGGTCCACAGAAGGGTAGAAGCACTGGCCATATAATCATGAGCCCTGGGTTCAAATCCTGGCTCTGACATTTACCAGTTATGTGCTAGGGGCAAGTCACTTTAATCTCTTTAAACCTCCATACCTTTGACTTTCTACACCTAGATTAGTACATCTTTAATAGTTCTGAAAATAAGTTCCTTGTACACCTTAAAAATTCTGCCTATAAAAATGCCCCAAGTTACTAGTGCTCTTTCCTCCAGAAATGACCTTTGATTATTTTATATGTATACACATATTTGTGTGTGTCTATATAAAACACACACACATATATTATATATACATATAACATATATTTATATGTAGGCAACTAGGTGGTACAATGGTTAGAATATTGGACTTGGAGTCAGGAAGACCTGAGTTCAAATACTACCTCACACACTAACTGTATGACTCTGGTTAAGTCACCTAATCTCTGTGTGGCTCTATTTCTCCATCTATAAAATGGGAATAAAAATAACATCTACCTCATTGTGTTGTTGTGAGCCTCAAGTGAGATGATATATATAAATTATCATACAAACCTCTAAGTGCTATGTAAATTATCTGTCTGGTAGAGATGTAGATATCTGCCATCTCCTCTCATAGAATGTTAGCTTTTTGAGGACGAGGACTGTTTCATTTTGGTCTGTGGATCACCAGGGCCTAACACAGTACAGGGCATTTAGTAGGAGTTTAATAAATATTGATTGATTGATTTGGAGTCAGAGGATCTTGATTTCAACACCAGCTCTCATATTTATTAGTTGTATAATTTTTGATGAGTCATTTCATATCTTGGGGCACCTTTCTCCCATTCCTTTTTTTTTTCTTTTTTTAAAGCAATAGGGGTTAAGTAACTTGCTCAAGGTTACACGATCAGTTATTTCTGGGTGTGGTGCTAAGTATCTGAGCCCAGATTTGATTCCCAGGTCATCCCAACACTGGAGCTGGTGCTCTTACTCACTGAGCCACCTGGCCGCCCCTAAGCAATTGGGGTTAAATAACTTGCTCAAGATGACATGGTCAGGTGTTTCTGGGTGGGTGCTAAGTGTCTGAGCCTGGATTCGATCCCCAGGTCATCCCGACACTGGAGCTGGTGCTCTTACTCGCTGTGCTACCTGGCCACTCCCTTTCTCCCATTCCTAGATGCCAAGGCTCAGAGCCCTAACCTGCCAGCTGAACCCTCTGTCCACTGAACCTTCTCTGACACACTACCTTGTTCCAGAGTGAGATCTTAGTGCTTAAAACCAAACAAAAATCTCCATTTATTAAGCATTTCTTATATGCCAGAAACTGTGCTAAATACTAGGGATACAAAGAAAGACAAAAGCATAATACCGTGTTTCCCTGATAATAAGACACTGTCTTATTATTTTTTTGGACAGAAAAACACCAGAGGGCTTATTTTCAGGGGAGGGCTTATTTTAATGAACATTGACAGCAATTTTAGTAAACAGGTAAATGTGAACAAAAATATGTACCTTTATTCAATAAGCAAATCACTGGGGAAGAACAGGATGACGCGCTCACTGCTGCAGCTCTGATTGGATGCAGCTCGGAGCGCGGCGTGCGTTTCACCGGGGGGGAGGGGGGGGACGGTGCATACAGAGGGTACTGTAATGTAGCGTGTAGCGCAGGGGATCACCTTCACTACAGTAGCAATCTCAATAGGGCTTATTTTCGGGGGAGGGCTTATTTTAGAGGAATCTTACACAGTAAGAGGAGGGCTTATTTTTGGGATAGGTCTTATTATTGGGGAAACATGGTAGAAATATCAACAACCCCCCCCCCCCCCAAACCAAAACCCAGTCCCTGCTCTCAAGGAGCTCACACATCCACATGTGGGCCTTTCCTCCCTGACAGCAAGCATCTCACCAAGAAGAATTCTCTTCAGACAGAGAACAGACCGTGGGAGAGCATCTCTACCGACCAGGCCAAAATTGCTTTTAGCTTGATGGAGGATTAAGTTAAAAGCTGGGTGAGAGTTGTCAGAGCCCTCGCAGGAAGGAGTCAGGGCAGGTTTCTCAGTGAGAGCCCTTTGGTCACAAAGTCACTTGGTGCCAGAGTAGAGGCAGGCCCTGACAAAACAGGAGCTGCCCCTGCTAAACACCTCCTCACCTGCCCCACCCTCATGCTTTGTACCCTGTTAATCTTGATTTGTTTGGGTAAAATTTTTTTTGTAAAATTTTGTAAATTGGTCAGACCAATTTAGACCCAAAGAAGGCATGCTTTCCCAGATGGGAGAAGGGAAAACACCCGTCACTATAAAACAACTTACCTGCTACCTCCCCCCATTCACACTCACACATATTAGCAGGTGTAGGGGAGTGGGATTCTTTGGCTCTAGATTATATACTCAGCCACAATCATCCCCTTGTGGCCCAAATCAAGGGTGCCATTGGGTGTGTTTAGAACAGTAACAGAAATAATTGCCTCCCAGCCCAAGTCTGAAGATACTTTCAGGGGCACTTAGGAGATGAGTCCTTTCATATGTGTCTGACCATGGGCCAGCACTCCCAAGCTGCAGCAGATGAGTGGGGGGAAGGGGAACTATGCTGTCAAGATATACACGGGGCTCCCAGGGAAGGTGGTGTAAGATCAGATGAAGAAAGATTCCTAGGGAGGTTGGAAATCACTGCCACCATGGAAATGCAGCCTTCTTTCTCCAGTGGGCTTCTTGATTTTCTTTCCCTCCACTGCCAATCCCACTACCCCAACTTTCATATGCCCCCCAAGAGAATATGAATCTTCACTCAAGAACACTCCAGTCAGCTAACTCCATGTCCTTAATTCTTATAAGAAATGGTTGCAGTTGAAACACACACATACACAAAAGATAAACACACAGTAGGTACATTTCCAAAGGAAAGGAGGAAACCTTGGAGTCTATCCTCTTCATTTGCAGATGAAGAAGATGAAGCCCTGAATCTTTAAGTGACTTGTGCAGGGTCAAATAGGTAGTAAGCACCAAAAAATGGGACTTGAACCAGGGTCAGCTTTCTCTGTACACAGGCCTCTTTCCATTGTGCTAGGCAGGGATCTTCTGGCACTTAACGCTGCCTGGGAAATACTTCTCTTGCACCTGAACTAACCCTGAACCTGGATCAAATTTTGATATATTGGGAAAACCTTTTTATTTGAAAGTCAGAGATTATTTTATTAGTTTTAATTTTTTTTACTATTTCCTACTCCACCAATGTCTCACTTTGGTAGGGAAGTAATCCTAGGTTCTAAAAAGCCATGCCAGTGGAATATATGGCAACCAAAGGAGCTAATTTCATCTTAGTTTGTATCGAGAAGGAAGGAGGCATAGTGTTCAGAGCCAGGGTCTTGCAGTTCTACTTGCCAGTCCACATGTGAAGAATGGTGTTCTAATTTGTTTTCTTTTTTGGAGGGGGAAGGCAGGGTAATTGGGGTTAAGTGACTTGCCCAAGGTTACATGGCTAAGTGTTAAGTGTCTGAGGCTGGATTTGAACTCAGGTCCTCTGACTCCAGGGTTGGTGCTCTATTTACTGCTCCACCTAGCTTCCCCCATTTCTTGTGCCATCTTTGAGGAAGCACAAAAACAAGTAGAAACACATCCAGAAGATAAATAGAATGTTGAGAGGATTGGAGAGCATTTAGAGATCACTTGGAAAAACTGGGAATATTTAGTCTGGAAAAGAGAAGATGTAGGTGAGCATTTGCTCACTATCTCCTAGGGCTTGAAGGGCTGACACGAGGGACAAGGGTAGGCTTGCTCTGCTTGACCTCAGAAGTCAGAACTAGGAGCACTGATTGGCGATTGTTTCAGAGAGGCATAAGTTTGAACAACTTCCTAACAGAGTTGTCCCTAGGTGGAGCAGGCTGCCTCCAGGCGTGCCCTTCTCTCTTCACTAAAAAGTCTTCACACAGAGACCAGACAGCCACTTTTCAACAAATTTGTAGAGGGAATGCTTGGTCAGCATAGATTTGATTCAGTGACATCTGAGATCCCTTTCTTTTTTTAGATTCTGTGACACAGGTTCTACCAGGTCCTACTAAGTTGGAAAGGTATGGAACTGATGATAGACTTTGCGTGTCACCTGAAGACCATCCTAGATGAAGTTAGGGAGACTGATCCCCAGAAGGCTGACTACCAGTTGAGAGATGTCTCAATCCCAGAAACTCAAGACTGTTGTCTAAAGTGCAGAGGGATGGCAGGCAGGCAATAAACATCTATTAAGAGCCGATCTACATTAGGTAGCTAGGTGGCTCAGTGGATAGAGCAGTGACCCTGGAGTCGGGAATATTTGAGTTCAAATCCAGCCTCAAACACATACTAGCTGTGTGACCTTGGGCAAGTCACTTAACCTTTGTTTGCCTTAATCCACAGGAGAAGGAAATGATAAACCCCTGCAGTATCCTTGCCAAGAAAACCCCAAGGACAGCACTGATGTGCTATGGTCCATAGGGTCATGAAGAGTCTAACACAATTAATGACTGGACAATAGTATATCAGGCACTGCGGTTAGCAGTAGGGATGCAGACAGTTCCTGCCCCCAAGGATCTCACAGTCTAATGGGGAGACAACATTCAAATGGATTCTGTACAACTAAGATATATACAGGATATATTGGAGATTGTCAGCTAAAGTTGTAGGGGCTGGAGGGAGTGCATCCATTAATGAAAATATGGGTCCTTACATTAAATAATTCACCTAGCTTACATTTATATAGGACTTAAAGAACATTATTCTAACACTTCTGTTAGAATGAGCCTATGAGGTAGAGAGTGAAAGTGACATTATCCCCATTTTACCAAGAAGGATACTGAGATCTCTAGAGGTTAAGTGACCTGCCAAGACTCCCAGAGAGGCTGTGTCAGAGCTGGGACTCTTTCCTGGGGCTCCTGATTCCAAATCCACTGCACTTTACACAACAAAGCAAACTTGCCTATCAGAGTCCCAAATCCCAGTGCTAAACTTTAGAGCAGTCCAAGTCCCAGTGGTCACTTTACTGTAGAGTAGGCTTAGAATGGTCATGACCTTTGATCCAGAGATCCTACTGCTGGGCATATACCCTGAAGGTGTCACTGATAAAAAGAAAGGCCCTACAAGCACCAAAGTATTTAGAGCAACATTTTGTCAGTAGTAGAAAAGAATTGGAAACAAAGTAGAGACCTATTAGAGAGTAACTAAACAAATTGTAGTACATGAATGTAATGGGTTATTGGATTATAAGATGAATATGATGGATGCAGAAAAGGAAGGGAAGACTCATGTGAACTGATGCAAAATAAAGTAAGCAGAACCAGGAGAATAATATATAATAACTGCATCATTGTAAATGAAAATAATAACTACAAAACAATAGAAGATGAATGTTATAAAATTATACAGAACAAATTACCTCAAAGAAGAGATGAAAAGACAATTTCCTTCCCGCCCCTTCTCCTTCTCCTCTGAAGAAGTGGGGTCTATAAGGTCTATAAGTAGAATATTGCATTTCATGACAGATTGTTTTTAGTGCATTGATTAGGTTTCCTGTGTTATTTTCTTTTACCTTTTTTCAATTAAATTTTGATTTATTTTTTGTTACATTTAAAGTTCTGAACTGTCTCTCCCCTCTCCCTCCACTCCAGGGTACCATTTGACACACACACATATATACATAAAACCATACTATGTATATTATTTATCAGTTCTTTCTTTAGTGGTGGAGAGTAGTACTTATAACTTTGAATGTGAATGGGATATCCTTTTACCTTTTCTTTAAAAAATTCTTTGCTAAAGGATAGCTTTATGGGAAGAGAAGGGGGAATGAAATGGGGGAAATTTAGGTAATGCAAAACCAAAATATGTCAATAAAATTTATTTTTTAAAAGAAATTATAGAATTAAAAATGCTGAAAAAAAAGAACTTTGAATTAGCATCATGGACTGAAACTTTCTATTCTAGGTGTAACCACTGGTCTATATGCCCAGTTGCTAAACAAAATCTAGGAGGGAAACTATTGAAAATTTGAATATTCTTTGCCTTCCCTTTGAGTGCCCCCTTTCATCCACTCAAATGTTTAGTAAGCAACTACTATACCTTATTTGATCTACACCAACATTTATTAAGCACCAACTGTGTACATAATTTTATGTTAGGTGCTGGGGGAGATACAAAGACAAAGTTCACAGTCTAACAGAGGTCACAGAAAATTATAGGAACACAGGTTTAGAGCTGGAAGGTACCTTAGAGACCAGTTAAAAGCCAAACTCAAAGTGACTTGGTCAAGCAAGTAGTTGGTAATGAAATTAGGATTCAAATCAGGTCCCCAACTCCAAATCCAGTATTCTTTCCAACACACCATGCACACTGCTGAGAGAAATGTGGTATATTTGTAGTATAATAGGGAATATTCATGGGTAGTAATGACAAAATGCAGAAAATGAGAAGACACAAAAGCATAAAAGGCACAAAGTGTTTTATGGGGGTAGAAGGGCAAATAGTCTTGAAATCTGAAGGATGAAGGCCTTTCCTCTTGAAAGTGGCACTGCTTGAACTGGGACTTGTAGGATGGATGGGAGAGTTAAAAAGTCTAGATGAAATTGGGGGTGGTAGAGAGAGCTTCGGAGGAGAAAACAGGGGTGGGGAACCTGCGGTCTCGAGGCCACATGTGGCCCTCTAGGTCCTCAGGTACAGCCCTTTGAATCCAAACTTCATAGTTTGTGAAGTTTGGATTCAGTCAAAGGGCCTCACTTGAGGACCTAGAAGGTCACAGTTTCCCCAACCATGAAAGATACAGTCCCTGTTTTTGAGGGGCTCACAGACCCATGCTGAGGATGATGATGATGATGCCTCATATTTATGTAATGCCTGAGTTTTGCAAAGCACTTTACCTGCAAGTCTTATGACGTAGGTAGTGAAATAGTTAATAGGGAAAAGCCCCATGCACAGATATCAATAATACAAAGTGGAAAATGTTATTTCATGAGTGATACAAATAAAGTATTACAGGAATACAGTGGGAGGGGGGCTTATTTAGAGCTGGGGTAACAATAATAATTCATGTTTATATAATGCTTTCCACTTAACAAGCCCTTTAGCTCTCTTCCCCCTCCCCCATCCGCTGCCTCCTTCCCTTCATCATGGCACTCTTCCTCTTCTACCTATAGGAGAGCTTATGGTATTGCTGATGGGTGGTGATGGGGAATCCCTGGGTGCAGTGACATGGGGATAGAAACCCCACCCTTGTCCCCATCTGCTCTTTTCCATTCCCATAGCCTCTTCTCCAGCTCAAACCCTCATCATCTCCTACCCAGACTCTTGCAATAGCTTCCAAACTGGTTTCCAGCCTGCAGTTTCTATTCCTCTAATCGGTCCCATCTGTGCTGATGGAACACCTTGTCACACTCCCCAGCTCAAAAACCTTACCAGTTAATTTTCAAGCTTTGTTCTCAGCCCTTTTCCACACCAACCCAATGACAGGACTTGCCTTGCCTTATCTGTGCATCTCACTTTTTGTGGCTCAACCTCTTTGTTTGCCTGGATCTACTCCTTTTCCTTCATCTCCAATCCCTCAGAATCCTACAGTGCTACTCATCCTTCAGGCTCAACATGAATGCCACCTCCCCTAATTACATGGTATACTCAAAGGAATGTTGGACTTGGAGTCAGAAAATCTATGCTCAGGCCCTAGTTCTGCCACTTATTACTTGGGCAAGCTACTCAACCTCTCTGAGCTTTGGTTGCCTCAGCTGTAAAATGGGGCTACTAATTAAACTCCTAGGGCAGCTAGGTGGCCCAGTGCATTGAGCACTGGGTCTGGAGTGAGGAAGATCTGAGTTCAAATCTGACCTCAGTCACTTATGAGCTGCCCCATCCTGGGCAAGTCACTTAACCTTTGTTTGCCTCAGTTTCCTCAATTGTAAAATGGGAATAATAATAGCACCTCCCTCCCAGGGTTGTTGTGAAGATAAGATAGTATTTGTAAAGTTCTTTGCACACTTTGAAGTATTATATAGATTCCAGTTATTGTTATGTATTATTATTATTAACTACAAAAGGAAGAGGTTGAATTAGAAGATGTCTTAAAATCTACCTCTGACATTCTGTTTTCTAAGGTTCCTTTTTACTCTGGCTTTTTATGTTCTAGAGGTAGTTAGCACAGTTGACAGAGCACTGGGTCTAGAGTCGGGAAGACTCATCTTCCTGAGTTCAAATCTGGCCTCAGACACTTACTTGCTGTGTGACCTGGGCAAGTCACTTAACCCTGTTTGCTTCAGTTTCCTCATCTATAAGATGAACTGAATAAGGAAATAGCAAACCACTCCAGTATTTTTCCCAAGAAAACCCCAAGTGGGGTCACAAAGAGTATGATTAGATGACAACAATTTTTATGTTCTAAGATCCCTTCCAGAATGGATATTCTATGTTTTATGACAGCAATTTCCATAGAGCCTCAGGAGGGATGATGGGACTGGAGCTAGGACCAGAAGGGATTTTCAAAGTAAGGGGACTCTCCCTCTCACTTCCACACTCAAACATAGAAAGAAGCTACTTCTTTCCTACATAAATAAATGGGATTGGTAAGAGGCACAGAATTAATTTTGGTCCATGTCATTGTTCACCCATGGTGTCATCAGAAGAAGAATGTTGGGGGCACTGGCACAGTCTGAGCCTAAGTTGTTCTAATGGGACCATGAAGGACAAATTTAATCCCTTATGGCAGTTCATTCAATACTTGAAGACAGGTATTGAAGTTTGCCCTTCTTCTACCCTCATAAAACACTTTGTGCCTTTTATGCTTTTGTGTCTTCTCATTTTCTGCATTTTGTAATTATTACCCATGAATATTCCCTATGCCACATTTCTCTCTCTGTGCATGGTGTGTTGGAAAGAATACTGGATTTGGAGTTGGGGACCTGAGTTTGAAACCTGATTTTGTTACCGACTACTTCAATATCTCTTAAAGTTTCCTCTTTTGAAGGGTGTTACTGTCAAGTCATTTTTCAGTCATGTCCAACTCCTGGTGACCCCATTTGGGGTTTTCTTGGCAAAGATACTGGAGTGGTTTGCCATTTCCTTCTCCCACTCATTTTATAGATGAGGAAACTGAGGCAAACAAGGTTAAGTGACTTACCCAGGGTCACACAGCAAGTAAGTGTCTGAGGCCAGATTTGAACTCAGGAAGGTGAGTCTTCCTGACTCCAGGCCTGGCACTCCATCCACTGTGCCTCCTAGCTACCCATTTTATGGAGGGTAAATATCCTTAAATTCTTCAATGTCTCTGTCTCTTTCTGTCTCTCTCTCTCCCCTATCTGTCTTTTTTCTGCTCCCCTCTTCTTCTCTCTTCTCTGTCTCCCTCTGTCTCTGTCTGTTTCTGTCTCTGTCTCTCTGTCTCTGTCTCTCTCTCTGTCTCTCTGTCTCTCTCTGTCTCTCTCTCTCTCTCTCTCTCTCTCTCTCTCTCTCTCTCTCTCTCTCTCTCTCACACACAGACACACACACACATACAATTAAACAATCATTTTGGCTGAGATCTCGCAATTGTAAGGAAGTTCTTCTGCCAAATGCTTTAATAATTCTCTTCTCTGCTGCTGTCTCTAGCAGTCAAGACCATGACAGAAAGCAGTATTAGTAGTGGGAGTGGAGGGGTCTCTTCTTTGATATAGTCCAAACTGCAAAGGTCAGGCTGACTCAGGCTATTGAGACACAACTCTTCCCAAGACCCAGGCAGCTATGGAAGATTCCATCTGAGCTACATAGTAAAGCCACCCCCCTTCTCTTCCCCAAGCAGGCTCGGGTTAGAAGGGCCCCAGGTGGAGGGCTGGGAAGAGACCACTGAGAACTGAAACCCTGCCAAGTCAGAATCGCAGCTGTCCTGAGAGCCCTTGACATATAGTACATAACTGGGCCTCTGCTCAGGCATCTTTTAAAATAGATGTTCCCTCAGTCTCACTTAGGCATTGGGGATGTGTGGAGCCCAGAGGAGCGAAGGCTCAGGTTCATGTCGTCCAGTCACAGCCTGCACATCCCATGGGGGCCATCTCTGCTCTGATCTCACTCAGTGCTAAGGTGTCAGCTTCCAGGAGGATCAGGTATCCTGGCAGGAACAGCCAAGGCCACTTAAAGGGCAGCGTTGGGCCCCTAGGGAGTGTAAATGTGTTGGGTAAGGGAGCTCTGACACCCAGTTAAGCTGTTCCATTTGCTCTCTATCAAAAAACCCTTTGGTGACCTCCACTTGTTTCAGAAGACTCCCTGGCCCTAGTCCCTCTCCCTCAGCAGGCTGCCCTCAGTAAATTCCCCTCCCCATGTCAGAGCACACCTCTACTTTCTCCCTGTTTCCTTTTCTGGGCAGACTGTACCCTAGTATCTTCCCCTCCCCTTTCTAGATAGACCATCCCCAGTGACTCCCCTCTCCCTAATCCTGCTAAGACAAGGGCTACACTTGGAGAAGACCTCAGAGCTGGCAGTGCCAGGTTTGGACGATAACATCTGTCCCATTTGTGCCAGGGACTCCAACTGTGCTGTTTCTCCCTGCATAAAGCTAGATTTCATAGACCAGAGGTCAGGCAGATAGTGAAGCCAGGTGTCTCTCCTTTCTCCTTTCTCTCTCTGCCCAGGTGGTGTCATTTCTGCCTTGGAGGGTTGAAGGCGTGGGGGAAAGACAACAAATCAGTAAATCCTGACTGAGGCTTTTAAGTTTGGATCTCAGGATCTCTTTCTTTATAAATTTAGCACATGGTAGTAGAAAGGGCCCTGGAGTCAGGAGATCTGAATTCGAGTTCTGTCTATGATATCAGAAAGGCACATTATACATTTTAAACAGTACATAGATGTGAGCTCTTTTTGGTGGGTAAAAAGGAAAAGGCAAAGGAAAGTTTTAGCAACTATCACTGTCTTAGCTAGTAGAAGAGCAAGGAAGACCTAGGAATTTTTAAAACCTTAGTTCACAGGAATATTTTTGATGCACATAAAATATACCTTGCCAGTGTCTTAACTTTTCTAGGGTCTCCTGCTATGTGATTCAGAAGAATCTGGCATTAGAATATTCCTGTTATGATGGCCTTCCCTGTACTGAGAAGTAGAAGGTCCCAGCTTTGCCAACTACTATCTGTATAACTGGGAGTAATTCACTAAATCACTCTGGACCTCAGTTTCTTCATCTGTAAAATGTCCACTCTGCCTCCACTGAAGGACATTCTTCACTGTGTTTCCAGATTATGAAAAGTGTTCAGAGAGATATGTTGCTGTGCAAAGCCACACAGATGAGGGCTTTTCATGGAACACCAGATTTGGGGCTGCAGAAACTCTGCCAGGGCTGGAGTCCTCAGACCCTAAGAAAGGTCCCCAGTGCTTTGACAAATATGGCTCCTTTATCAATCCAACAATTTAACTGAAAAACAACCATTAACTAAGCAGTCACTGTGTTAGGCACTGGGGCTATAAATACAAAAGTGAGAGATAGTCCCTCCCTATTAAGAGCTTAGCATCTAGGTAGCACAGCAGATAGTGCCCTGGACCTCTAGTCAGGAAGATCTGAGTTCAAATTCAACCTCAGACACTTACTAGCTATGTGACCCTGGGCAAGTCACTTACCCTGCTTGCCTCAGTTTCCTCAACTGTAAAGTGAGCTGGGGAAGGAAATGGCAAACGACTCCAGTATCTTTGCCAAAAAATCCCCAAATAGGGTGATAAAGGGTAGGACATGACTGAAACAACCAAAGAACGAGAGCAAATCACTTACCCTAAGCAGGTTATTTACTTCCAGTACAGCTCTATAGGATTATATATAGCACAGAGGGCACCAGCCTGCATGGACAGAAGGAGTTCACCCTCTTAGGAGTGCCCCATGCCAATGATTTCACAGATATAGCCCCTATCATTACCTGTGTCCTTGTCCCTCCCTAGCCTTCTTCCCTGGCCCCATCCCCATCTGTGCCCTGCAAGGGAAAAGCATCCTTCTGAAGTCAGACTTTCCAGCCTCCATGTGATGTGAATCTCTTTCACATCTTAGAAGATTCTGAGTACTACTGACTCTTCTCCCCTCCACCCACTGCAAGCCTTCTTCCCCTCCAAAGATGTCAGAAGATTAGTGATTAGTGCAGCCTTGTTCAAGATCACATAGGTGAGGTTTAAAGTAGTACTGTCTGGAAATCCATTTTTTTTTCTGACTGCTCCAAAGAAATTCTTGCTGACAAAGAGCTATTTCACAAAAGAGTCTGGGACTGGGAATTGGTCCACCTGGGTCTTACTCCAGGCCCTGACACCTGCTTACTGTGTGTGTGGCCTTGGGTAAACACCTTCGCATCTCTGATTATCAGTTTACTCATCTATAAAATATCCACCCTGCCTCCATCAAAGGGAAATCACACAGACCCAAATAAGACGAAAGCTGGGAAAATGTTTTGAAGAACTAAAATGTGGGACAAATGAGAGGCAAGAACACTTGTTGCTGCTTTTTTATTGTGACGATTGTTCCAGCCCACCATCTGCAATCCTCTTTGTTAATTGGGACTGGGGAAATTGTGTTGGTTCCCCACAGGAAGATGTAGGAGTGGAGAGAGGTGAGAGGAGCTTTAAGGCCAACTGGGAGAAATTAGGAGACATAGGTGCCTGAAGTGGGTGAAGATGATGCCCTCTTTTCTTTTACTTCAGTCTGTGCCAACCATGGGCATTGATGGGAGACAAGGTGAATTGTCTGGCCTCAGAATCAGAAGGACCTCTAACATATACTGGCTATGTGACCCTGGGCAAGTCATTTAATCTCTAAGTGCTCTAGACAAATCTCTAAGACTATAAATTGCAAGAAGATGCTTATCTGGATTGGCGAAGAGAGTTTTTTCAATTTGAGTTCCTTATACCACTGAAATCACAGATACAAAGATACCATGCCCTTTCTAGAGTCCTTAGCTCTTATAATGCAGATATGAGAACACTGTACTAAGCTGTATCACAGAATTCTGGCACCAAGATAAATTCATTTGTGTGTGTGTGTGTGTGTGTGTGTGTGTGTGTGTGTGTGTGTGTGTAAAGACAATCTATCCCAATGGGGTGCAATCAAACCAGGGGAGGTGCCAGCAAGTCTGGTCTGAGCTCCCACCCTCTGAGGAAGAGAGCAAGAAAGGAAAGTCAACAGGCAGGGGGATGGTGGTGATGATGGCAGGTCTCAGGAGAAGGTTTTCATAGAAACAAGATCCTTGGAAGTGTCCCCTTGGGGTCAGCAAAGGGAGTGAAGGCCATCACTGATAGAGGCCCAAGATATGCCTCTCAGACCAAGCTCTAGCCACCCTACCCTAGTGACAGCCTTGCAACTGAGCTATGTCAGGACTCCCAGGTCAAGCACAAAAAGTCATTGGCTGCTCTCAGTAAGAAAGACACACTTTTCACATCTCCATGAAAGGGAATGAGTAATGTTCTATGACATGTATAACTCTTTCCTGTGCTAGCCATTAAAATCCCAGGTGTTTGGGGGGGGGGGTAACTGCTTAGACAGCCCTTCATTAAGCAGTGAATGAGACGAAAGCAAAATAGAGTAAGTTAATTTTATTCTATTAATATGCTATCTGAACTACTAGTCAAAAATCAAACAGGAAACAGATTGAAAACAAATTAATCTGACAAGGAAATGGATATTTGAGTGAAAATTCTGCTTAAAACAATAATTTATCACATTGCAGAAGAAAATTGTTAGTCTCCGCAAAAAGCAGATCAGAGGCATTTTCGCTGAAACAAGGGAATTCTTCATTTCCCAGAAACTGAAAAATCTTGGAAAGAGCCAGCCTGCATGAGAGTGTGTGCACGGACACACACACACACACAAACACTCACTCTCTCCCTCTCCCTCTCTGTCTCTCTGTCTCTCTCTGTCTCTTTCTGTCTCTGTCTGTCTCTCTTTCTCTCTCTCTCTCTCTCTCTCTCTCTCTCTCTCT
>NW_027187280.1:4970043-5007625 GCF_028583685.1 Petaurus breviceps papuanus | reverse complement strand
CTCTCTCTCTCTCTCTCTCTCTCTCTCTCTCTCTCTCTCTCTCTCTTCCTCTCTCTCTCCTTGCTTTGCTGAGAACACATTGCAGAAAAAATCCTTCCTGGTGGAAGGATTAAATCCCACCCTCTGCATAGTCAAGTAGTGCTCTCTCCTTCCAACTGGATTTGACAGTGTGAATGAAGGAGCCTATTCTGGGATCTCCCTACCTCACTCCCGCTAAGGATCTCTGTCCTCCAGAGCAAAAAGACAGTTTATATGACCTGCTCAAAGAGATGGAAACCTTCATATTTTCTAACCATGCTTGAAAGCATAGATTTGTACTGCAAAGTAAAGAAGAAAAACAACAAAATTGTCCAGATAATGGGTGGATATAGTTGGGTGACATTTTATATCTTATTAAGAAAACAGAGGCTGTGAGGGCTCCTGTTTATTGTCCTAGGTGAATCAAATGCATCCATTCGTCCATCCATCCATCCATCCATCCTGCTAACAAACATTTATTAAGCATTTACAATATGCAAGGCACTGTGCCAGGCACTATGGAAATCAAAACATCATCCCTTTATTTCAAGAAGTTTATAGTCACATAGGATATTAATCTACCTCTCCTTTCTTTAGATTATACATATTTGAGTGTGATATCTCCTATTTTTCTTTTCTTTTTTTTTTTTTTGCAGGGCAGTTGGGATTAAGTGACTCGCCCAAGGTCACACGGCTAGTTTTTGTGTTAAGTGTCTGAGGCCAGGTTTGAACTCAGGTCCTTCTGACTCCAGGGCTGGTGCTCTATTCACTGTGCCACCTAGCCGCCCCAATATCTCCTATTTTTCAATAAATCTGGCGTTTGGAGAACAATCATTCCTCTTGTCCTCATGCAGGCTCTTAAATTTGCAGATTCACACACAGTCAACTTGATAAAAGTGACCCTTAAGGGGATTCCAAAATTAATAATAGTTTATTATAAAGCAATTTGTGGTTTGCAAAGTATTTAACCTGCATT
The DNA here is from genome assembly GCF_028583685.1 of Petaurus breviceps papuanus. Lineage (NCBI taxonomy): Eukaryota > Metazoa > Chordata > Mammalia > Diprotodontia > Petauridae > Petaurus > Petaurus breviceps. The sequence continues at coordinate 5,006,631 of NW_027187280.1, read as the reverse complement.
ATTATCTCACTTGCTTCAATGATCCTGAGTTGGGTGCTGTCTTTATCCCCATTTTACAGATGAAGAAATGAATTCTGAGAGAGGTTAAATGATTTTCCCAGGGTCATATATCTAGCAAATATCTGAGGTAAGATTTGAACTCTGGTCTCCCTGACTCTAAGCCCATTGTTCTACCCGCTATACTAACTTGCCCTGCAGGAGTCTTCGAGGCTGGATTCTAATCCTCCCTCTTCCATGAAGTTCTAAGAGAGGTGTAGAGGCCAAGCCTTGGTTGAAAGTCTCAGCTGGGAGTAGATGATCTTGCTGTCTCCTGCCCGGTCAGCCCACAGTTGGAGTCTCATTTTCAGGTTATAACATGTTATCAGGAGAGCAATCAGGATAGTGAAGGGCCTTAAGTTTAGGCCATACGAGGGTCATTTGAAGGAATTGTAGATATTTAGCCTGGAGAAAATGAGAGAGAAGATGACAACTCTAGGCAAGTATTTGAAGAATTGTCCTGGGGAAGAAGGGGCAGCTAGGGGGTGCAGTGGATAAAGGGCAGTAGACCCGGAGGTAGGAAGACTCATCTTCAGGGGTTCAAACCTGGCGTCAGACACTTACTAGGCTGTGTGACCCTGGGCAAGCCACACACTGTTTGCCTCAGTTTCTTCATCTGTAAAATGAGCTGGAGAAGGAAAGCCCAGTGAAGAGAGATAAGATATGTTCAGGTTGGCCCTAGAAAGTAAAACTTGAAACAGTGGGTAGAAGATGCAGAAAGGCAGGCTTGAGGCAAGGAAACATTGCTCAAAATACTGATCTGAGGATATGATAGGCATCATAATAGCTAATATTTACATATCACTTACTAGATGCCAGGCTCTGTGCTAAGCAATTTATAATGTTTAGCTTATTTAATCCTCATAACTACAGTGGGAGGGAGGTGCTATTATTGTCTCCATTTTACAGATGAGGAAACTGAGGCAAATAGAAGCTAAAGTGACTTGCGCAGGATTGTACAACTAAGTAAGTAAGTATCTGAGGCTGGATTTGAACTCAGATCTTTTTAACTCAAGTGCTCTATCCACTGTGCCACCTAGACCAAACCTGGCTCCACAGAAGAGAAAGAAATGAAAAGACAGTTCCCTGCTTGCTCTGAAGAAGTGGCAGGAGCGCCTCTTGGTATGGAACATTGATATAATGTCAGATTTTTTAAAAAATTGTTAATTCATTTTGCTGAACTGTTCCCTCCCCCCTTTTTTATCTTTATCATAATGGATGGTTCTTTGGACAGGAGAGTGGATGAATGGTGGAAATTGTAGCTGTTATAAAAACCAAAAGATATCAATATAGATTCTTTAAAAAAAAATGTATGATGAGCTGCCTCAGGTAACAGTGGAATGACTGATGGCCTATCAGTTATATCACAGGATTTTTTCTCAGGTACAGATTAGGCATGACACCCCCCTCCCATTCTGATTCTGCAAGTACTCTAGTCTATGTGGCTCTCCGTTTTCTAAACTTTTATAGGATAACATAGCCTGTATTACCAGCAAGCACCATGTTATTCATAGTCATTGATATATAACAGGACTATAGATCTAGGGTTGTTATAAGTGTATGGTCCCTCCCAGCGTAACAACAGCCAACATTTATATAGGGCTTTCTATGGGCCAGGCACCATACTAAGCACTTTGCAATTATTATCTCGTGGGACCCTCACAGCAACCCTTTGGTTGTTTGGGAGGAGCTAGGTGCTGTTATTTTACTCATTTTACAGGTGAGGAAACTGAGGCGAACAACTGTCACACAGCTAGTGAGTGTCTGAGACCAGATTTGAGCTGAGGTCTGTCTCCAGGTCCAATGCTCTATTCATTGCATCACCTAGCTGCCCCCAGTATGATTTTAAACTCTTTGAAGGAAAGAACCATTTTCACTCTGGTATCTCTCCCTCACCACTTCCAGGGTAGCTGTTCAGTCTTTATATAATTGTATTAAATTGAATGAATCCACAAATATTGTGAGGTTAAGAACATCTTTTCACAGATGTATTTCTCCTAGTTTCAAAGTCCTTGATGACTAAAGGTACATACCGTCTAAATGCGTAGTGGGGAGGGAAGAGCTTGATTTGGGGTGTAAAGTGATGTTACAAGAATCCAACATATCTCACAGTCTTGGTAGGAACACATAGATCAGAATTCAACTGTATAAGGGATCAGGGACTCCTGGGGATAGTCATCCAGCCTGTTTTTCTGTCAGACCTACCACAGAAGTCAGGATCTCAGCCTCTCCCTCCTCAAAAGGTACCCATTCCATTTCAAAGGCTTCTGGAAAAAGAGATCAGACTCTTGCACAGTGAGTCTGCCGATCTGGACATGGAGTTCCTACATGATTGAGATGATTAGTTCTCTTTAGCCTGCTCAATCCCAAAAGCTTACTCCAATGCCCTGCCTATCCCCATATTCCTGGACATTAGGAGTTAAAATTGCTGTAAGATATGGGGAAGGGCATGCAAATTACAGAGTTTAGACACTAGTGTCTCCCAGAAACAGCCCCTGTCTCCAAGGGCTGTCCACTTCTCTCCTGTGATGAGTATCCCAGGTCACAGTAGGGCCTCCTAGGCCAAGGACCTTGGAATCTCAGCTTCCCAGAAAATCAGCTTCTTCTCTGAACTGATTGTAGGAACCTCTGCCATAGACACGTTATAGAAGTAAGTATCCTTCTCTCTGGGATTTATGCAGATGCTGTTACCTCTGCCTCTAAACAGTTGAACCAATGAAAACACAATATTCTTCTATGCCATAATTAGGTTCCATACAGTCCTCCTTGACATATTATTGCTATATGTAAATGACCTGGCTCTGGTCCCTAAACACTCTCTTTGCTCTTTACCATACATCCCAAAGCCCATGTGTGCCTCCCTTGGGGGTATTTATTTACAACAGAAAGAAGACAACAGAAATAACAAAAGTAAGGACCCCATAAAAAAGTTCTACCCAAAAAGTTTCTTAAATTATCCTTACTAGCTAATGTTGCCAACTCAAGTATATATATATATATACATTTTTTTTTTTACCCCAGAACACCTTCATCTTGATTTGGGATTGTCCCAACCCTGGATATTTGTAAGATTTGTAAGAATTCCAAACCTAGGTTTATTCTTAACCAATCAGGAAACCTCTTGATCAACTGGGAACTTGGTATGTTTCAGTGATACCTTCCCACTTAACTACGGGTTAAGTAAATAACCATCCCATTCTTCTCCCAGAGGACAAGATTGTATGACCCCAGATTCAACATAGGAGGATGGTTTATATGTAATTCAATATGTCCAAGCCCCACTCCCTTCTGTCACATGTCCTAGCTGCTTATACCAATCCGAAAAGCATTCTCCTAGATCCTATTCTCCCCATTCTCAGCCCAGGGCTTCCTGTTCCAGACCTTTGTCCCTTAGGCTCCAGGGAACTGCATGTAGGGTGAGAAGACTTGAATCGCACCCCAGAAATGTCACTTACTTCCTGTATGACTTAAGTTGCTTCTTATAGAATCACAGAGTTATAAGGGAACTTAGAGGTCATCGGGTTCCAGTCTTTCATTTTACAGATGAGGAAACTGAGGTCTACACTAAGTGATTGCCTAGGGTCATACTTGCTAGCTGTAAATGTCTGATTCAGGATTTGAACTAAGAGCTTTCTAACTTCAAATCAAACACTCCATCCAGTACATCATGCTTCTTTTTCTTCCCCTCTCTGGCTCTCAGTTTCCTCACCTGTAAAAATGAGGAGGGTGGATTAAGTGGTCTCTGATTCCTCCTCTCCCACACCACACTAAATCCTATGATCTGTGTGAGGATTGAGCTGGGAATGTTAGGTGACCTTCCTTGCTAAAAATGTGGGGGTCATCTTCCCTTCCCCCCGCCATCACATCCCCTATTTTCCTATTTGTAACATAATCCATAAATCCTGTCCACATCAGGGCACAGTACACTGCTCAGGATTCCGGAGATGCTGAGTTAAATGGGAGTTAATGGAAAGTTGGGAGACGGCGGGCTTAGCCCACGTTGGCGGAAAGCCAGGGGTGTACAAAGAAAAGCCAACATCTGTTCTGAAGGAAATTTTTTCTGACAGAGCCCACATAGCCTGCCCTCTCCCTGCCCCCAGCACACTCAGATTTGTGGAGTTTCTGGTACTGCTATAAATAGATTTATTAGCACATGGACTGATGCTCATCTTGTCTTATGGAGCTTACCCCAGACAGAGTGGCCCCAGAGTCAGAAAGCTTCCTCTGTCCAGGGGAGCCCAGAAGAGGCAGTTTTAGCAGTGGGAGAAGAAACAGGGAGGAGGTCATCAGGGTCCCTGGAGACACTTATCTTCTTAGTCTGGACCTACACAGTACAAAATTGAGAAACGTGAAGCAATTGTATTAGGTGGAGGGGATGGCATGGAACTTGTTCAAAAAGATCAACCGACAAACACTTTTAAGCTCTTACTGTGTGTCAGATACTGTGCTCTGGGGATACAAACACAAAAGACTAACACAAAGGTTCTGAAGGTGGAGTTCATGGATCCCTGATGAGACTATGGATAGCTGTCAGGGGATCTGTGAATTTGTATGGGAAAACCTATCTTTATTCCTACTAACTTCTAACTGAAATTTAGGATTTACTTTTGACTAAAACATGATTCTTTTTTTTTTTTTGCTTTTTGGAGGGCAGTTGTGCAGGGGTTAAGTGACTTACCCAAGGTCACACAGCTAATTTTTGTGTTAAGTGTTTGAGGCCGGATCCAAACCCAGGTCCTCCTGACTCCAGGGCCAGTACTCTATTCACTGCACCACCTAGCCACCCCTAAAACATAATTCTTAGAAGGAGTCCATAGGTTTCACCAGATTCATGATCCACAAAAGGTTAAGAGCACCTGTTCCAAAGAATACTGACATTGGAGTCAGGAGACCTGGATTCTACATCCAGCTCAGTCACTAACTTGATTTCATTTCCCTTTGCCTCTTTTTGCCTCATGTGCAAAATAAGGGGGTTGAATGAGGTGAATTCAGGTCCCTTACTGATTGAGAAATCAGTTCCATGAATAAACCAGTTCAGTTTACCAATGCAGTTGTTGTTTAGTAGTGTCTGACTCTTCATGACCCCATTGGGGGTTTTTATGGCAGAGATAGTAGAGTGGTTTCCCATTTCCTTCTCCAGATCATTTTATAGATGAGGAAACTGGGAAAAGCAGGGTTAAAGTGACTTGCCCAGGGTCACACAGCTAGTAAGTGTCTGAGGTCATATTTGAACTCAGATATTCCTGACTCCAGGTCTGGTATTCTATCCACTGCATCAGCTAGCTGCCCTTACCAATACAGATCAAATTTCCAAAAAAAATATTCACTCTGGGAGTATATAACTCAGTTTAATTGTCTGCTTTGATCTAATAAATACTCTAACCCAAATCATGATCTGAAGTCTCATTGTTTCTGCACATCTCACAGTGATGTGAAGAGTTCAGAGGGTACTTTTCCTTAAAAAATTTTTTTTTAAAGGCAAGAACTTTCCACTTACAAGGCAAAGTCTTTTTAAACCTGGAAGAAAAGTGGTTAATGACACTGTAACCAAAATAGAAATAATAGGAACTTTCTAGTTTGGAGAAAGTAGCTTATAAATCTAATTACAATATGGAACTGGAGACCCGGGGGCAATTTTTAAGCAATATGCTGGGTCAACAGGATTAATCAATACCACAAGTGTGAGTTTGCCATTAGCCAGGGTAAACTCCCTCCTCCCAGAGCACACATTCTGAAAATAATACTTGATAGGAAGCATTTCAATGGGGAAGAAGAGGAAAAAGGATTTTTTACATAAGCACAGAGGCTGCATGATACATAAGGAAAAGAAAGAAGATCATAGATTTAATAATAATAATAAACAGCTAGTATTTATATAGCACATTGAAATTTGCAAATCACTTTTTAATTATATTATTTTATCCTCATGACAACTCTGATAGGTAGGTGCTATAATTATTTATGAGCAAATCAAGATATCACCCATGTGACATCATTGGCCCTCTCCAAGAACGAAGGACAGTGACAGCAGAAGAAGAAACTGAGTCAGACAGCAGTTAAGAGACTTGCCCAAGGTCACAGAGCTAATAAGTGGATGTGAATTTCTTGACTCCACATCTAGCTCTCTACCCAGTGGTCCCCCTAGACATACAAAGATTGAAGGGACCTAAGAGATCATGCTATTAATGTCTCCTGCAACATCCATGCCTTTGCCCAAGTAGTCCTTCAAGCAATGTACAACCACCTCACCCTGCCTACAAGAATCCTGAGCTCCCTTCCAGGCACTGCTGAGGTGAACCTCCTGAAGGAAGCCTTCCCTAATCCCCTCAGTTATTAGTACTTTCTCTGAAATAATTTTGTGTGGTTTTGTATAAACTTTGCATTTTCTTTTCTCATCCACATAATGTGCCCCATTCCCCTGCCCCTCCCTCCAGTACTCCCTTCATTTTTTGTCTTAGCATCCCTACTACCTGGCACAGTGCTGTATATTCACCAGTTATTATAAATATTGTTTGAATTTAATCTAGTCTTACCCTCTCACTTTACAAATGAGGAAACCGATGTCCAGGAGAAGAAAAGGATTTGCCCAAAGTCAAGATTGCTGTTAATAGGAGAACCAGAATTCCGACCCAGAATCTCTGACTCCCATACCTTTTTCACAATACCACTGAAGTAGGTAAAGCTACTTAAACTTGAAAAGACCCTTTCTCTCTCCAAAACCATCAGGGAACCAAGAGAAAGAATAGGAAGTCACGGGCAGGAGCCAAAGCTTACTGAAGTCTCCATCATGCCCTCTGTGTGAGACAGGGAAATAAACCAAATTATGCTTTTCAGACTAGTGATGTACCTGCATTATCTAAGGGATATTTCCAGCCCTAAATTCCAAATGGATTTCTAAAGAGCTGTTCAACTTCCTGAATGTTTCCATGGGGTTCACCTCTAGAGCAGGGCTTTCCAGGCATGTTACTTAAATCTCAGGAGCCCAAGATGAGATTTCCAGAACCATCAGGCCCTGCCATGTCTCGTCTGGGAGATGGGCAGTTCTGAGCATGCCGATTTAGTGAGATATTTGCATGCTTTCCCTATGCAGCTAAAGGAAATAAGTGCATGACATACTTTAATGTGTTCGTCCAGCAGCATCCCACCAAAATGTGCATTTGCTTTTAAAAAAGTAAAGAAAAAGGCAATTTTTCACTTTTAAATAGCTTTCATTCTATGTCTTAATAAATGCATGTTTGTTGATTTGTGTAAGCGTGATGTAGGAAGTCTGCAAATGAATGTAATCTGCAACAAGGGGGTAGCTAACCACTAGCAAACACTTTTGAATAATGAATCCCTACTGTATCAGATGGACGCTATTCATAATAATTCCTTGCTTTTCTCATTTTGCTGTGTACAGTAGCGATTAATCAATTTGCAATGTTATGTCACCCGCAACAAATTGCTAGCACCAAGACAAATTTATTGCTTTATGATAAAAGAACTTGTTTAGGTAGAAATAAATTAAATTTGGGGGGTTGTTATTTGAGTTTGATGTTTACATATCTGACCCACCGGAGTGTAGGCCGGAGGAGGTGAGAATATCCAATTATTACTCCCTAGGCCCGGGAATAGTTCAAAGAGATTTGAGAGCAAATGGTATGTTTGTACAGCTAACTAGTCCTTGAAGAAGGAGTTCCTCCTGGGAGCCAGCAGGACACGGAGAAAACCATTCATGAGAGCACACCATGATTCTTAGGAATACACTTAAGTGCTCTCAGTCGCAGGGGCAGCCAGGCAGCTCTGGAGGGTTGGTCTGGTGGCTTTTGCAGACAGACTTTTCTTTCCCTTCTTTCTTGGTCTGTCTGCTTCGTGAGACTCAGTTTGCCCTGGAGTTGAACTGTAAGGTCTCTACATATTCCTCCTTCACACCTAGAAAAGAGCTAAGTAGGAGAGGGGCCAGGGTGGTTGTGGTATCCTCTGGGCAGTCACCAAAGAATAGACGGACTAAGCAGGATCATGGATTTGGAGCTAAAAGGAAGCTTAGTAGGGGCTCTTTCCTCTGACCGCTCATTTCATAGATAAGAAAACCAAGGTTGAAAAAGATTACATGACACTCTAAGGCACATCTAGAATTTGAACCCAGGCATGGTATCACACAATCATTGATCTCAAGCTGGAAAAGACCTCAGCGACCAGCTGGTCCAACCCCTTCATTTTACGGGTGAGAAAACTGAGGCCCAGTACAGTGACTTGTCCAAGACCATATGGACAGTAATAGATAAGAGATAGACCCTCTGAATCTAGAGCCTTTTTGCACTGCCTCTGAAACTGCAAACAAAGTGTTCAGGGAGAATATTAAAAGAGAACAGCCTTCTAGAATACTCAATCCCATTTATTTCAAACAAAGGGGATGCTAATTACAAATCATTCCTTCCTGTGCATTAAAGCGGTTGCCCTTTGGATATATATGAGGCAACACTTTGGAAACCTAGTTCCAGATACTATCTATACTTCTTTAAAATAGGACCAGAGGTCTTTACAGTATTGTCTAAACCAGACTTAGCTCCAGCTGTGAGGTTGGACTGGTTGGGGCCTCTGGAGATCTTTGGATGGAATGGAATGGATGCTAGCGCAGTCCTCTGACTGTTTGCCAGGCTCTCTGCTGCCCTGCCTAGGGTCCCCACTGCCCGGCTTCCTGGATGGCCAGGAATGACAGCTTTCAGGGTATCAATAGCCACCATGAAATATGGTACCAGGGAATGTGCCTGGGAACACTTCTATTTCTTCCTTTGAGCTTAAGAGCCAATCTATGCCTCAGAAGCTGCTGGGATGACAGGGTAGAAGATGCCGCAGGTTCAGAGGACCAGCGTGTCTGACTCACCTTGTCACTGCTTGCTTCCCCTCCATCTTTCCCCCTCTCCGGTTATCTGTGTCTCCTTTCAGCCTTCTGCGTCTCTCTGGCTTTTCATTTTCTGTTTTCACCTGTCCTCTAAATGTCATTCCTCTCTCAACCCTTCCCTTACACACTTCTTCCTGGCACCTCCTGAATTTCTCTCCCTACTAATTCCCCAGCCCTCTTTTCCTCTACTTTCCCATGGTCCCTCTTTCTCTCTCTCTCTCTCTCTCTCTCTCTCTCTCTCTCTCTCTCTCTCCCTCTCTCTCTCTCCCTCTCTCTCTCTGGTTAATTCTGATTATTTCTCTGTCTTCTTGCTCTCTTGGTCCCCTTTATTCCTGACCATGCAGTTTCTCTTAGCTCGGGATTGAAAAAAAACCCACACGGCTAATATCCCTGTCAGCCTTTTCCTGAATCATTGCTGCACAATCCCAGGGAGGTTAAATAGAGATTCTTTCTTGCTAGAGCTGGAAACACCCCTGTTGGTCCTTCCCCTTCTAGGCTCAGGAGAGGAAAAGGGCTTTAAAGCAACTAAACCCAGGATTGGTATCCAAACTGGGCATCCTTACTTGGTCTTCCAAAGGATTGATCATAGACATCGATCTGGAAAGGATGGGAATTCTAGCTGCCCTCTGTTTCTAAAATCCCTTGCTGAGAAAGTAAATTCTGCCATAAGTTGCTAAAAAGTGTCAAGGCTTAAAAGACTCTTCTAGTGTCACCTTTGCTTCTCAGGGTACTAGTGAAGTTGTGCCTTTGCCAAGTCTTTGGGGCAGGAGGCCTCCTAGAGCCTTCTGTGTCAATATGATTTCTTCAGTACTGCTCTATTTCCTCATCAAGGCAGAAGCTGAGAGTCTTTAGTCCCAATTCCTAGACCTGGCCTATTCTTCTCGCTTTCAACTGGGGATATACTGTTAAATGTTTTACAGACAGCTCTGGGGCTGAGGGAGGAAGGGGGGATGTACAAATGACACACTTTTAAGTTTAATTGCCATTATTGATATTTTCTCCATCACTTTCTTAAGTCTAGACAACTAACAAAACAATAAATCAAGCCCTGGTTTATGGCGTTTGCTGAATTTTGAGGTGCAAATATTCAAAGAGAAAATTTAACTACAAATTTTCTTGAGTAGGCTCAAGCTAGGTCCACCGTGGTGCTGCATTACAACACAAGAGTTCATTGCTTTTGAGATACAAAGGCCCTTAGATGTTGTCCAATGCCTTCATTTTATAGCTCAGGAGACTGAAGTCCAGGGAAATTAAGCCCAGCTCACCCAGGTTGTGTGACTCCAGAAACAGTGCTCCTTCCTCAGAAAGTTAAAGTGGAATAGCAGGAATGACATTGAATGTGATGTAAGAGGAGTCCTAGGCATAGGTAAGGGACCTCAGAGGACATCTAGTTGGGTCCCTTTATTTTATAGAGGATGACACTGAGGCCTCACACAGGGAGTAAAGAAGGTGGATTTCAGGCCCAGTCCCCGGGGAGGCTGTAAGATACAGTGGAAAGAACACTGGTTCTAAATTCAGGTGCCCTGGGTTCTAATGCAGCCACCCCTCCTCTCCTGCCACTTCCTATGGGATCAAGAGTGAATCATTTAACCTTCCCATGCCTCAGTATACTCAGCTGTAAAATGAAAGAGTTGAGCGAGGTCAGCACTTCTTAAACTGTAGATCACCATCCCATATGGGGTTTTGAAAAATTTGTCAACAATAAAAGGTTTCCGAATGCACGACAACCAAAAATTAATTAAAAATCAAACTCATAATGTATCCCAGGTGTTTTTGGAAGCACTTGCCTGCATCACATCACTTCACTGCAGCCTTAGTTCTGAACACACAGCATGTGAACTTTGCATTGTGCATGCCCTCATGTCACCCAGCACCAGTGAATGCTGCCAAAACACGAAAAGAGGTCAAAAGTGGAAAAAGTTTAAGAAGCCCTTCACTAAATGATCTCTAAGGTCCTTTCTAGATTTAACATTCTACGGTTCCTCATGGGATGGGAACCTTATGTAAGAAGAGGCCTGGCCAGCCTGTGAGTCCCGTGAGTATGGAAGGTGGAAAGGCAGAGATGGGTTGGGGCTGCCTTTTTCTGATTGGAGCACCAGTGTAGCTCTAGGACCAAGGACATCATATTTAGTGGGATTTAAGCAAGGTAAAACAGATGGTCTTTTCTCTCAGATAAGAGCATCAAAAACTCATCGAGCCTGGGAAGGCAGTTTCATTCTTTCAGTGATAATAGGTCTAGGCTAGCAGGTTGAAAAGAGGATTCTGACGATTATGTAGACATGGAAAATGAAAATTTTAAAAATGGTCCTTTGTCTCATGAATTCTGATATTTCAGGTTCTGGGGTTTATTTGGGGAATTGCTTCAATTCTCAACAACCTTTGGCCTGTGTAGACACCACACAGTATTTATTTAGCAAAATGAGGCTAATGTAACTATTCTATAGTTTTCTTAATTAGACTGGATACTAATGAATGGAAGCATAAAAAAGAGTGTGACTTTTCCACTTTGTTCTTAGGAAAGATAATCCCTCACCTAATGGAAGACTGGTTCATTCAATGGTTAGACCAACTTGTTAATACTAGCTAATTTGTACATAGTGCTTTCCAGGTTACAATATTCTTTCCTTACAAAAACCCTGTCAAGTAAAGTGATGGAAGTAGGAATAGTGCCCTTTTGAAGTAAAAAAAAAATAGGTTCTGAGAGATGGAATGACATGTCTATGATTACAGAGCTAAGAAGTATCTCTGGTGGGATTCAAACCCACATTTTCTGATGCCATATCCAGCATTTATCCACTGCAGTGCATTGGCTCATAAGGGCAAGGACCTTATTTAAAACTATTATCTAGGTTGAACCTTTGCCACTGATAGAGGCTGAGGTGGGTGTATCTCTCGAGTTGGAGAGTTCTGAGTCATAGTAGGGGAAAGCTAACTGGGTGCTTACACTATGTCTGGCTCTCATGGGGAGCCTTTGGGAAAGGAGAGCTTCCAGACTGCCAGAATTAACCCAGGTCAGGGAAAAACCCTAACAAACAAAGAAAAGATCTCTAACACAATCTGGCCATCTTAGAAATGGCTGAATTCTTATGTTATATAATGTAAAGTAAATAGAGTTATTAGAGTTATCAATATCTTCATGAGGATGTCTATACCAGGCAGGAGAGTGTGGATGACTCCGTGCAAAACCCATCCTTTTGATTAGTCACATAAAACAAAGCTCATATCTGATGGGTAGAAGAGAAACATTTGTAGGTATGAAGGCTGGGAGAATGTTTAAAATCCACATTAGTTTTCTCTTCTCCCATGCTTCCACCTCTTCTTTCTTATAGGCCCTACCCTACATTCAGGCTGATGATGCCCCAGTGCTCCCTTTGGTATCCGGTTCTTGGCTCAAACTTTATTGTTATCATTATCTTTTATTGTTGGCTTTTGCATTTATACCACATTCATTTCCCTTTAACTTCTCACCCTGTTGAATCTTTCCTTATAACAACAACCAAAAAGCTATTTAAGCAGAGCCAATAAACATAGTAACAGAATCAGACTGTCTATGCAATAATGCACGTCCATATTCTCCACCCTTCTGCAGAGAGAAGGAGGTTATTTTTCTTTTTTTGTTCTCCAGGACTGAGGTTATTCATCACAACTCATCAAAAGCTTCTAGCGCCATCATAACTTACATTATTGTATCCTTTGTGCATATTGTTCTCTTGGTTCTATTTTCTTTACTCTCATTCTTTCACAAAAGTCCTCCCTTCTCTTTTTGAATTCCGCATGTGTGTTCTTTATTATAGACTAATGAGATTCCATTATATTGATATGCCACAATTTTTCTTTTGCCCATTCTGCAATCAATGGACACCTATCTTGTTTCCAGCTTTTTGCTACCGCAAAGAGAACAGCTATGAATATTTTGTTATATGTATGACCTTTCTTTCAGTTGCTGATTTCCTTAGGGTATATGCCTAGTAGTGTAATTGCTAGGTTAAAGGACATGAACAGTTTAGTGACTTTTCTGGCAAAATTCCAAATTGATTTCTAAAACAGTCTAGCCAATTCACAGCTCTACTAACAGTGTATTAGTGCGCCTGTTCTTACCCAGTCCCTTGAACATTGATTCTTCCCACTTTGTTATCTTTGTTGGCAAATAGACTAGGAGGTAAAATCTCAAGGTGTTATTATTTTTTAATTATTATATTATATATATATAATATAATATATATAATATAATATAATATTATATATATTAAATATATAATATTATAATTACTAATATTATACTCAATATTAGTATTTTGGAGTAATCTTTCATATGGTTGTTGATCATTTTCATTTTGTTTTCTGGAAACGGTTCATATCCTTTGACCACACAACTTACTGGAGAGTGAATCTTGTTTTACATTTTTGTGTCAATACATCCATACATCCCTCTGTGTCCTGGCCATAAGACTTTTGTCAGAGACATTTATTGTGAAGATTTTCAATTCTTTTCTAGTTTTGGCTACATTGATCTTGATCACATAAAAGCCTCTTAATGTTTATTAATCAAAATAGAGAATCAGTGTTACCTAGTGGTTAAAACTGGCTTCAGAGACAAGTAGTGCTGGGTTCAAGTCCTCTGCTATGTATTGTGTGACCCATGACAAGTTAATCCCTCAGTGCCTCAGACAATTCTCTAAGACTACACACACACACACACACACACACACACTCCTATATATGTGTGGATGTATATATACATCCATACATATATCCACACATATCCATCCACACATATGTGTGTGTTTGTGTGTGTGTATTGCAGGGCAGGTACTCATTTGTGTTGGGTAAAGTTCCTTAGAAGGAGCTCGTATACCAATGAAGGCATAGGCCTGTTGTTGCTGTCATCATCATCATCATCATCATCATCATCATCATCATCATCGCTGTTGTCCTTATCATCTTATCTCCCTATCTCACCCAGGCTGGAATTGCAGTGATTACTCCTGGACCTAATCTCACTGCTGATTAGCCAATCATCAACCAGTATTTTTTAAGCAACATGTGCCAGGCATTGTGCTAAGTATTAGGGATATAAAAAGAGGCAAAAGACAGCCTTTGCCCTCAACAAACGTACAATCTAAAGGACTGATCAGCAAGCAAGCTTTGATCTGCTCAATTTACAATTTCCTTAGGCAACCTGTTTCTTTATCTTGTCCTACTCCCAGGGGCTTACCGTATTAATGCTGGACATAGTGTGGTCACCCAAACAACTTTAACCCTACTGAAGCTCAGAATTCTGGAACTCAAGTGATCCACTAACCTCAATCTCCATAGGAGAAGGGATTTTAGACACATAGGTCTGTTCTGAAAATGGGAGTTATCTATGTAATCTTTTATGACCACCTCTATTCATCATTTAAGAAATCTCTCCCTAACTATCATGGTGAGAGTCATGTCCTTCCATAGGATCATAGATTCAGACCTGGAAAGGACCTCAGAGGCCATATGGTCTAACTCCCTCATTTGACAGATGAGGAAACTCAGACCCAGGGAGGCTTAGTGACTACCAAGGTCACCAGAGACAGAGGTGTTAAAAGTTTAATAACCAGCTTAGGGTTTAATTTGCATTATTAACATTTTCTCCATCACTTTCTTAAGTCTAGACTATCAATGAAACAATAAATGAAGCCATAATTTGTAGGCTTGCTGATTTCAGAGGGGTTAGCACTCATGATGAAAATTTAACAATTGGATTGGGAACTAGTTTCTAGCACACCCCTGCATGGGGATATTATGTGACTTACCCAAGGTCCCATAGCGACACAGAGAATATTTTACCCTAGGTCCTTAGACTCCAGAGTAAGTACTCTTTCCCTGTTCTATACTCATGCTGCGATCTCTTTCTTAAATTGCATTGTTTGTTCCAAACTTCAGGCAGCTCAGATGGCCCCTGACTCTACCCACTTGATTTATACATTTTCTTTCTCTTTACTTAACATATCATACTGCCTTCATAGGTATGTACCCTCTTTTCCCACTGATCAGGGTCTTCAATCAAACTCTAAAATTTGGGGACAAGACTCATCTCACCTTCAGTGAGGAGCACTCAAGCACTCTGCTTCAGGAATGCCTCTCTCTGGCTTATTAGGTCAAGTTTTAATTCCGTGTTATTCCACAAACATTTGTTAAATGTATTGGAACAAGACAGGGCCAGACTAAGCCAGATGACCTGTGAAGTGTCTCTCAACTCAGAGTTCTATTATTTTGTGACACCCTCCTCCATGCACAGGCCTTACATGCAGGTGCTGAAAATGAGAATGAATTCTATCCTTCATGCTTTGGGCAGGGTTTGGGCTACATGACCTCTGAGATCCCTTTCAGTTCTGCAGTTGTAAGACCCAAGAGCTAACAGGGATATTGTTAGGAACTCTATCTTCTTTGGGTGCCTTAATGCTGTGTAAGTGGCAGTTGATAACTGCAGGTTATATATTTTTTTCTGGGCCCTTTCAGAAGAATGGACAGATATCTGCCTGTAAAATCAGATAAAGGAAGTTTCTTAGCTCGTTCAATAGACATTATCTCTGTGATGAATTTTCCAGGTAGTGACTTTTTCAATAACTCTTCAATGTCAACTGTTGCTCACTCAGTGAATTCTACACTCCCTCCTGGCCCCCCTTTCAAATCTGAATGACCTGTTTTCTCCTCAGGACAAATCCCTGCTGGTCTGTTATATCTAGGGGCTGCTGGCTCAGCAGAGGAGAGAGGGAGGGAAGCAGAGAGGCCCAGATCAGATCTGTGCCTGAGGCAGGAAAGACGGAAGGCCCCAAGGTGCCAAACCTTGGTTGTCCTCCAGCCTTGCAGCAAAAAGGGTCTGCTTCCCCTGAGACCTGAAGAGGCACTGGCCCACTCACTCCCCAGCAGGCAGCCAATTTCAGGCAGCTAAAATTCCTGAACAGCATCCAGCAGGGCTCCTACCACTGTGGTGAAAAAAGGAGGTAAATCAGAGAGCCAAGAAGAATAGAGGGTATGTCTTTCTGAGTTGAGGCAATTGAAACAAGCTTCTTCTCTTCCTGCAGGAAAGACACTCCATAAATATGTCCAATAAACAACATTAAAAGCATATTTTAAAGATACAGTTTAGGTAGGGTCTATTATAGACAAAGACCTTGTTTGTGGTATTGAATATGACTCAAATCACAGGGCCTTTTAAAACAACTATTTCTGTTCTGTCATGGCTTAAATAGCACAGCTTAGTGGAAAGAACCCTAGGGTTCAAGGCAAAGGACCTGAGTTCAAATCTGATTCTGATACTTACTACCTAAGAGAACAGGGGCAAATCACTAACTTCTCTGGGCCTCAGTTTACTCACCTGTAAGATGAAGGAGGATGACTAGGTGACTTCTAAGGCCTCATTCAGCTCTTGTATTTGATGTGGTACAATAAGGAAAGTGCTGGATTTGGAGTCAGAGCCTGGCTCCATTCTAGCTCTGCTAATTACTCCTGTGTACGTTGGATATAGAGATATAGGGATATAGAATCAAAAATTTAGAGTTGGAGGTCCCTTAGAGGTTATTGAATTCAAACCCCTCATTTTACATATGAAGAAACTAAATCATAGAGAGGTTAAATTACTTGCCCAGGATCACATAGCTCATAAGCATCTGAAGGGAGATTCGAATCTAGGTCCTCCTGATTCCAAGTCCAGCATTCAATCTATCTTGGGCAAGTCACTTGAATTCTTTGGGCCTCAGTTTCTTCTTGTGTAAGATAGGATGGTTGAACTAGATGGCTTCCGTGGTCTCATTTCACTTGGAAATCTATGATCATGATAAAATAAATAAAAATATCAGAGAACACTAGATCTCATGCCTTGTCATGCAGTTAAAGGCTGGCTTCCCTCATTTTAAGGAAAAGGAACTCAGATTTTCTTCCTCTCAGCTTAAATGATCAATGTTGCTTCAACTTAATATATTTAACTAGAACTTTCCCTTTGGTTTTAGATGTAAAAAAAAATTGGTGACATCATTCTCATCCTGTCTATACCTTGCCCTTGTAAAACCAGAGAGAGTGGGTATTTTTAACTTAGGGCCCAAGGGACCCATGGGTAGATTTCAGGGGATCTGTGAACACTGATAGAAAAAAAAATGATTTTTGTTTTCAAATAATTAGCTTCCTTTGGAATTCTATGTATTTTATTTTATGCATTTAAAAACATTATTTTGAGGAGTTCAAAGGCTTTACCAAGTGCTGAAGTTTCATTGAAACTTTTAGATTTATTACTGAAGTCATACACACAAAAAGGTTAGGAACTTCTGTTATAGAATAAGAAAATAAGACAGAACTCTGTTATCATACAATTTAGAAAAGGCCTTGGGAAAGCATAGGGGGGAATCAGTGTTGTGTTAATTTTCAAAGTAAGTCAATATTTTGAAAAAGCTGATAGTTAATGCTTGTCCATTTGAACACTGGTATCCACTGGAGAGTTGGGCTTCCAGAGTCCTTTTGCCAAATGTGTATGCACTAACCTTACAATTGGTTAATCTAA
Source organism: Petaurus breviceps papuanus (assembly GCF_028583685.1). Classification (NCBI taxonomy): domain Eukaryota; kingdom Metazoa; phylum Chordata; class Mammalia; order Diprotodontia; family Petauridae; genus Petaurus; species Petaurus breviceps. Next base: position 4,989,187 of record NW_027187280.1, on the reverse strand, counting down.
TAAGAAAAAAAAATCAATGGCCTGGTACCATATTTATGGAGTCATTTATTGTAAACATGATCCAACCAGAACAGAGTGGAGACTTATGTAAACTGTACCACCAGGCTTTGAATACTGGCAGGGCTTTCCACCCAGGGCATAGCTCTGTACAAAGAAGGTTCTCATGCTGAGCCAAATGGGAAAGGGGAATTAGAAGGATGTTATTCATTCATTACTGCCACTTTAATCACTTAGAGGTCCAATTAAGTATAAATCATTAGTAGTATTAAGTTACTTTATCCAAGACTCTTTATAACACACATGACTGGATTTGGAAAGCTTTCTGTGACTAGATTTAGCGTGCGGCTGCACAAGGCAGTCATATGGGTTTTTCTGCTATGAAATTGATAAATGAAGCCAGCATTCGAGGTACAGCAGTAATTTCGGTAGTGCAGTCAAGTGCTCGCTCCCCTGTCTCCTCTAGCAATGAGGGCATGGGCCCCTTTAATACCTCAGCCTTCCCTAGGGTCGCCAAAAGGGCATTCCTGTGCCAGGGACCAAGTTTCATTTCCATGCAGAAACTCCTGGCTAGGGTCCTGCTTCATTAGCAGAGACATTCCTAGGGGGGAACAAGAAAGGAGGAGGTGGAGGGTGAGGAGGGAGAGGAGAGAACCTAACAACCCTGGGGCTGGTTTTACCTGCCCTATCTCACTACTGCTGAGGTTGTCATCATTGACTCTGAAAAGTGTATAGGGAGGGCAACTAAGGAAGGAATCCAGGCTCACACCAGAGTTTCCACTTTCTCCCCCGACCTTATTCACCCCCACCCCCCTTGCCTATGGATAAAATTTCCCCAGCGGCCAGGATCACTGTCTGGGAAGCATATTTCGTTCTAATCGGTTTTACAGCTCTTTTAAAGTAATATGTCAGATCATTTTCTCCATATACATAGTTAATGAAAGTAACCCTACAAATTCATTTTAAATAGATGGAAGTTGTTATAACCCTGATCTGGAATTTATTACATTCATTACAATCTTGCTGAAGTAGGTAATGTAATGGACTATTACTTTTATTATCTTTTTAATCCCTCAAAATTATTAGGAACTGACTAATATTTGGCATCACCCTGTTAATGTTTAAACAGAAATTGATACTTTAATTCATTTAATAAATGATGGGGTACTTTCTGTGGAAACAAAAACTTAAGGGTTTTATCTTGATCAGACCCAAAGATTTCTTCTGGTCTCATCCCCATTCTCCCCCTCCCCATATATATTTAAATTTTGTTGACATGTTTGTTTTTTTAACATTACCTTAATTTTCCAATATAGTCCCACCTCTCACTCACTAAAAGCCATCCCTTATAAGAAAGAATAAAAGATGGAAAAAATAGTTCAGCAAAACTAACCCACAAATTGAGCAAGTCTAACTTTATATTCAGTGCTTCATGCCCATAATCCCCCACCTGTGCTAAGAAAGGTGCATTCTTACATTTCTTTTTAGGGCCCCAAAGAGTACCAAAGTAACGACCATTTATGGATGTAGTTGTTTCCAGGCACAGTTTCTTCATGGGGTTACCAGAACAACAAAAGTGGGTGTGTATTCCCATACCAATCCATGTAAATCATTATTCCTGATTCTAAAAGCCTTTGCTTTCAGCTGTTAATCACAGTAACAAAGTACTTCCTAAAGGACTCCATCTAACTTCACCTTCTTCCTTCCACCTCTGAGATCAAAAGGATTTCTCCTTATCCCCAAATCCAGTGAGAGTACAAGTGTTCCAGAGAATTCAGTGAAACAGAAACAAATGATCAGACCTGCTCCTTAGGGATTAGAGACCCTACCTAGATGCACTGAAGAGAGTGAAGACAATTCAATTTGCAAATTACAAAATCTGGACTTGAAACACTTGGGGGTGGGGGGAGGGTGGTGGCAGGGAAGTACCCCAGAGTCTTCTCCAAGATGCTGCGTTTATGTTAACAGCCTCCCTGGGAAGCTACACAATGGAAGGCAGGATGACAGGTAGGCACTTTGGGGGTGAATTGATCGCTTGCCTTAGCTTTCTTTTCCTCCCAGGAGGCAAAGTGTAGCCCTGGTAACTTGGGGGGGGGGGCGGCGGAGAAAAGTGAACTCCAAGGAGGAGAGCTGAATAAACTGGACTTTTTCTTGTTAATAAGAGAATGAAAATGGAGATCTGTTCATCAAGATAAAAATAGTGTACGTTTTACATCACTCCAACATGAGAGTAACAAAGAAACCCTGCAGTTAACAAAGTTGCTAATTAGCACCAAGGAATGCACTGGAATTTAAAACAGGAGGTGCCATTACTTTCCTACCTTTAAATTCTAGGAGTTTCCAAAGAGAGAGAAATATTGATTAAATTGGCTCAGCATATAGTTAAGGGAAATTATCCTGAGATGCATCTCATTGGCTGCCTGACAATAAAAGCTGGGCCTCTGGGCTTCTGGAGGAGAAGAAATCAGGGAGAGTTCAGAAGTCTGTTGACCCCAGGGCCCAAAGAGGGCAGTGCTGTTCACTCCTCAGAGCTTGGAAAGCGTTGCCTAATCACTCGACTAAAATGCCTTTTGATCAATGGAGGCAGAACCTATCAAAACTAAGTTTTGTCTTGACTCCGTACTTACAAATTGTTTTCACCTCTTTTTATCACCGGGGAGATGACAGGGAAAGCACATCATTTGTGGCATGATAAAAGAACGACTGGGAAGCTTCTCAGCATGCTGATTTTTAATAGACGTAAAAAATGAAAATAAAATGGAAGGCTTCTTATCCCTCTGAACCAAGCTTGACAAGAAATGGGGCAGCTGTGGGGGTAGGGACAGGGACAGGAATATTGTGTGTCTGTAAATCAACAGTAGAAACAACAGGTCCCAAAGAATATGATTTTACAAAAGTGAAATGATCAGGTAAGACTCAGAACTGGGAAATGGCCTCCCTGGTGAGTTCCTTCCATGTTTTGGCATGCTTCTCTTCAAAATATTCAGGGTCTCTACCCTACTGCTGGTGCTGGAGAAAATGGGCACGTTTTCATCATGGAAATGTCACCGAAGTAGAGTCTGTCCAGGATGATGTGGGTCCTGGGAACCTCAATGATGCTTCTCTCATTTACCTGAAGCTTGGACTTCAAATGGAAATTAAGTTTTTTGGTATGTGTTATGACAAATGTCTCTGCTTCCCCTCACCTCTGGCCTTCCAGAGGTGCATCTGACTTAATACAGACTTTATTAGATATGATTTGCCTTAAAATACTTCTGTGAAGACAGTTAAAAATTGTTCCACTGGGAGGGATGAGACCATTCCTTTTGTGATTACATTTACTAAAGAAGTGGAACTAGATGCAGATAATTTGATTGTAAAGTGGAAACTTGGCCTAAAGATCTTTCCTCATTTTTCCTGGCCAGAGACAATGTATGAGATCCTTTGAGGGTAGAGGTCAATTTGTTCTTTTCTTTCCTGTTGTTTTTCCCCAATAAAATGTAAACTCCCTGAGGGCAGGGAATGGTTTCATTTTTGTGTTTGTATCTCTAGCATGGTACCTGGCACATTCTTTTATTTTTAAAAAAATTTCCCCCCATTTTTATTATTAAATTATTTTTAGTTTTCAACAATCACTTCCATAAGTTTTAAATTTTCTCCCCCTTCTTCTTCCCTCCCCCCCATGATGGATTGCAATCTGTTGTGAGCTCCACACATACATTCCTATTAAACACATTTTCACATTAGCCATGATGCATAGAAGAATTTTATTTTTTTAGAACTTTTCTCCAAATCTGTGATTTTGTCTGTATGAGGAGCTCTTCTTAAGGAATTTCCTCTATTAGTGCAGATTGGCACTTCTCTTTTTAAATGATAAATTAAAGAAAGTTGCCTGGGGCACTGAAAGGTTAAGGCTTCCCCAGATCACACAGCCAGCAGGTGTGAGAAGTGATATTTGGACCCAAGTCTTTCTAACTCTACAGTCAGCTCTATCTACTATGCTGCACAGCTCCATACATTATAGATGCTTAATAAGTGTTTGTGGACTGACTGAACAGGGATGAAGATATGTAATGCTTTCCTCTTGCTAATGAAAATTGGCTTCTTCTTTCAAGTATATTGTGAAGTCTAGATTTTAGGAGTCATTTCTAGCCTGATGTTAAAACTCTCACAAGATGAGAGGGAAAAGAAGACTAATGGGATTCCTATGTTTGGTATTCTGAATACTCCTGGCTTCTCCTGGACTGCCTCCCCCACTTTTAGTTCTCCCTCCCTTTTCCTAGCCTTTTCTGTCTCCTACTTCTTCCCCAGCCTTGTATCTCTTCACCCATCTGTCCTTCTTTTCCTCCCACCTTCTCTTTCTATCCCTCCTCCTAGCCCCACAGAAAACAAATGGAGGTGTCAGTCTACCTCCCTTGTAGGTTTAAAATGAATGGAAGGGCCTTTTTGAAGAGCGTGTTTGGTCTGACATTCCTCACTGAGCTCCTTATTCCCAGATCTTTGAACACCCATCTCCTTAGTGAACAGGGCCTTGGTCAGCCTTGCTGTGGTTAAGGATTAACCAAAGGACTTTGTCATCACTCCATTGCCTCAAACCCAGCTTCTCTCTCTCTCTCTCTCTCTCTCTCTCTCTCTCTCTCTCCTTTTATCTGACTTTGTCTCTTTCTCTCCCTCTCTCTGCCTTTCTCTCTCTCTCTCTCTCTCTCTCTCTCTCTCTCTCTCTCTCTCTCTCTCTCTCTCTCTCTCTCTCTCTCTCTCTCTCTCTCTCCCTCTTTCCTAAAGAGAGTTACTTAAGTAACAACTAACTTGTCAAGTTTCAAGTGGCAGATGAATTTTGGGACTGAAATGGAAAAGAAAATATTAATCTATTGTCTTTTATGATACTTTTTAAAACGAGTTCACAGATTTTATGATAAATTTTATACATGCCTTTAATGATATTAAAGTATTTGATCATGTGCATTAAAAAAGGGGCTGAAAGCTCTACAGACTCCTTATTTTAAGTGTGTTTTAACTGCCTACCATGAAATTAACATGCCAAAGCATGAGCAAAAGCAATGTCTTCATAAATTCTGAAAGGAAATTGACATACCTTATGGACAATGGGGGCAAGGAAAGCAAAGAGGGGACGAATTGAATCTGTTAGCTTTTTGTGATTGTATTCAGTACCATTGTTACAGCAGCATCATTTTACCCCTCAACCAATCAAGCATTTATTAATCACCTACTGTGTGCCAGGCACTAGGGTAAGTACTGAGGAATCCATGGTCTGGACTGAGTAAAAATACTATTTCCTTCTTTGAGATTGGCACCTTATGCTCTTCCTGAGTTCAGAGAAGCAATGTTGAGGAAACGTTTATAAATAGATCAGCTAATGTGAAAGGAGGAGGAAATGATCTGTGCCTGGTGGTTCTATGAATAAATTCCACAAATTAATGAAATAAAAGGTGAAACACAGTCAGCTGAGGATGGGGTGGGGAAGAGAAACCTGGACTCTGGGCTGAGAACTGGGCATAGAAGGTAGGGTACAGGAACCTGCCTTAGCAAGGCTTACTGCTTTGCTCTAACACTCGGAGAGTGTTAAACACAATAGAATGGAAATGGTATTGGAACAGAAAAAAGCCACTTGAAATGAACTGTACACAGTCTGTTGTGTTGGCATGATTGATACTGGAGCATGTAGGTGTAATAAAACTGATGCCGTCTTCTCTGCACCTGTGATTTATTGAGGACAAATTTAAGATGAGAAAAGGCCCCATACCAGGAGCTGCATCTTCCCCCTCAAAGGGAGAATGGCCATCCATCACCAGCCATTGCAAAGGCCCAATCGCGAGCAGCTCATCAGATGAGCCAATAGTCTCTTTGTTGGGATTCTTAACAAGTGTTGGATCAGCAAAAGTCTATTTAAGCTGGTGGACCTTTCAGGACCAATTTGTAGTGGGTCACTGATTCTGCTGGGGTATTATCTTCTTTACTACTAGGACCAGTTGGGTAAGCAGCAAAGATTAATGATTTTGGCTGCCGACTAGCCATAGCAATCTACTGCTTGGGGACCAAAGATTAAGGTTTTTTGTGCTTTACCAGAAAGGGCACACTTTACACATAAGATTTGCTTTGATTTACTGACTTTCTTATGGAGAAAAAAATAATGGAAATGTATTTGGTCTTGGTTAGCATTTAGTGTGATGGGAGCTTAGAGCAGGTGTTAATAACATCCATGCCATGGGTCCCAGAAGAACAGTACCATGTTGTAGACCTTTCTGCAGTGCCCATAAGTAGTGAACTAGGGAGTGACCACAGTAGATGGGAGTGGGGAGGTCCTGCAACCACCAGATGCCTGGGGGGCCATGGGTCCCAGCTGCAGTTCCAAAGAGTTCCCAGTCAAGAAGATAGAGAAAATGCTCATACACAATTGGAGCTTCCTGTTCTACTGTCCCCAAGAATATTTTGGTAGCACCAAGAAAATGTGCCCATTTCATCACATGAATGTCACTGAGGCATTTTGCTCAGGATGCTATGGGTCCAGTAAGTCTCTTGCTTCATTTAACTGAAATTTGAACTTCAAATGGGGGTCAGTTCTACCTTTTACACAAAGCCTCTCCTAATCAAACTAACTACTAGTGCTCTCCCCTGTATTTACCTGGTATTTAGGTACTTTGTATGCATTGGTATTGATCCTTTTCATATTTTTTCTGTACATACACACACACACTCGCTACATCACATATATATACAAATGCCTTATATGAGTATTTATAATAACATCCATCTATGGACCCCCGAAGAGCAGAATTGTATGGCAGATTATATAAATATATACACATACACAAACATGTGTATACATACACACATAGGTGTCTATATGAATGTATGCACAAATATGTATGTGTATATACACACAAGCATGTATACACACATACCTATAAGTATATAAATATATACACACACATGTATTTATGTGTACATATACACACACACAAACAGATGCATACATGTATATACATATAGGTGAGTGTATAAATGCATACACATACATGTACATGCATGGATACACACACAAATTCGTATATACACATAGGCATATATAAATGTATACACATTGTATATATACATATAAACACATATATGAAATAAATGCATATTTGAATGTCTGTATCTACATTGATATAGATATAAATATACTTGTCTCCACTATTAGAATGTAAACTCTATGTGAGTAGGTTCTCTTCCACATTTTAGTGTTTTCAACATCTAATATGGTCTTTGGAACACAGTAAGTGCTTAATAAAATCTTGTTTTTAGATTTCTGGATATATCATGTAAATGACAAGTATATGCAAAAACTATCTCTGGAAATGGAGAGCTGTTTTCTTAGTGCTCTCCCCCCCCCCTTTTTTCCTTTGACAGTAGAAATGGGTTTTGAAAAAGATGACTTCTAAAACAGTCATTCCATAAGATCATCCATTTAGAGCTGAAAGGGACATAAAGGCCATCTAGTCCAATCCTTTGATTTTACAAGTTTGGGGATCAAGGTCATAGAGTAAAGTGACTTATCCAAGGTCATAAAGCACTAAGTAAGCCACAAAGGTGGGATTTAAACCTACATTCTCTAAGTTCCCAATCCATTCTTTTTTACAGAATCATACCAGCAAAGGTTATCTAGATTTTTCCTTTTTGCAGTAAGCCAGTGATTCTAAACTTAGGAAATGGAATTTTAAAAATTAATAATTCAATTTTGATAAAATTGATTTCCTTCATAATCCTACATATTTTAAATATTTAAATACATTATTATGAGGAGTCCACAGACTGGACTGCAGAACACCCCACCCTCCCAAAAAAAGGTTAAGAACCTTTGGAGTAAACGGTCCTTGAGGCATATCCCATTTGTAGACAAAACTCCCTGAATGTAGAGGGTCAAGTAACTAGCTGTATCAGAAATTTCTCCTTCCAGAAGATAGGGAGTTGGAATATATACCTCTCTTCTGTTTTCTTTCAGTTTTGGAAGGATGTGATTCTGTAAGGGTCTCATTACAAATATCCCTACTCCTTGTTGGGAGGAGGCAGATTTGTGAAGGACAGGACTGACTGACCTCTGCTTAGGGCCCCCTTCAAGGCTTCACTATCCTATGGAGGTAGCCCTCAGTTCTTGGAGCCTATGCCTGCAAAGCACCAGTCCCAACAGCCCAATAACCTGAAAGGCTTTGATTGTGATCCTGCTGTTAGACCGTCTGCTGCCTGAAGCCCAGCCTAGCACAATTTGTCAAGGTTCATGGCTATCAGGTGGGCTAATGAGTATCAGATATCGGGGCCACAATTTTTTATGGGGGGGGGAGAGAAGGGGATGGGAGGGGGGGAGGGAAATGCATGAAACCTTGTGTGGCGCCCTTCCATTTTAGCATTGCTGGGGGAAGAGTGGCCAAAGTAGTGGAAAGATGCTAAGAATCATCCAGTTCTTGGTTTTAAAATAAAAATTTTGACCACTTAAGATGTTATCTGTAGTTAGGTCTCAGGCCAGCTTCGAGGCTAAGACCTACCTGGAAAATAAAAAATCCAGACTTAAGGAAACAGTATAAAATCCATCCATTTGGAAAATACCCTGGCTACCATGTAACCAGCCCCCTGGGGGGCACATGGGGACATTCCAGGAAGTCTGAGGCTACTCTGAAGTCCACCCCAAATGCATTTCCGGGATACTGTCTCAGCCTGAATACCAAGGCTCTAATTGTTCCAAGAAGAGCTGTGGAGATTACAGGGCCCTTTCTCCTGTAGCCTTTGTCCGAGGGCCATAAATCACTGGCCAGGGGCTCCCCGTCCCCACAGTTTGCAGCCCCACTGGGCTGAGATTGCTGAGGGCAGCAGCTGACTGGAAAAGAGAAACAGAGAAGAGGGGGAGGGAAGGGGACAAGCCTATTTTTCACCAGTTGCTTTGTAAACTCACACTTATACTCTTTAATTGGGATTATTACTTACTCCATTATGTAAATGGCTCCTTGCTCAATGCATTCATCTCCTTGCACAAGTGTGGCTTTTCCCCCTCCCCACCCAAGTAATTAAAATAGTTAAAGTACACAGACCATTTAAAGCAGGACAATTATTAGGCAACTTTTTTCAAAGCCCATCCTGACAACTTATGGGGGCATTGGCTAGTTTGGGCAACGTTCCATATTTTTCCATGTGACACTTCTGGGTTAGAACCTTGTATCTTTCCATGATGCCTGAAAGGCTTTTTTATCCCAGGCTTATGTGGTCATTGTCATTTATACTGGGGCAGGGATTCAGGTCTCATCAGGGGATGGATTTGGCACTTTCTTGATGGTTGAAACAGCCTTGGATATTGACTTAGCCCTAACCTTAATTCCAATCTAGTTCTTCCCCATTGCTTCTGTCCCTTTGATTGCTGTGGCTCAATTTAATTCAATTCAACAAACTATTTTTTAATATTCTACTATGTACAAAGTACTATGTAAGGTACTAAGGATTAAAAACTCAAAAATAAAACAGTTCCTGCCTTCAGCTAGCTGACATTCTATTGAGGGTTTGCAAAATGTAGGGAGATGAATAATTTAGTAAATAAGGAAGGAGAGAGCATTAACAATTAGGTTTAAAGGGAAGAATTTTTATAGAAGGTAGTAACCACCTTGAGCTTTAAAGGAAGGTGAGGAGCTAAAGAAGCAGGAAGCAGAGATGGGAAAGGAGTGCCTTCTGAGGGACAAGACACTGATCTGGGATCCTCATAACAGCCCTGGCTAGGTACTATTATTATCCCCATTTTACAGATTAGCAAACTGAAGCAGATAAGCAAAGTGATGTGCAGCAGTCACACAGTTATGAAATGTTGAAGACCTGATTTGTACTAGAGTCTTCCTGACTCAAAATCCCATACGTTAGCCACTGTGCTACACAGCTATTTGACCAATTTTACTGGAATTTGAATTTATGGTGGGGAATAATACAAAATAAATCTAAGAGGGGAGGTGAGAGCCAGAATGTGGAGGGCTTTAAATGCCAGGCTGAGAAGTTTATACTTTATCCTAGGAACAAAAAGGAGTAACTGAAGGTGTTTGAGCAGGGGAGTGACTTTGGTTTTAGGAATATTAATTGGGCAGTTGGGTGGAGGATGGATTGGAGAAGGGAAGAGACTGGAAGCAGGAAAACCAATTAAGAAGTGATTGCAACAGTTCAGGTAAGAGATGATAAAGGCATGAACAATGGCAGTGGGTGTGTGAATGGAAAGAAAGGGCTGTATGTGGGAGATAAGGAGGTATAGCAGTACTCTTCTGACAAAAGGTCACATTTCTTTGGCAGGAAACTCAAGGAATGGAGAGAACCCAAGATAGGGAAGAGGGCAAATGGGGAAAAGGACAGGTTTGTATTGGGCAATGGAAATAGACTATTCTTTGTAGACACTTGGAAGGATTTGTGATTTCATCATGGTGGGTAGGATACGTTTTTCACTGTGACACGTGTTCATTCATTTATTCAATGTTTATTAAGTGCTTACTATATTCATTAATATTAGTAGCTAGAATTTGTATAGCACTTTAAGGTTTACAAAATATTTCACAAATATTATTCATTGAGTCTTCACAATAGTCCTTGGTAGGTACTATTATTATCCCCATTTTACAGATGAGAAAACCAAAGCTAACTGACTTGTGGGAGTCATACAATCAATAAGTGTCAAAGACCTGATTTGAATTTAGGTCTCCCTGATTCTAAATCTCCTATTATGTCCACTGTGCCTACCATTACCCTTCCATCCCTTTCCATGCCATCAAGGATGGTAGATGATTTTCAAGGGAGTTTGTGGCCTCCCCCAGATCGTCAATTGTTGACAAACCAAAGGGAGACGAGCTTTTCTGAGCTTAATGAGCTTGATTCTTGGATAATACACAATCCATTGCCAGACCCCTATAGACTTTCATACTGGGGAGGACCTATCAGTACTTGAACTCCTCTGATAATGCCTTAAAAAAATTCAGGACCATCTCTCTGTCACAATAAGGCAGAAGAAGAGGACTGCAGATGAGGATCACTCTTTTATTGCAGGAAAAAAATCCCTAAAGGACACTGGTCATCTAGGAAAGCCCCATAATGACGCTAAGCCACCATTTTACTTTGGGTTGGTGTAGGTTTTTGCTTCAAAAAAGGAAGGTATAAACCTTGGAGGATAGTTGGGGATTTTTTTTTTGCTTTTTTTTTTTTTTTGGAGGGAGGAAGGTAGAGCAATTGGGGTTAAGTGACTTGCCTAAGGTCACACAGCTAGTAAGTGTTAATTGTCTGAGGCTAAATTTGAACTCAGGTCCTCCTGAGTCCAGGGCCGGTGATCTATTCACTGCTCCACTAGCTGTCCTTGGGAGATAGTTTTTAAGAGTTGCTGTGAGATATTCTACTTAAGGCAGCTAGTTGCACAGTGAATGCATCACTGGAGCTGAGTAAGGAAGACCTAGGTTTGAATCCAGCCTATGACATTTATTTGGGCAAGTCACTCTTTTGCCACAGTTCTCTCAATTGTAAAATGGTGATACTAACAGCATCTGTGTTTCAGGGATGTTGCAAAGATCAGATGAGATAATATTTATAAAACACTTAGCATGGTCTTGGCACAGAGTAGGTCCTCTATAAATGCTTATTTCCCTTCTCCTTCCCCTGTGACTGAAAAATCCATCACCCTGCAGCTGGCCTTTAGAGATGATCCTTTTTGAACTGGTCAAGACTGTTGCTTTGTCCCCTCTCCCAGGACTCTTGAGGCCTTTTCCAGCATGGGTAGACCTGTGAGAACTCGTCCTATTCTGACCTAGCTTTTGAGAGCCCAGGGTCACTTCTAACCCTCATCAGAAGTAGCCTGCTATTAAGCTTTGAAATACTTTACATGTACATCCAAAGTGTGAAATAAAACCTTGTTACTCTACCCATCTCTGAGAGACTGACTTGAGTACTTTTAGGGCTACATCATTTAGTATATTTTTGCCTCAAGGTAAGATTGTTGCCTCTGCAGATTAAATTGTTGGTCCTTGCAGCCAGGAGTTTCTAATGCTTAGAATTCCCAATTCCTTCCAATATCTTTGAGAACTGAGTTCATCTTCAAGAGCCCTGGCTCTGGGGAGTTGAGGGCCACCACTGACTAAAGCAGGTCTTTGACCTTGAGCAACTGACCCCACTTCCCTGGGCTTCAATGAACTCATCTGTACAATGAAGGGATAGAACTTGAAACTTATCTCACTTTTAAGATCCAACTTGTAGCTCCATAGCTAAGATTCATGAGAAAGGAGCCAACATTATCATATCATGGGCATTCCAATTTGATGTTTAGAAAGGAATCAGCACTATCATCTCATATGTATTCTAAGTTGATGTTTACAAAGCACTACCAATTGTGATCTTATTTTTATCTTCATATTAACATAATTATAGACTAATGAGGTGAAAAGTTTCCTCAGCTTTCATAATTCCAGCTCTGAATCCCAGAGAAGTTGTCACTTACTCAGTGTTCCCTATGGAGCTAATGATGGATATGGGACCCAAACTTAGGCTGCTGGACCCCTTATCATAGATCTCTTCTGTAGACCACCTGTATTCCAAGCATTTAAATAATACGACTCTTTAAGCTCTAGGATTAAATAAACAATTATTTTTAGGTCTCACCTGTGGCTGCAAGAAGCTATAGCTATAGAAGCACCCTGCTAAAACTGTCTTGGTAGATGGGCTAAGCCAGGCTGAGGGTAACTGACAGGCTTCCAGACCCACTGTGACTGAGAGGGATGTCTACCCCAAGCTTTAGAAGACTTCCCCCAGCAAAATGGGCACATGAAAACAATCTGTTCTAATGGACATGAAAGTGGCTGAAGCAGGCATTGTGGAGACTTAGAGCCTGGTCAGACATTGAAGACACCAAGGTCATTCACTTCATCCCAGGTCATTGCCAATTGTCTTGGCTTTTGTCCTTTCCCTGGATTTTGATGACTTTGGAAGAGAGAATGAGGCTGATAACTTTGTATGACTGCCTCACTTAAATCCAATTCACGAACAAGGAAAGACATCAACCTGTGATGTCATCGGTCCTCTTTGAAAATGAAGGAGGGACAACAATAAAATTTTAGGGTCCAATCTGTGCCAGGTACCAGTTGACAAAACATAAAAACAAAATAATCTCTACCTTTAAGGCACTTGACCTCCAGTAAAGGTTAAATAATAATTACTCTCATTTTCATACTACTTTAAATGATTTTCCAAAATGCTTTATATGCATCATCTTTTTTTAAAACTTCACAGCAACTCTGTGAGGTAGGTATTAAAGGCTTTATGATTACCATTTTACAAATGAGACAACTGAGACTTAGTTAAATTAAGTGACTTGGTCATGGCCACATAGTAAGTGCCACAAGTAAGATTCGAACCCAGGTCATCTTGATGGCAAGCCAAGTGCTATTTCTACTCCCCATCTGTGTTTGCATACTCTTTACAATTACAATAAAACAGAATTTTTATAATATGGTAGAAAAAGTAGAGGATTTGAAATTAGGAGATGTGGGTTTGAATATGGGCTCTGCTATTGATTATTTATGTGACTTTGAACAAATCATTTCCCTTCTCCCAGTCTTAGTTCCTCTGTTTGAAAAACAAGATTTGGATTAGATTATCATAATAATCAGTAACAAAGCTTAAAGTTTACAAATCACAGTGTTATTATACCCATTTTACGTGTGAGAAAATTGCAGCTCCAAAAGGTTGTTTCTTGTTCATGGTCACAAAGGTAGTGTGCACTAGTTTTTCATTGTAGGCAGGCCTTTCACTTTCAGGTTCAGTACTCTTTCCTCTAGATGAAGGATTTTTAATATTTTTTTGCTATCAAATTTTGGTATTAATTTGTACCAATTTTTTTGTCAATATAGCCTGTAGATCACTTCTCACTGTGATGTTTTTAAATGCCAAATGTCTAGGAGATATTTGTAAAATAAATATATCTTTGGATTGCTCAGTCCTTCCCAAGTGAGTTTTTTGAGGGTTCCTTTCTTTTGCTACAATTTTAAAACCAAAAAAATCTTAAGACCCTTCTTCTGAGTTCTTGGGTAGCTATGATGGTAAAGGCAACCAATACCCATCTGACCTGGGAGGCTTTGTTCTAATTGAGAGAATATCCTTAGAAGAACAATTATGTTTCTGGTACCCAGCAGTGGGGAAGGCCATGAAGTTCTACCATTCCCTCCCAGAGTATGTAGTACTCTGGGGATGATTGAACAATCACCCTGGAGTACTTCAAGAGGAAAGTCCCTGGCTTCTCCTCAGTGGCCTAGTTCTTTGATTACATATGCAAAGAAAATTGATGGTAGGGAAGACAGCTTCACTCACCTAAGAGGTAGAAACTCCAGTGCTATAAATATAATTGTGCTTTGGCTGGTTAGAGTAGCAAGCTGCTTCCATAATTGATTGCTCATTGTTAAGCACAAATTGGCAACCAAGTACTAGAAAAGTTTCTCTTATATAATGAATTCACTGAAAGTAAAAATTTTAGCTACTTGAAATTCTCCAGAAGGGATGATATCCAGGCTTCAAGAAAATGTCTTTTCACTAAGCAAAGAACCCTGGATCAGGCACTAGGTAATATTCAACACCTATCGAAGGCCGTGAGCATCTTATTGTTACTACTCTGGGCATAATCAAATTAATCAAGAAAAAGCATTTACTGAGTGCATTCTGTGTGCTTGGTCCTGGGAGAACAAAATAATGAAACAGTCCCCATATTCAATGAGCTTCTATTTTATTGGGTCAGACAACTTGCACATAAGTAAGGATATACAGAATACATACAAGAGAAATTCAAAGTAATTTTGGGAGGGAGGACATTAGGAGCCAAAATTAATTAATTAGGAATTAATCAGCAATAAATTCATCTATAAGGTGATATTTGATCTAAGTCTTAAAGAAAATAAGGTATTCTCAGTGAGGAGGGAGAGAATACCAGGCATAGGAACAGTCCCTGTAAAGACAGAGTAGGAGATGAAGGGTTAATGGGAGGAATAGCAAAAAGCCAATTGTTTGGACCATAGAGTTCAGGAAGGAGAGTAATATACAATAAGGCTGGAAAGAGAGATTTGGGTCAGACTATGACTTTATGCCAAGCAGGAATTTGCATTTGATCTTACAGGCAACAGGGACTATTGGAATTTATTTAGGAGGAAAGCAAAGCATGAGCTTCCTTTGTCTCTCACCTGTCAAAGAGATTGCAGAAGAGCTGAGTTCATCGCTCAACTCTGCTACTTATAGTTTATGTATGGCTAATGACAAGTCACCTCCTTCCTTTCAAATTACCTCTTTCCCATAAAGGAAAAAAACACACAAGTAAGCAAATTTGATGGTATACAACATTATGCACTCATAGTATTCATATCTCTACTGAGAATATGGAAATTAACCTCATCATCTATTTCCTAGGCTGAAGATTGATCATTTCATTTAATCTGAGAAGGCCTTAGTTTTCTTATCAGTAAAATAAGGAGATTGGACTAGATGATCTCTAAGGTTTATCCTTTCAGTCCTATGATCCAATGACTTCTTCTCCCTCTGTGCCCTTGGAAGACTCATTTTTATTCCAAGCCTGAGTCAGAATTTCTGGAGTGGGGTTGGCTAGGGTAGAAGATGAAGATTCTCATTTTAGGAAAGAAGGAAGAAAGAAAGGGAGGGAAGGAAAGAAGGAAGGAAGGAAGGAGAACTCCCATTTTCTGCTCAAGAAGACAGAGTGATTTGTGGGTGAGTGACCCAATATCTGGCTGACTCTTAGTTTATGTAGGAGAAGGAAAGATGAGGAGAAAAATCATCCATTTGGATGAGTTGTGATCTGGGATGCAGAGAGTGGCAGGAAGTAAACTAGATACAGGCAAGGCACAAGGCCCCACCCCTTCAGTAGAAAGGAAATGGAAAAGATCCTCCTTCCCCTCCTGCATCCAGAAGACAGGAGGTAAGAGTTAGAAAGGCAGATGTTCTAAGTCTTGCCTCCAGACTGCAGGCAGCTCCCTGAACCAATAGCGTGAAGCACTGGATTTTTCTCCTGTACATTAACTAGTCCTCAAGCACCTGAAGAAGCTGGATGTGAAATGAAAATATATGGGTCTTTTAAATGCTGTCTAATATTTATGCAGACTGCATATCACCCAAATCTTACTCACTTAGAAAAAGAGTGAGGGAAAGGCACTTTTGGAAAGTACTGTAAATCCAGAGCCAATCACAATTAATCTAACTGATTAGCAGCTAGATTAATTCCATGATTAAGAACAAATAAATAAAGGAACTCTCTTCCCCTTTGACTAAGGTTTGTGCATTTGGACCCCAAAGGCTTAACAGATGCTGACAATTTGGAAATCATAGGTAAAGGTAAGCTTTAATTTAATTAAAAAATTTTTTTTAAAGGGTAGGTATCTGTACTTTAAAAAGGAACCAACTGAGTTGCATTGGTAAATGTCTTCCTTAGCTCATGAAAATAGTCCCTTGGTGGTCTTGCGGAATTAATGCAACTTCCAGAAGTGCCCCTTGTATTCCCAGGGATTCTTTTTCACACTGGAAAGATCAGAAGTTGGGAGTTATATTTCCAAAAAAAGAGAGATCGCAATGACCTTGGAAATGAAGGGAATTCATTTTCTCTAATGGTTTTGTAAGTGAAGAAAGGCCTCCACATCTCATGGTATCAAGGACAGGGGAGGTAGTGTTGGTGGTAGGCATCCTTAGGGGTCTGATGGCCCCTGCTATGCTTACTGCCAGGCCCATAAAATTCCTCAGGGAATTCTGACTTCTAGAAGGAGTGTTGGGCAACAGCTTCTGGAGAACTTGGACCAAAACAAGAGGCTAGAGATTTTGCTGAACTCATCTCCCAGATCTGCTCCTTACAACCCCTGTGTGGCTAGTAACAGGTCCCTTCACCTCATTGGGCCTCAGATTCCTGATGTGATGAAGGAAGAGCTTTGACTAGATGACCCTGTGCCCCCATCCTGTTCTAAATCTTCGAGCCTGTCATCAATAATTCCCCTTGGCACCTGAAAGCAGGGTGCCCAGGAAGCAGAGAACCCAGAGAATTTTCTGAATGTTTGGTGGCTGGAGGTGAACAGGATCTATTTGAGAGGGATAGGTGTTTCCCTTCCCCATCTTAAAAAGTCAGGCACCTTGGAACAAAGAGGGAGATAGAACACTGTGATTAAGAGTCTAAAGGTTCAAGTCATGGGTCTGACAGGTTCCTTTATTTCATGAATATTTATTAAGTATCTACTCTGTATAGATGTTGTGGTGTCAAACTCAAATAGAAACGAGGCCAATAATCCATATATAAAGATCTCTGCAGGCTACATTGACTTAGTTTTAAAAATCTAATGTTATCTGTGTTTTATTATATTTTTATTTATTTTGTGAAATATTTCCTAGTTACATTTTAATTTGGCTCTTGTGGCACTGACAACTCTTTTGTAGAACACTGTACTAGGTATGGGGAGAGAGATGATGCTTACACAAAACACAGTCCCTGCCCTTGTGAAGCTTAGAGGCAAGATACAAACATCTCCTAGTCCCTCGTGCCTTCCCTCTTTTAATAGTTTCTTTTTCAAAAAAATCATGTATAGAGTTTATTTGTACATATTTGTTTGCTCATTGTCTCCTTCGCTAATTGTAAACTCCTTGAGGGCAGGGAGTGTCTTTTGCATTTTTTTGTATCCCTGAGGCTTATCACAGTGCCTGACTATGTGTTTAAAAAATATTTATTGACTGATCACCTGACTAGTACCAATGTTAGAGAGTAGCAAAATCAAGTGTTGTGTTCCATCCAGGGGCTGTTTTAACATGGTCATTTCATCTCAGACCTCTTTACTTTATCTGTAAGATGCGAATAACAATACTTATAATGACCAATCACTTCATATAGTTGTTTTGAGGTTACAAATAGTTACAAACCACTAAGCATGATAGAAACGTGAACTCTGATAATTCATACTTGGAGAGCAAAATGAATTCCCTATCCAGTGATGGAAGTCCATAAGCAATGGAGAATTATAGCTTCAAGCACAGAGCTCCCTTCAACTCTTTCCAGTCTGTGGACTCTCAAGGGTCCACAACAGGGAGGCCTCCAGTATAAAGCAGCAAGAGGAGAGGTAGTTTATGCCTTGGCACTATCAAATGAATCAGCATTGGAAATGGATATGGTTTTGTGGGTAGAAATTATATTAGGGAACAACTAGACAGAAAATTATGAAAATAATTAAAAATAACTTTAAAATTAAAATTAGTTAATTAAAATTATCTTAAATTAAAAATTATTAAATTTTAAAAAAATGAAATAAAGGATAGCTGGACAAGTTGTGGCAAGAATATATTTTTTAAAATGACTGTGCACTAAGAAATGAGCATGTTGAATACAGAGAAACATGGAAAGACCTACAATGAATTGATGCAGAGTAAAGGAAGCCAGGTGGCAGCTGTAATGGCTCAGTGGATAGAGTGCTGGGCCTGGAATCAGGAAGACAAGTTCAAATCCAGCTGCAGACTCTTAATAGCTATATGACCCTGGGTAAGTACCTCTGTTTGCCTCAAGCCACTAGAGAAGGAAATGTCAAGTCACTCCAGTATCTTTGCCAAGAAAATCCCATGGACAGTATGGACTGTGGGATCTCAAAGAGTATATTGTTGAATAACAACAACAACAAAGTAAGCAGAACCAGGGAAACAGTGTATCTCATGACTGTAACTTTGTAAATGGAAAGAACAATGACAACATAATCAAAACTTAATGTTGGGAAATTGTGGAGAACACAGTTGGCCTAGAAGAAGACATAGTAAAAATAATTTCCCCTGCTTCTTTGCAGAGGCCAAGGTCCATGGATGTGAAATATTGCATAAAAAGCCAAATGTTATCAGTGTGTTGATCATACAGTGGTGGCCAACTCTTTGTCTCAGTTTCATACAAAATAAATACAAGGTGATTTTGAGGAAAGCACCAGCTTCTGGGTGGAGAGGGAGAGGTTAGGAAAGATTTCATGTAGAAAGTGGTTTCTGACTCAGTCTTAAAGGACATTAGAGGTGTAACTGGCAGATGTAACTGGGCTTCCTGGGGCTTTAAATGAGCTCAGTAGTGGAGACTCCCCTAAACACACACACACACACACACACACACACACACACACACACACACACA
>NW_027187280.1:4969130-4970033 GCF_028583685.1 Petaurus breviceps papuanus | reverse complement strand
CACACACACACACACACACACACACACACACACACACACACACACACCCTGCACTCCCCCTACCCCCAATGCTAGTACAAAAGAGGGCTATTTGATACATAGGATTAGTGGGTGTGGGCCAAACTGGGTAGAAATCTGATTCCAGCCAGCCACTTTTACTGCCTACACACTAGGGAGATAAATAGAAATAAGACCATCCCTGCTCCCAAGGAGCCAAGGAACACATATTGTGATGGGGGAGATAATACATTTAGGAAATTTCATCTGGGAAGTCAGATAGAAAGGCTCACTGGTCCTTAGGGTACAGGGGCAAAAACAGATGCTAATGTATCTTCTTGCATGTCATTTAAAATAGATTTTGGGGGCAGTTAGGTCGCAGATAGAATGCTGGGTCTGGAATCAGGAACACCTGAGTTCAAATCAAGCCTCAGATACTTATTAGATGTGTGACCCTAGGCAAGTCATTTCACCTTGTTTGCTTCAGTTTCCTCATCTGTACAATGAGCTGGAGAAGGAAATGGCAAACCACTCAAGTATCTTTGTCAAGAAAATCCTAAATGGCGGGGTGGCTAGGTGGCACAGTGAATAAGTGAATAGAGCACCGGCCCTGGGGTCAGGAGGAACTGGGTTTGGATCCGGCCTCAGACACTTAACACACACACACACACACACACACACACACACACACACACAACTAGCCATGTGACTTTGGGCAAGTCACTTAACCCCAATTGCCCTCCAAAAAAAAAAAAGAAAATCCTAAATGGGGTCACAAAAAGCCAGATATGACTGAAAATTACTGAACAACAAAAATTTACCAACATCATCACCACCACCACACCACCACCACCACCACCATCATCATCATCATCATCATCATCATCATCATCATCATCATCATCA
>NW_027187280.1:4961473-4969120 GCF_028583685.1 Petaurus breviceps papuanus | reverse complement strand
CATCATCATCATCATCATCATCATCATCATCATCATCATCATCATCATCATCAAACACCATCTTCTTTTCAGGTGAACTATTTGGGAAAAGCTGAAGGAATAGCTTTCCTGACTACCTGGTCCAGAGGACTAATTATTTCTCTCCCTCCTGACCCAAGGAGCTTTGGTGAGCATAATATTCCCAGCTCTCTCATTTCCCGGGCTCATTGAATAAGGCTGAAGGCACAGAAAGTAGGGCAATTTGTGAGAATGCAAGATAAAACTGGAAAATATTATATATTGCAAAAAGAACATGGGGCAAATCACTTTACCACTGTGAGCCTCAGTTTCCTCTTCTGCAAAACAAGGGCTTAGAACTCATTGATTTCTAATATCCCTTTCAGCTCTAACATTTTAATGATAACCTACTCTGAAGATGCAGTAGCTAGGTGATACAGTAGTTAGAGTGCTGAATCAGGAAAATTCCTGGAATCAGGAAGACCTGAGTTTAAATCCGGCCTCAGATCCTTACCCTTATTATCTGTGTGACCCTCAGCAAGAATTTAACCCTTGTTTGCCTCAGTTTCCTCAAATGTAAAATTTGGATAATAATAGCACCTTTCTCCCAAAGTCATTGTGAGTATCAGATGAGATATTTATAACTTATAACAATATATAATCAGTAATTATATATTTATATATAATATTTGTATTTATAAAGTGCTTTGCAAACTTTAAAATGCCAGCTATTATTAATTGTGATTTATTGTTACTTTACTGGTCAGAGCATCTTGCTAATAAGGTCAAAGTCATCTGCTCTATTTCTATGTGGACCAACTCTGCTCAGAATTCCTTTTAACCCTAGCCAACATCTTGCAAACATTTTTTTTTGGTCTCAAGGGGAATAGAGTGAAAAGGTATAGATGACTTGGTTCTAACTCACTTCTACTGTGTGTCCACACGGCTCAGTCCTCATATCACACTAGGCCCAGACAGTCGCCCTTGCCTGTATTCTATTAGTACCATAATCCCATGATGTTAGACCTGAAAGGGACCTTCTGGACAAGACTGAGTTCAACTTCCGAATTTTACAATTGAGGAAACCGAAGCCAAGACAAGTGGTTTGCCCAAGGTCAAACAGTAACTCACAAAAATTCAAGTACAGTGTTATTTTTGTCATTGCACATATTAGCAGTCTTCCTTTCTCCTCTTATGCCCTCTTACCACTGTTGAGATCATCCACTCTGCCTGGAATCTTCCTCTTTATTATTGCCCATCAAAATCCTTTCCTCCAAGATCTAACTCTGGTGCCCTTTCCTTCATGAAGATTTCTCTGATCTCCCTGTAAGGATTGTCACCCTTCATCAAATTTCCTGGAGCTCTCTTCCTGGACTTCTCTCCCCCCCCCAAGTCTATTTCATATCATCCTTATTTATATACATAACAGCAACTAATAATTGCTAACATTATATAGAGCTTTAAAGATTTGCAAAGCACTTTACAAATTTTATTTAATTTTATCCTCACAACAATCCTGGAAGATGGGTGCTATTATTATCCCCATCTTAAACAAAACTGAGGAAGACAAAAGCTAAGTGACATGTCCAGGGTCACCTAGCCAGCTTGTGTAAGAAGTGGGATTTATGAGTCTTCTTGACTCTGAAGCCAACTCTCCATCCACAATGCCCTTAATAAGCAAATAGTGAAAAACCCACAGAGATACATTGATGGACATAGCACCTTGAGCCTACACTAGAGACAGAATAGCAATGAGTCTATTTCTTCACCTATCCTCTTATCCATCCCCAAGTTCCCCTGCCCTTCCATAAAGTAATCCCCCTTTGCTCTCACCTCGGAATGCTGAACACCAAGCATGGAGATCTCTCAGCTCATCGAGGAAACAGACTTTGTTCAGAGTCCCTCCTCCCTTGGATCCTCAGCTTCCTTGCTCTTTCCCTCTTCACTCTAAGATTGGAGAAGCCGCAAACCCAACCATTATATCAAAAAGGAGTTTGAAAAATACTTTAAGCAAAAAGTGCGGACTATGCATCCTTGTTCCATGACTACCCCAATATTAAATCATGAAATAGTGCTGAACAGCTGCCCAAAACATATATATGGGCCTGTCAAAACAGAAACCAAACAAAATTTCTAACGGGAACTAGAGGACAGCTGAAAAGAAACAGAGGGGTAGGAGAGTGAGTCTACACTATGCATTCTTGTTCAGAAAGGGAATTCTTAGGTGTACCAAGGGAGGCCAGACTTGGGGTTTTGAAGTTGATATTTTATTTGATGCTAACGATCCTTTGTTATATGGAAGGATGATTGTGAGCCTGAGGATTTTGAATGATGAAGCTGCTGCTTATTTGTGACCTTGAGCTCAGATGATACAACTATCTTTCTCCTAACCATAAGTGACATTAGCTTGTAATGCCAAACCTCAATACTGAACATCCTAGGCCACTTTTTGGATCCCTGGATAGGAGAACTGGTTGACTAAGGTTTTCCTTGTACATTGGAAATGAGCTCCTAGAGTTTGCTGTGTGCTGTCCTTGGCTCCATGGGGGTCTTGACCATCCCCTTCTCCTGGCCCTCTCCACCCCAGAAAGAGGAGTGCAGAAAGTCAGTAGACATCAGGAAATCCAGAAACTCCTAGACTCTTCTTTGGATTGACATTGCTCAGAGTAAAATATTACAATAAAAGTTCTTTTAAAATTGTGTAAATAGCACTTTTATATCACTTTAAAGCTTGTAAATCATTTTACATCATTTCACTTGATCTTTACAACAATCTGATGACATAAGTGCTATTATTATCCCCATTTTACAAATGAGGAAATTGAGGCTGAGATAGGTTAAATACAGAATCATGGAACTAGCAAATTTCTAAGTCCGGATCCTTAGGTCTGTCTAATTCTAAGTATATCGCCCACTATCCTATGGGACTGTGAGTTCCTTGAGGCAGGGGCTTCTGCCCTTTTTATTTTTAACCCCAGTTCCAAGTACAATGCCTTGAATACAGTAAGTGATAAATAAATGCTTATTGACTAATGAAACTTTGCCATACTGTCATCCCTATACTAAGTTTCATGAGGTTCTCCTTTTCCTCCTATTTTAGTTGAAGGAGAGCTCAGTAACATAAGCCCATGTCAAATCTAAAGATTTGGAGATCATTTAATACAGGGATTCTTAAACTTTGTGTGTGTGTGTGTGTGTGTGTGTGTGTGTGTGTGTGCCCTGAACCCCTTTGACAGTCTGGTCAAGCCTATGAACTACTTCTTAGAATAATGTTTTTTTTTTTCTCTTTGGAGGGGGGAAGGCAGGGCAATTGGGGTTATAAGTGTCTGAGGCCAGAATTGGACTCAGGTCTTCCTGACTCCAGGGCCAGTGCTCTATTCACTGCACCACCTAGCTGTCCCTAGAATAATGTTTCAAAATACATTAAATAAAACATATAGTATAAACAAGGAAACCAATTATATTGAAGTATAGTTATCAAAATATTTTTTAATCCTAGAGCCACAGACGAAGTTAAGAACTCCTAATCTATTCTAATTCTTTTATTTTTAGAGAAACAACAAGTGCCTTGGACAATCTTCTCTTCAGGTGAGTCTGAAGAAACATTGAATTCCCCAGGAAACTTAGGATATAAATAATCAGGTTCTCCTGGAGCTTTTAGCTACACTCATTCACATAATCTCAAGGATCCTTTGGTCTATGATTTGTGATTACCTTGAAATTTGAGGTTTCTATGGTAAAGTAGAAACACCGGGAGGTACAAGACCTAGGATCTAGGTCCAGCTTTACATTCACTCCATGTGACCTTGGGAAGGTCATTTACCTCTGGGGCCTGAGTCTCTTTTCTGTCAAATGAAGGGGTCTCTTTCATCTCTCCCAGTCACAATAACCATCATTGATCAACAGGCCACTCCTTCACATCACAGATAGACAACCACACTAATTCTTTTGTTTGAGACTCTTCCAAGAGATGGCTTTTTTGTCAGGTTATTTCTTAAAACCAGAGATTCATGTTCTGTTGTCTCAGCATTTCCGGAGCCTCAGTTATTCTTTAAGAAGAATTTGACAGTGGAGGAAGATATAATCACTCCTAGCCCACTAGGGGGCGACTGGCTAGCTTGGGCTCCAGTGTAGTTACCCAAACATCCCATAGGAATCAGGCATCAATTGTTGTTGAATGTTTTCTAAGTGTCAAGTGCTGTTTTAGGCACTGAACACAAAAAGATAGAAGAGAAACAGACCCTGCCCTCAAGGAATTTACATTCCCCTGGTATATTCAAAGTAAATACAAAGTTCTTTGACTGAGATACCAGCAGCTGAGGGCGGGGAGGGGAATCAGGAATGGTCTAAGGCAAGACTTGACTGAGCTTCAAAGGAAGCTGGGAATTGAAGAGACGGGTTCAGGGGAAGGACATCCTGGGAACCAAAAGGTACATTTCCCTGAGAGTGGGTCTGGGGTGTGCCCTTCCTATTTTCATTTTGCAGTAGGATTGAAATTAGACAGAAGTATTGTCAATTCCCTCAGCATCCCTCCTCCCTCTCCCCAACTTCTGGACTTCAATACAATGTTTCTAAGCCAAGTACCTCCCCACCCTATCCCCTTCAGCCCTTTTCATGTATTGTTTTCCTCTATTAGAATGTAAGCTCACTGAAGGCAGGAACTGTCTTTATTTTTGCTTATATTTATATCCCAGTGCTTATCACAGTGCTGGGTTGTGGATTTAGTTTAATGTTAGTGAAGTCATGGGGGTGCTTATCACACAAAATAAGCACTTAGTAAATGCTTGAAACTATTTCTTCCTCCTTTGAATAAGAGAAGTAGTTGAGTCAGGGGATGGGAACCAACCTGAGAAGATGGGAAACCAAGCTCAAGACTAAGGAATCAGGCTAAACTCTAGTCTTAAAGGGATTAGACTTAGGGCACTGAGTTTTTCTGTGTTGGAAATAACCATAAAAGCTGACCATTTCACACAAAGAGCACAGAATCTTAGCCTCACCTGAATATTCTCTGTAATCCTACAATAAACACTCACTGAGTGAGAAAGGTGTGGGTTAAAATTCTCTCTACATGTTTAACTCCCTACTTCAGAAGCACAGGGTCTACTATAGAGAAAAGAAAGCTCAATTATTATTTGGAGATCAAATATGGAACCTTAAAGACAATCAGTGAGTCACAATAATTCATTAAAAGGATTATTTCATAATAATAGGAACTTTGCCTAAACCCATTATCAAGGCTGAATTGCAAGGCTAACAATGGCTCCAGCAATGTGATGCCATGGAGATCTAAACTTGCCTAAACTAACCAGAAGAAAACTGTTTGCTCCCTAGTTTCTGTTCCATAAGATACTGGACCCCAGCTTATATCCTGCACTTGGGATCATGGAATCACTGAATCTGAGTTGGAAGAGCCCTGAGATATCCCCTAGTTCAACCTGTACCTGCACAGGGATCCTCTCTACAACTCTGACAGAGGTTTATCCAGTCATTCCTTGGAGATCTCCAATGATGGGATTCTCATTACCTCACTTTTGGATAATATTTACCAGAAATGATTCCAGACCTTGACTATAGCCTACCATTCTGCAACTTTCCCCCACTGCTCATGGTTTTGAACTCTAGAGCCAAGCATAACATATCTGGACCTTATGACAGTCTTCCAAATACTTGAAGACAACAATTACATTGAAGTCTTTTCTCATGATCTGCAAGCTAAATATTGCCCAACTCTTTCAGTCAGACCTTGAATGGCACGGTCTCTAGCTCTTCTCCCATCATCTTCATCCTCATTTGGATGCCTCAGTCTGTCACCTCTGTGAGCACTTCTAAATAATAAACCTCCTGATCCAAACTTCTGCACTCCCTCCACTGGGTTGTTCTATTAGGATTCCAGGCTAGCAACCAAAAAGATCAGAACCCTCCATAGAGGGCAGACCATGATTCTCTCTTTTTTCTATTGACCCAGAGCTTAACAGAAAACATATACACATACACATCAGATTAGTTGCATAGATTAGTTGAACATCTGAATTTTGCTTTGAAAAGTCAGTGAATATGTTGGGTTGTGGATTGAGTTTCATGTCAGTAAAGTCCTTGGGGGTGCTTAGAAATTCAGAGATTACTTAACCAACCAATGAAGAAACATAGTGACTTGGAGGAAGTCCCTGATGGCTCTCTTGGGACTGAGTTTGGCTGAAGTAGACTATTTGCTGGCTGGGGAGGGGAAGGAGAGGGAGCAGGGGAGGAAAAGGGAGAAAAGGAGAAGAGAGGAGAGAAAAGAGAAGGAGAGGAGGGAAGGACCTCTGTAACTGCTTTTGGGAAGGGAATTGAATACAGGCAGAGAAATATTTTTAAATGTTCTACCCATCCTGCCTAAAGTCTTATCTCTAAAAGGTGGCTGAGCCTATCTGATAGCAACAATAGCTGGGTATAAAAATTCCTGCCTTGGGTCTGGAAGACAAGAAGGGAAATGGCTTTTACCTATAGGGACTCAATTGTACCAACAAGTATGTGCTAATAACGAGCTTTCTGTTAGTCCAAGAACAGCTTCCATCTTCCCAAGGACAGTGATGGAATAGTGCAATGCAGCAAACCCTCGTGAGGGATCATGGAATAATAGTCCCCTCAGTGTTTGGCTTTGAAAAAGATTTCTCTCTGTAATGGGGCTCAGAGTTGAGGAAAACTAAGAAATTTTCTGAAGTAGGACCCAAGTGCTACAGAAAATGAGGGAAAATGAGGGTGTGTGACTAGATAATCACTAATCCCTTCAGTTTGAAAGCCTAGGATCCAATCCAAAACACAAATCACTTATTAAGCACTTACTGTTTACTGGACATTATGCTAGTAGATTGAAGAGACACAAACTTCACATGACTTGCCTGCTCTCAAGATGCTTTCAGCCTAGTGAGTTAAAG
Organism: Petaurus breviceps papuanus; assembly: GCF_028583685.1. Classification (NCBI taxonomy): domain Eukaryota; kingdom Metazoa; phylum Chordata; class Mammalia; order Diprotodontia; family Petauridae; genus Petaurus; species Petaurus breviceps. Next base: position 4,962,209 of record NW_027187280.1, on the reverse strand, counting down.
GATGAGAGGAGGAGGTTTGGGGTGTAAAAAACTGGGGGAAAATAAGAGAATTCTCATAGAAATCAGACTATCTCAAGATTCTTGTATAACTAACTCTTTCTCTTATTTCCAAATTAAGGAAATTAAAGCAAAGTCGAGAAATTGTTTTTTAGCCTTGTGTCACCTTCTGTCTTTGGGGTCCTCAGGATTGCACCTCACTCTCCATGTCCAACAGCACCTAGTTGATACACATTTTTTCTAAGCAAAATACAGAGATATACATATATCATACATATGTATATATGCCCACATTCCCGCATATCTGTGTACATATGTATATATTCATTCATACCTATATACATATGTATATACACATTTGCATTTACATATATATGGTCTGTACCTGTGATTTCACTCAGGCAGGAAGCTAACTCCTTGTGAAGAAAATCCTTCTGCCAGTGTAGATCAGTAACTGTTCTGAAGCTTGAAGCAGCACGATGAAGGAGATAGTGAGCTGGCTCTGGAATCATGAAGACCTAGGCTCAGGTCCTTCCTCTTACACACAGACTTTGTGACCCTGGGCATATCACTTTATTTCTTAGTAGCTCTAGGAATGGACGTTGCAGAACAAGTGCTGACCTGAATTGGTGGAGGGATGTCCTCTTCTGGGAGTATACCAATGAAATTACAGGTCCATATATATACTTTTATCTCTCTCTCTCTCTCTCTCTCTCTCTCTCTCTCTCTCTCTCTCTCT
>NW_027187280.1:4960728-4961463 GCF_028583685.1 Petaurus breviceps papuanus | reverse complement strand
TCTCTCTCTCTCTCTCTCTCTCTCTCTCTCTCTCTCTCTCTCTCTCTCTGTCTCTGTCTCTCTGTCTCTCTCTCTCTCTGTCTCTCTCTGTCTCTCTCTGTCTCTCTCTCTGTCTCTCTCTCTCTCTCTCTCTCTCTGTCTCTCTGTCTCTCTCTCTGTCTCTCTTTTTCTCTCTCTCTCTCTCCTCCCCCCCCCCCCACTCCCCCATATATGGGACTAGGAAATTCCAAGGCCAAGGGAGACACTTTTTTTCTATCAAATATAGGTTAAGTACCATCTCTGTAACTCTATCCAATCTCTCCATTTCATGTCTTTCACAGAATACCATTTATTATGTATTCAGGGTACAAATATGCCTCTGTGCTGTTTGCTATGCAATTTGGCAATTGCTTCTCTTGTTAGCCTCTACATGCTGGTATCCCCAATAGCCCTGCTTCTTTCCCACTGGTTTTCAGGGGAGTCTAACACTGGGTAATGCTGTATTATTCCACCTGAACAGACATTTTCCTGGCCCCTGGAACAAATTGGCTTTATCTGTTCCACTTCTTTCAAGAAGTTGCTGCCAGACAGACAGAGGCAGACAGACAGACAGAGACTCGACTGCCCCCTTCTGATGAGTGGAGGAAAACAATCTCTCTCTCTCTGTGTCTCTGTCTCTCCTGTCTCTCTCTCTCTCTCTCTCTCTCTCTCTCTCTGTCTCTCTCTGTCTCTCTCTGTCTCTCTCTCTGTCTCTCT
>NW_027187280.1:4955893-4960628 GCF_028583685.1 Petaurus breviceps papuanus | reverse complement strand
CTCTCTCTCTCTCTCTCTCTCTCTCTCTCTCTCTCTCTCTCTCTATCTCTGTCTCTCTCTTTCTCTGTCTGTCTCTCTCTGTCTCTGTCTGTCTGTCTGTCTGTCTCTCTCTGTTGAGGGCCACTGTCAGGGGAGAGGGCTGAGGCGTAAGACCTTTCAGCATGGGAATCCAGGCAGTCCATTCCCTCCAGGGTTAGCTTAGTTTCAGCTCTGGCCTAGGAGGCTACTTGTAAGCATGCTAGAGATGGAGGGGTCAGAGATCATCTGCCTTTGATAGCATTATCAGCATATGAATAGTGTATTGGGGAGGGGGTGGTGGATAATTTTGCCTGCAGCCAGGGGTCACAGTCCTTTTTTGCTTAGACATACTCACACTTTCTCTCATACATTTCTCATAATACATTCCTGTACACATCATATAGATAGATATAGTCATATACTCACAAATACATTCTTGAAAATACAAATTCTCAAAGACAAAACCACACACAGAGAAAGATGTGGGAGCACAAACATTCAGTCACCAACAAACACACATTATCACCATAGATACCCATATCTATAGTGATAGACACCGAACAGAGACACACACTTTTGCAGACACATACTCAGAGACACTCACAGATACAAGCACTCACTGAAGCATATACACCCTCAAAGGCACACCGGGGCACGGAGTTAACACTCAGGCATAAAAAATACACTCAACCTTAGCCGAAAGTCGAATATAGGCCCTGGATGTCTCTTCCATCTCCCTTCCATTAATCTCGGGCCATCCCGTGAGATCAACCCCTAGCATTTTCCTTAGAGGGCTCATGGGGTTTCCCCTACACCCCCGGGCTAGAGAGCTAACTCGGAGGGCGTAAGCAAGAACGCAGCCTCTGGATCTCCAGAAGGGGACACTCTCTTGCCCTGTTCTCTATTCGGTCGTTTCCGTGATCTTACTAACTTCATCCCATCTAGCAGATAGCGCACCTGCGTTCTGAACGGAGAAAACAGCTTTGTTTCGAAGGTTCTGCCTGTGTGCAGTACAGACTGGGGAGGATGGATGGTTGTGGGCATACTGGACCCTGGGGGCCCTTAGGGTTCTGCTTCCAGTCTCTGAGCCTGAAGAAACTGAAGGGCGGGGTGGGGAGAGCGGCGTCCTCTGTCAGAACCTTCGGGTAGGGAGCAGGGACTCGGACAGACTAAGAGACAAAAACACTAATTATATTACAGCTACCATCCCTTTAGAGCTTTAGGATTTCCAAAGTTCTTTCCTCACAGCAATCTCAGGAGCAAATGTAAGTGTTAATGTGCCCATATTACAGATAGGAAATGAGGCTCAGAAAAGACTTACTAGAAATACAAAACAAAACAAAAAAACTGTAGCTCGAGTTTGGGACTAATGATTGCTAGTCCAGTGCTCTTTCTGCCCGAATTGGATAGGGACAGGGAGAGGTGGATGGACAGGACAGACAAGAGTGCATTCCTTTCTTCTCTATGTCCTCCGTAGTGGGCTAGCTCAGACTATCTCTGCTAGTCTAATACTCGCCGCGGTATTACAAGGGTTCTAACTGTAACAGAGCTGCAACTATTCCTTTCCAGCTCTGGGGAGAAAGTCCCCTGTAAAGGGGGAGACCTGGAAGGCTGAGTAGGGAGCTAATTTTAGCAAACTCGATCCCTTTTGGAAATGAATCTGTAAACCTGGCTTTTAAAAAATGAAAAAAGGATCAGGAATCAACAGCAAACTTTTGCCCAGTCTGGAAACTATTTGGAAGTCCTAGTCAAACACATTTACACCGTAAGGATTTTGTGGGGCTTGGAGAAGAGAGGAAGTAGAGATAGTACTAGAAGAAAAATGAGTTTAACAGTTGTGCACTGGAGGTCTGGGGTTACCAAAGACGGAGACACTTCTTTCTCCACCCCTATTTGCCCCAAACGAAGGTTTTCCTCTTCTCTCTGTTTCTTCTCGTCTCCTGTTTTCTCTTCCAATATTCTCATTCTCATTCTCTCTCTCTCTCTCTCTCTCTCTCTCTCTCTCTCTCTCTCTCTCTCTCTCTCTCTCTCTCTCTCTCTCTCTCTCTCTCTCTCTCTCCCTCTGTCTTCTGAACTGTGCATTCTGCATCTGCAAAGACGAAAAGAGGAAAAAGGCAATTCTGAGACCTTGAGTAGCACAGAGAGGCGTCCCTGGGGTAAGAGCTGCAGCTGGGACACATGGAAAGACCAATCTAGAAGTAGGGTAATAAGTGACACTTTTTTTTGAATGACGACAGCCTCTGGAAAGAGGCATATGGACAAAGCATTTAACATGAAACCCATAGTCGATTGAAATAAAGATTCCAGTCTGCTTGAAACGCATTCTCCTAACCTTCCAAGTGTGCCTGCCGATAGTACAGAACTGGGACCTTGCTGTCTAGGCTGCAGGCAGGATTACTCCATCCGCTCTCAGGACAAGGACTGAATTTTCAAAGGGTCTAGGGCGTGTACTTGTGCGAGAGAGAGAGAGAGAGAGAGAGAGAGAGAGAGAGAGAGAGAGAGAGAGAGTCTATGTGTGTGCGTGCTCAAAGGTATAAGTATGTATATACGTGTGTCAGGGAAGTGTGGGGGAGAAAACGTCCAATTTCTTTCCAATTTTTCAGCCATACCTTGATTAAGCATTGGTGACTAGTATAAAGAGAAAATAAAACCTAGTCCGGTACCGGTGAATACTGCTTGCTTTGGCTGAGACCTGCACATCCGCGCACCGCTTAAAGTCTCTTGTTTTTGAGACGGGCAAAATGGGCTCGCTTTCCTGGATGGGTAGAAGGCAAAGGACAAGAAGGACAGATTGGGAAAGGGGAAAGGAAAGGAGTATAAAATTGTCCGACCAAGCACTGGTTAGTTGGATAAACGACAGTCGGAACATTGGGGTTTTGGGTCACTAAGCTGAGACTGGGCGGGGAAAGGGAAGAACAGCTCTGGGCTAGTGGGTTTCCAGTGCAAGGCAATAAAAATGAAGCCCAAGTATCCAGTTTCCAGCAGCTCTGGTGGGCAGATACGGGCGGTCTCCCTGCGAAGGGTAACTGCTTTCCGTTAACAGAGGACCCGCAGTTCAGCGCGCCCTCATGGAAGGGGCAGCACAGTTAGCTCTTCTTAAAATCGGGAAAGTGGTCTGTTTGTGCCCCATCGGGGCACAGGGGTCGCACAGACCAGGCCTCCCTGCGACTCAAATAGGAGAAACTTGAGGCCGCACGCGGGCCTGAGGCCTCGACAGCCTGTAGCTCTCTGCGGACATAGTCCCCGGGTGCTACTGTTCTGCCCGCAGACCTCTGACACAGAGGACAGTGTCTGCAGAGCCGAAGCTCCCAGAAACTAGAGAGAGTTTGGTGGGCTCGAGACTGTGGAGATGTGGACCTGAACCCGCAGCAGAAAAAACTCGGGGAACGCGGCGCTTTCCTGTGCAACCGCGGGGAGTGGGCCATAGCTGAGGGGCTGTGGGTGCGTTCTGCCCACAGCATCGCCCAGTGGGCGCTTAGAGGGCTTTTGTCTAGCACAAGCTTTTATCTCTTAGTTGGTGTTAGAAGCTGAGCGAGACAAAGATTTCTGCATGAAGAACGAGTTTTGGAAGACAGCTCTGTAGGAACTCTCGAAATAAACAAGATATCGATCTAAAACTTTTTAGGGCCAATTGACCATTTCGATTACAGTGCACACCCCCAAGTCCCCCACCACACTTCATTTCTACTGCAAGAGCCGTGCTGGAGACACGACACTTCGTGTATCCATCGCTGTGCAATCAAGATACGATGGAATTTCGCAACTTACCACAGATTCTTCTGGGAGTCCATACTCAGACACTTGGTCTGACACTCTCACTCTGTATGTTTTGTTTGACGTTCATTCTCTGTACACACTGTTATGTATGCACTAGTCCCGAACGAGTTATTATTACACGCTTTCCCTTACTTAAAACACGCTCGCTTTGTATTCCTCTGTAATGCATGGTTCACTCAGGACGCATTGTCTGAAACACACTCACCCTTTACACGTTGTGATGCACACCCGCTCTGTACACTCGGCCTGTTACTCCCCGTACAGGTTTTCTGACGTGTACATGCCACACTCTCTCCGAGCTCGTCTGACACGCATTTGCCCCGTCCACATTGTGACACGCTGCTTCGGACACATCGTATGACGCGCACACGTTTGCTCAGAACTCATCGGCTGCTGACACGGACTTCTCCGGGGTGGAGGGGGTGAATTCGCCCAGGTCCTTGGCTTTGGATGGAATTCGCATTTGTCCCAAATCTCTACGCCTGCGGCCCTGGGGTCTCTTGAATAAATCAGGCCGAGGTGTGCAAAGAAGAGGAAGTTTGAACACCGAGGGTCAGTCGGGTAAGCAGGTTGAAAACTGAGAGCCTACTCCTGGCTAAGCCTTTCCCTAGCTCTCTTAGACCCTAGTGGGCCCCTTTGGGAAGGAAAGGCTACTTTTCTGCAGGGAAATCGGATTAGCAATTAAGGGAAAAGGGGGGGGAGATTAAAAGAGTCAAGAACCCCAAGCAATGGGCAAAAAGTATTGATGTGAAGGAGTCCTTGAAGGAGAGAGCTTCAGGAGAGCTGGGACGCTAAATAATTTTCTTAAAGGGACTGGAGGGTGGTCTGTGTCCCAGGCTGAGCGGCTTGCAACAAAACATCCCAAAGTGTGGGAAAAGTAAAAGCCGGCTCCGCTCAGGTGGAGGGCCGCATTGACAGGTGGCTCTGGGAAGGTCTCTCC
>NW_027187280.1:4948161-4955883 GCF_028583685.1 Petaurus breviceps papuanus | reverse complement strand
TTGCAGGCTGTTCGCGAGGCAGGGAAAAGGGGTGGTGGCGGGGTGGGAAGAATCAGGACTTTGCAAATACCCTGCGAGAGAGCCCAGAGCAAGCGAGCGAGCGAGCGCGAGCAAGAGCTTCATCGTCCGACAGACAAAGACTTTGCAAAAGGCAAACAGTCCTCCCCTCTCCGCCCCCAAACTGCTGTTCCGCTGCCCCTGCCGTGCCGGCGGGGCCGGGGCTGCCGCAGCCGCCGCTCCCCATCTTGCACTGCAGCGCCCCCGCCCCCTCCCTCCTTCTCTCCTTCTCCCCAGCTTCTTTCTCGGCCGCTCCGGGGCAGGAGCTGAAAGTTTCTCTGCGGGCGAGAGTGGAGGCGCCGAGCCTGGAGTGAGCAGCAGTCGGTAAAGTCGCCGGCGATCGAGATGGCTGGAGAGCTGAGCATCGGCCCGGAGCTGCCCACCAGCCCGCTGGCCATGGAGTACGTGAACGACTTCGACCTCATGAAGTTCGATGTGAAAAAGGAGCCCCTAAGCCGGGCCGATCGCCCTGGACGTCACTGCACTCGCCTGCAGCCTGCGGGATCTGTGTCGTCCACCCCCATCAGTACTCCTTGCAGCTCTGTGCCCTCGTCGCCCAGTTTCAGCCCTACCGAGCAGAAGACGCACCTAGAAGACCTGTACTGGATGGCCAACAGCTACCAGCAGATGAACCCGGAGGCTCTCAACCTGACCCCCGAGGATGCGGTGGAGGCGCTGATTGGCTCCCACCAGGTCCCCCAGCAGCTGCAGGGCTTCGAGAACTTCCGGGCCCACCACCACCACCATCACCAACATCAGCACCACCACCACCAATATCCTGGAGTCAGCCACGAAGATCTGGCCAACGGAGGGCACCCCCACCACCATCATCATCACCATCAAGCGTCCCCCACCCCGTCGACCTCTTCCACTTCATCCCAGCAGCTGCCCAATAACCACCCGGCGGCGCACCCAGCCTCCAGCAGCGTGGAAGACCGCTTCTCGGACGACCAGCTGGTGTCCATGTCGGTAAGGGAGCTGAACCGGCACCTGCGAGGCTTCACCAAGGACGAGGTGATCCGCCTCAAGCAGAAGAGGAGGACCTTGAAGAACCGGGGCTACGCCCAGTCCTGCAGGTATAAACGAGTCCAGCAGAAACACCACCTGGAAAACGAGAAGACCCAACTCATCCAGCAGGTGGAACAGCTCAAGCAGGAGGTGTCCCGGCTGGCCCGCGAGAGAGATGCTTACAAGCTGAAATGCGAGAAACTTGCCAGCAATGGCTTCAGGGAGGCCGGCTCCACCAGCGACAACCCCTCCTCTCCAGAGTTCTTCATGTGAGTGCGAATCCCCTGCCCCCATCCCCCTCCCCACCCCTTTCCCATCTCTGACATCTCCATCCATCCTCCTGCTGGAAATAGAGAAATAGGAAAGGGGGGGGTGAAGATGAAAAAAGTTGAGTGAAAAGAAACCCTTGGGCAGAGCAGCGTGCTCTCTCCAGCCTTCCTAGACTCGCTGTGGAAAAGTAGGGAGGGGAGGCACCAAGCTCAACTTTTCAGAAGGTAGGAAGGAGCCTCACAGTCTTAGGGAGAGAGGCGCAGGACGAGGTGGGCGAGGAAAGCGTTTTTTAAGTCGCTTGCTTCCTGAACTCTGTGGACTGAGAGAAGGGACATTGACCAAGCCATCCCTAAGAGCCCGCCCGCTGGCGAGGAAAGAAAGGAAGGAAGGACCTTGCGAATGAGCAGCCAGCGCCTCGCGCAGGACTTAACCTGCTGCTCAGGATGGAAAATGCAAGAGGAGGGGAGAGAGACAGTGTGTGTAAAGTGTTCATATAATGCCTCCTTTGAGACCTAGTGACCGAGGACTCAAATAGGACGGTCAATGCGAAATATCATAAGTTTTGCCTGCTTGATTATATAGAAAAAAAAACACGAAAATCTGCATCAAAAATATTAATCCTGCATGCTGGACATGTATGGTAATAACTTCTATTTTGTACCATTTTCCTGTTTAACGTTAGCATGTTGTTGATCACGGATCATCGCTTTTGGTTTGTTTCTCTGGGCAAGAAGGTGTCGCAGTCCTAACCCTTGGACTGCTGGGCGGGCAGTGATCTTTTCTGTTCTGGTTGTTAGCTTGTAAATATCTGCCCCCAGGAAACCGCACAGTGGCGGCTCAGCAGGCTGGCAGGCTGTGTCTGGGTTTGGTGTTTTTTTTTTTTTTAAGTAAAGAAATAAAGTTACGGGCATTTGCATCTGCATTCAGAAAGCAACTTTTTCTTTTTTAAATATTGGGCGCACTTTGGAGTTGTGTTTTTCTTTCTATACCCTTATCCCACCCACCCCCCTGTAGTTTTTCATTTTGGTTTTTCTTTGTTGGGGACTGAGAACTGCTCGAGGTCACAGAGGGAAACAAACCAGGGAAGGGGGTGGCGGCAGAGGGAGAGCCATCCCTTGGCAAAGGTTTCTGGCCGCTCCAAAATTTAAAGAGGTAGAGACAGCGAGTGTCTGCCTGGAGTGCACCGCAGCCCGGGGAAGGGAGAAGGGTAGTTTAACATCATTGAACATTTTATTTTCACCTCTTTATATCTGAAATGTTATACACTCAGGAAACAGAAGGGAGGGGGGGAAAAAGATCTACGATTGTCTTGTATACTTCTCCATTGTAACCAAAACCTCTTCTTGGATCTCTCTCTCTCTCTCTCTCTCTCTCTCTCTCTCTCTCTCTCTCTCTCTTTCTCTCTCTCTCTCTCTCTCTCTCTCTGCCTCCATCCTTCTACCCTCTTGCCCTACACGGATCTGGGGAAAAATCCAGGCACGATTCAGTAGTAGCAATGCCCAGGAAGCTCCCTTCCTGGGGTTAGTTTAGGGTCGCCTGTAAAAGGCGATCTGTCCCTCTCTGACCTTCAGTTGGGTTTAGCCTGTGGCCACGGAAGGGGACATACTCTGAATGTATTGGAAACGAAAACGTTGGTGAGAAAGATCGCAACTTTTAAGTGCGTTTTTTGGTGAAACATGTTCTCTGTTTCTTTGCTCGGGCAGCAAGTGGCTTCTTTTCAGTTGTACAGTAGTCATAAGGCGTCTCTGGGTGTTTTTATTACTTTTTTTTTCCTGCAGGTCAGTAAAAGGATTTAAGTTGCACTGACAAAAATACCAAAATGAAAACGTATTTTTTATTTCTCTTTAGAATACGCTGGCACTGCTGGCCGGATGCATTTTAAGTTTGTATTAGTTTATAAATTAACAGTAATATCAGGATTGTATGAACAGCATGGTGCTTGCAGTTTTAAATATCGTGGGTATTAGTCATGCATCAGAAACGATCTTTGGTTTTTACTGATTCAACTGTGTTGAAATCAAACATGCAGCAGCGAAATTGTTTTTATTTCATGTAAAATAAGGGATCAATTTCAAATCCTGCTTATGATATGGAAATATTAAAACCTAGTCTATTGTAGTTTTATTCAGACTGGTTTCTGTTTTTTGTTATTAAAATTGTTTCCTATTTTGCTTATTAAAATCATTGAAATGGCATTTATTTTGAGAACTCGGTTCTCCTGCGTCTTTTCTTGCCCCTTCCAAAGTTGCAGCAACAACTTCTACTAAGAAGTTCCTCACATCCCTTCCCTTCTTGACTTTTTTTGGGGGAAACCCCAAACCAACACACTGCAAAAATATCTAAGTGAGATGCTCATGCCCCACACTTGTCCTTTCCTGTTTCCCTGAATCTCTTTCCTTAACTCTTTACACAGGGCAACCCTGCTCTGTTTTGAGGAAGAAATTTTGAAAGTTGAACCTCTGATCCATTTTTTGCCTCTACAGCTTAAGTTTGGACCAGGACCCCAGACACCTGGTCTCTGTTCCAGGAACACTCTGAACACCCCAAACTGAACACATTGCCCCCCAAATGATAAAGAACACATACCCAAAGAGTTGACTCTTTCCAAGGAGAACTCCAGATTAGGTTTCTGGTTGAACCATTTCACAGCTGACTTTGAGAAGTAACAGGTAGCCCCAAAGGGTGGAGTAAGGGGTGCTGAATGATCAGAGAGCTAACTCAAGGGACAGGAAAGTGGCTCTCAGCACCTTCCACATTCTATCCCTTCATCCAAAGTACTATGCAGGATAAATTTACCCTGTCCTGGCCTTCTGGTCAGCCCTACACAGTGACCTGAGAGGCAGGTCTGCATCTAGGTCAAGGATTAAGGGAGGGAATGACTCACTTACAAACTCCAACCCTTTGCACATTCACACAGCCTCAGCGTGGGTATTTCAAACCAGGACCAGGCAGTTGCAAGGCCTCCCACTAGAATTGCTGGAAGGCTGTACCCTCTGCCTTTGGAAACTGACCCTGGCTGGTGGCCTCTGCCACTACTCAGAATTCACTACAGGTTTCCCCCGAGCTAGGGGTCGGCCTGTCAGTTCCTGCCTAGACTTATTGGGAGCACAGCTATGCCCTGGGATTCGGCTCCAAGCCTCCATTGTATTATGGATCCCTGGCCAGAGCCACATGAGAAGGATCTTTCCACTTAGGGGTGGGAAGTGGTAGAGTAAAGTACTCTTGAGGCCTAAGGATAATTGAAACTCTCTATTCCCCAGTGAAAGTCCCCAGCCCTGCCTTGAGGCAGCAAGTGCAGGCCTTTTGGGATGACCCATATTAAGAACTGAGCAAAACCCTATATAAACCCAGTAGAAAAAGAAGGGAAAACATTCTATAATCTACACCTCTTCTTTTCCTAAGCCTTCTGTTTTCCCTCCATCCCAACGTGAAGATGTAAAAAGAGGGGTTGCAATCCCAAAAATAGACCCAGGCTTCTCTGCCCTTGAAGCCTCTGACTGAACTGGGCACAGGAGTTCCTGAAAGCCCAGTGGCCTTGGGCAATCCGGTTCTGGGCAGAGGGTGGAGGGTGTCTCCTTAGGAAGAGGTTGTGACCAGCCTGAAGTCTGGGAAGCATTATTTTTTCTGTATCTCCTCTTTCTTGGCCCAGGGATGGGTGGATGCTAGGGCCACCGAGAGGCTGAGAGGAATATTGTTTGTGAGAACTGCTGCTGCATATTAATGCCCCCTCCTGCATGCCCAGAATACATCACTGCGGCTAATTCAACAATTCAATCCCATGGAAGGCTGAGGTTCTGAGAGTTTCTTCATGCTTCCCCTGCTCCCCCAATTCCCACTCAATTCATTCCTGCCTAAGACCTTCAGTGAACAGTGGAAGGAGGAAGAGGAGTGTGTGGGTCATTTTACAGAATTTTGATTCAAGTGAGAACCCCCCCCCCCCGTGGGAAAACAGCCTGCATTTAGCCACCAATCACTCTTGCCAGGTTCCCTGGAAGTTTGGTACTACTAGCAACTTTCTGCAACACTCCTCAGGCTGGACACTCATTAGGGAGCTGGAGAAGTGAGTGCATGGGTAGAACAGCTAACTGCTCAAGTATCTTCAGCTTCTGTGTCCAAAGCAAAGAATCATAAGAAAAAAAAAAGCCCAGCAACCTCACCAAAAGAACAGCCGAAAGTGGCTCATACAGCAGGCTGCGGAGTTCCTTACCTACCTAAAAAGGGGAACACTTTACCTCATTTGGCATCCTAGCTCCCCACTTGACCCCTAATCTTCTAGAATCCAGTTTCCCAATCCTTCCAACACTCCAGGAAAGAATCTCTCAGTCACCCAAACTCATTCACACTACCCCCCAACCAACCTCTGATCTATTTCCATGGGAGTCCCTTCCCAATCGCTCCCCTAACATTTCCAGTCCCTCCATTTCCTCAGTGTTTAGAAACATAGCCCCTCACCTTCCAGCTTCGTAAATCTTGGAGGTTTACTCTCTGCACCCAGGAGAGCAGTTTGGGAAAGGTGGCAGAAGCCAATCCAGCTGTGAAAAATAAGTGTATGAGCCTTGGAAAAAGATCAAGTAGCCCCTGCCCAGTTCACTGTTTGGAAATGAGAAATAGGGTATGTCATTTTGTAGATTAATTAGGTTCAGGATGGGAGACTGAACTAAGGGAATGCCAAGGGTAAGTGTCCACACCTGAGTTCTAGTGTCAAGGTGGGAGTGATTTTTTTCTTCCAAAACCAAAACGAAAACCAAACACTGGAGCTCCACAAGGGTGACTTGGGCTAAACTTGGTTGTGACTACTAATACTAAAATTCCTTACCCAACTGTTTGTATGTGTCTGAGCATGTGTTGAGGTGTATATGCCTCTATGTTCAGTAAATACTTCCAGAGATTTCAGTAGAGCAGGAATTTCTCTTCCCCTTTTTTTCCTATCATTTGGCCGGAACAGATATTCCTGAAGGAGGAGAAAGTTGCACTGGGTCACTGGTTCCTCCTTGGAGGAGGTAAGCTTCTCTCACCTGCATCAGTAAGGAGTTAACCACTTCCTCCCTTTGTTTTGGTTGAGGAGCCCTGAATGAAATCCCCCATGGTTTTAACTTTGTCTCCAGTTCATTACTGATTCATAAGGCTGTTGACATGAGAATAAGTGGGATGATAGATGACTGAGAGTCCAAAACAACTTTCTTAATTTGGGCCTTCTTTTACCCCTGGGGGGCCTGGACCTAAACTGAGGCTGTAGGCACCCAAATATGTTTCCTTAGAGCCCCTTTGGTGGTGGTGTTAAGGTGTAAGGGGAGTGTGCTTTTAGGAATTGGTAGGTTGGTTTTCAATCTTTGGCACTTTGTTTACTGACCACCAAACCGTTTATTTTGTCTCCAAAATAACCCTATTTATAAGATATTACACTCGTGCTTACAATTCCTGAACAAAACAGGTATACTATCCTTCACCATTTATACATAATAATAAACAACTACCTATTACACACACTTGTAGGTACACAAACACACATTTACACTAACAGTCTCCCTCAAGAAGCAGGACTTTAAGGGGATAGAAGTAAGATGAAACATAAGAAATTTCTTTGCCTCTGCCCTCTGTAGTGGGCCCAGCAACCCTGGAGAAAGACTAATTTTAAAGGGGTATTGCTCCTCATCCTCCTCTTCCAGTGACTTTGAAGGAAGCAATAGATCCTGGATTTCTAAGCCCCCTCCCTCCTCCATTCTGCTCCCCATTCCAGGGATACTCGGAGGCTCGGGCGTATACGGGCCAGCGTTTTCGGGCACACACTGACACACACTCTTTTGCCAACTCGAAAAGGCAGGTCTGCGGAGTAAACTTTGGTCTGGAGAAGAGACCTCGTCACCCCGCCACCCCAGCTCCCCTTCCCTGGTAAAAGGTCTCCCCTATGCCCGCCTCTGGTACTCTCTGCAACTGGCTGATCCTCTGTTCCTCTTCAGTTACAGCTTCTGCAGATTCTGCGGCGCCGGCCCTACTCCTGAAATTCTGCCACTGCTGCTGCTGCCTTTCCTGCTCCTGCCCCGCCCCCGTCCAGTGTAGAACTAGGAGCCAGCGGGGAGATCACTCCCTCCTCTATAGAGCTTTCCAAACACGATAGGTTTTTTTTTTTTAATCGCCATTCCAATTTGTTCATGCTTAGTTCTTTGTCGTTAAGGGCTCGTTCTTTTTTTAAAGCAAGAAGAGCAAGTTAGGCGACTGCTTCAGCGGGGAACTGGAGAGAACTAACCAGGAAGCTAATGTAGATCGGAAGGGGGGGGGGGGGGGGCGCGGGGGGGGGAGGGAGGGGGGTGGGGGGGAGAAAAGTGTGGTTTTGTTTGTCGTGTTACTATGTTAAATGAAGTGTGGGTATATGCAGTGTGGGTATCGCTG
>NW_027187280.1:4909362-4948061 GCF_028583685.1 Petaurus breviceps papuanus | reverse complement strand
GCCCTGAGGGAGATAGCTTCTTTGGAGGAAAAATCCAGTTGTTCTTTGATCTTTTGGTTTTACAGAATCTGTTGTCTTGGGTTCTGCAACTACTGGAGTGCTAACCCAAGCACTAAGCAAAGACCTAGAAGCTGAGGAGTGATCTGCACCCTCAAACGGTTAACTCCAGTGCGTGCGCTCTCCTTCCTTTTTCCTCTTTCTTTCTTTCTTCCTTCCTTCTTTCCTTCCTTCCTTCCTTCTTTCTTTCTTTCCTCTTTCTTTCTTTTTCCTTCCTTTCCTCTTTCTTTCTCTCTTTCTTTCTTTCTCTCTCTCTTTCTTTTTCCTTCTCTTTCTTTCTTTCTTTCTTTCTTTCTTTCTTTCTTTCTTTCTTTCTTTCTTTCTTTCTTTCTTTCTTTCTTTCTTTCTTTCTTTCTTTCTTTCTTTAACTCTCCTTTCCTGTCTTCTTTCCTTCCCTATTTCCCTCCTCTCCCCCAATCTTCTCACCTCACTGCCCCGTTCTATATTTCTTTTCTTTTTTCTGGCCCTCGTTCCTCCTCTCCCTTTTCTCGCTTTCCAGTCGGGGCGGGTAGAATGATTGTGTAAGTCCTGATAACGAGGGAGAGTAAATGAAAGACGAAGAGTGGGAGCCCCGCGCGCTGCCAGAACTAGGAGCGCCAGTGCCTTGCTCCCCAGCCTGCTTGCCCGGAGTTGGTGGCACGGAAAGCTCAGTCCTGGAATGGGGAGAGGCGCTGGGGCTTTTCTGATGGATCCTGTCTCTTTCTAGCTAACTCTTCCCAGCTGCTGAGGGTTTTCATTCTTTTAATTGGCCCAGAGCCCGCCTTGCTTCAGAAAACTAGTCGGTGTCGGAGCCTGACAGTACAAGGTCACTGGCGTTGCAGAGGGCCCTGGGTGTCAGCTTTCGGAGAGGAGAAAGGCTCGGGGTTGGGCGGAGCCGAGCCGACGCGAGCCGAGCGCATTGGAGGCTTGCTTTCGGCCCAGGGAACGCGCCTCGGCCGGCCGGCTGCATCCTGCGGCCGAGCCCGGCTCAAGCTCCCACGCTTCCTGCAGAAGGGCCTCTTGGCTGAGGCGTCTTAATGGAAACCCGAGGACACTGGCTGGCAGATCTGCCGTGCCACAAAACAGCCCGAGTTTTTCTGGGTGCAAAAGAAACTCCAGGAAGCAATGCGGATGCCGGTCTTGGGTAACCCGGCGCCCCTCAGTTTCCAAGCTTCTGCGCTTTAGAAATTATGACCGCAGGAGCAGCCAAATAAGGCCATGACTCTGAGAACAGGTTTATTCCCTTTGAATTGAGAGGGACTTTTTACACAAACAGCACTTAAAAAAAAACAAAGACAGGCCCCCCCAACAACGTCAAAAGCCCCCAGTCACCGCAACTGAACCACTTCACTCCATTTAAAAAGAGCTTTGTTTTGAGGGGAGTGATTCTATTTCAAACCATTAAAACTACATGTAAAATGCTGTATTTTTTTTTTTTTTAAGAGAGACGATGGAACCCTTATTGCACCATCCTGGGCATTCACGGGACTCAACCTCTGGACCCGGAGAGGTCTGGGTTTAATGCCTTCTCTCTTACATAACCAACCCAAACGGTTTAATTTTCCTCCTGGAAATGCTACCTCAATCCCCAGCCTTAAGTAGAGAACGGACCCCTGCAAATCTCCCAGGCAGACTGGGCAGGAACAGGGGATTGCCATCATTTAGCTGTTTCTAGACACATCCATCTTCTTTAGACATTTAGACATGGAAGGAACTCGATTTTGTAAACTCCCCAATCCCAAGCCAAGGCCCCTAGGCCCTTCTCAGGCCATTTGGCAGGATTTTGAGGGACAGCTGGCAAGATCAGTGATTCCTTCCACCAAGAATCTTGCGCTTCTTTGTAGGAGGTTTTCCATAGCCAGGGAAGGAAGTTCAGGGTTGGTTGGTTAATGCTGGGGTACATTCTAAAGAAAGAGGGACCCCTACATCCTCTGGAATGTCTCCCTGTTTGTTTTAAAGGCAGAGACTTCAACTGTCCATTTCCTCTTGCTACATTTGATATCTTTCATTTATTTGGATGAGGAAGTCAGTACTATCTGACTTCACTGAAAGAAATTAAATATCTGAGAATAAAAACATTGAATTTAATCATCAGCATTTGTTCTCAATTTGAAATGTGTCTGCCCAGTCTTTGTATAATATAGTCGACTAACTTAAATGTAAAATGGCAGCTCATAAAAATTTGTTTCATTGTCATAAAAAATTGATATCCTCTGGTATGAGGGTCAAGGATCAAGAAATCTAGATAGGAGTGGAGTGTCTGAATCTTTATCCTTTGTCCATTGCTTCATTCACTTCTCCTTTCTGGTTTGAAAGTGGTTTCTTACCCCATCTGCTTACTGTTTGTATCTTATTTTTTATCTGATCAAGTGTTTAATCAATGAGGAACTTATTAAATCTTTTTATCCTTCCTGTTCCATATCCCTGACAAATAAAATGAAGCTAACTTTAGGACTGGAAGTCTTAGGCCATGAGACAGAAAGGAGTGGGTTATGTAGTCAGTGACTAAATGCCCACTGAATCCTTCTAGGTTTCCCATTCCTTCCATGTACAACGTGCTCATCATTAGACCATCTTGGGTTTTTGTTCTCTCACCTTGGTGATTGTGCCACCATGACCTGGATCTCTTCCTGGTCATATGTCTGGGGAGATGGCTCTCCACATGCAGCCGTCCCTTGATTCTAAGTGACAGGCAGGAAGAAGAGGCTTCCTGCTGAAGTGTTGCTAGAGGGAGATGCAGGCTGTCTCTTTAGCTTTGTTTCTGAAAAGAGCAAGCTCACTCCTGCATCTGCAATGTTGTGATCATTTCACTGCCAAAGGGATAAGAGGCTAAGTTATCCTCAAAGCCATACTGAAGCCTGGGGTGGGTAACATTCCTGGATGGTGCTCAAGAAATGGGGATGGGGGAGGGGGGGAAGGAGCTGGAATCTTTGTTTTCCTGAAATCTTAAAAATTGGTGAAATAATGATCTTTTAAAAATCTGGGGGAGGTTCTAATCAAGCACTTATTTTTCTTCCCCCATTACTCCCCTGTTTTCTTACTTGGAGTGGTTATCAGTTGTAAGCAAAGACTGCTAAGCCTGAAGATCTAAGGTCTTCCTGAAGTCTAAGATCCCAGTTTCGCAGCATATACAACACCGTTGGCAACCCCCCCCCCCCCCCCAGTCCTAACCAAAGGATGTCATCACTGTGTTTGTTATATTGTTGTTGTTTTGTTTTTTTTTTTTCCTGGACCCGGGATTTCAGATGTTTTCCCCTAGATTTCCCTAGATTCCAATCTGGTTACTGCATTGTAACTTCACAGAATTGTAGATTTAGGATTGGAATGGATCAAGTCCAACTCTTGAATTATATGGATGAGGTGCAGAGAGCTGAAGTTACTTGACTAGGTTCACACTGTTAGTAAGTGTCTGATACGGGATTTGAACCCAGGCTTTCTAACTCCAAGTGCAGCAGTCTATCTTCATGCTTTCTCCCAGTGAAATGACTTCTCTGTGGTCCCATAGCATGTGTAGCAGACTGGACCCTGGTCTTCCTGACTTCCTGTTCTGACCTCTATCCACTATACCAAGCTGCCTTTCTCTTACAGTTAGCCAACTGACTTCTGTTGTGTGTTTTCTCATCCATCATTGCCTGGAGTGGAGGGAAATCAAGAAATCGCTCCCAAGTGCAGACTCCTAGGGTGAGGCCAGCCAGCCCTTCAGTGAAGCTGCCTGAAAATTGTACTGAGAAAATCAGTGCAGAAATGCTTCCTGATCCTGATGCTGAAAGAGAAAATTCCATCTCTATGGACCACTTCAGAGGTAATTTTGACCCAACCCCTAATTCATGTCTGTCCCTTCACTTGCCAATTTAAACAAAAGAAAAGAAAACAAAGCCAACCACAAAAGAAAAAAAACAAAAACCCCAAACCATTTTCCTGGTGGGATTGTTTACAGTATGCTTGCTCTGCTCTGGGCATGAGGAAAGGGATTGCAAGAGATACTGTTTAGAAACAAAATAAGGCCACCTTGAAAAGTGAGGGCATCTGTCATGCAGCTAAGTTTCAGACCCCGGGCAGAAGCATGGCATCCCCACTCAACTCAATAATTCATGGAGAAACTGGGCTTAAAATTCCAGAAACATTCTGGAAATATAGTTTCCTTGCCACCGACTTGGAGTCTGTAAATTCTGTTTCTAATAAATCAATGGAATTCTGTATCCTTTAAAAGAACTCTTTCACCCTTAATCTGTTTCCCATTGAACTTTACAGTAAATATATCATAATTACCAGAGTAAAGTGTTTATAGATGAAGCAGCGGGTAGGTGAAGCCATTTTGTTTTAATCATTTGACGCTTAATCAAGGGCATTCTCAAGGAAGGTTTTGTAGCTTTTAAAATACACATGGACAGAAACACACACACACACACACACACACACACACACACACACACACTCTGAGCAAAGCCAACAGATGCCCTCTCACACAGGCCTCTATACCTGCACACTCCACATGCTAAGGTGAATGTGGGGCTGGCTTGGTTAAGATCCCACACCCCAGCAAATATTTATATGGAACTTTCAGAGTTAGAGACAAGACGATCTCCTTCAAAGGCAGTGTAAATGATGGGGCTTTATAGAAGTAGCAGGTGGCTGGGGCCAGGCCGACCAGGACTGTCTTCACTAGTACTGTCACATTAATCCACAGACTTGTAGCTCACTGGATTCAGCAGACTATCAAAGGAAGTTGTGCAAACTCTTATCCTGTTTCTGACTTCTCAGGGCCTTACACTTG
The DNA here is from genome assembly GCF_028583685.1 of Petaurus breviceps papuanus. NCBI lineage: Eukaryota > Metazoa > Chordata > Mammalia > Diprotodontia > Petauridae > Petaurus > Petaurus breviceps. The sequence continues at coordinate 4,943,251 of NW_027187280.1, read as the reverse complement.
AAGAGAGAGAAGTACTTTAGCACCACAGAAACTGCCATGATAAAAGAGCCAGGCCTTTAAAATAATGACCTATTTTTGTGGAAGTCTTTAAGTCTTTAAGTTTTGGCATTGCTTCCCTTTCAGCAACCTAGTGGCAGAGTCATTGCAGGTGAGGGAACGGAGGCTCCAAGAGGTCAATCCATTTTCCCAAAGCCATATCTAGTAAAACAATACTGTCAGGAAGTTTTTCCCACTATGATTATCCTCATTTTTAAAGGTGAAGAAACTGAGACTCAGAGACCTTAAAATGACCTACCTGGACTTGAACAATTAATAAATGACATTTTTGTTGTTATTGTTGAGTTAAGTCTGATCCTTTGTGACCTCCTTTTGGGGTTTTCTTGGTAAAGACACTGGAGTAGCTTCCCATTTCCTTCTCCAGCTCATTTTTACAGATAAGGAAACCAGGCAAACAGGGTTAAGTGACTTGTCCAGGGTCACACAGCTAGAAAACCTGAGGCCAGATTTGAGTTCAGAAAGATGACTCTTCCTGATTCTAAGCCCAGTGTTCTATCCATTGCACCACCTAACTGCCCCCCCAAATGACATACCTACAATCTAAACCTGGGTGTGTCTTGGCTTTAAGTCTATCATTTTTCCCCATGGGTCCCCTTCTAATATATTTTTTTGAAAACTAGCTTCCTCCCCTTCCTTAGAGAAACCTTTACTGTGTGAAGAAGTTAGCATGTGAGTGTGTTTTGTTTGTGTGGCCTTAACACAGAGGAGAGTCCCAGAAGGAGAAAAAGAGACTCCATCTTTATAGAAACCAATGGGGGACTCTGGAGATAGATAGGCAGGTAGCTCATAAGCTTCTCCAAGCTATTCCTCGCCCATTCGTGACCTAGAGAGGAGCCATGTCTACGCTTTGGTCCTCTCACATTTGTTCTTGCATTATATTTACCTGTATTCATATTCCATTCATTAAATTCAAAGTTCCTTGAGGATGGTGATAGTGGTATGAATAGGCAATAGCATATAGCCAGTGGGAAATACTGAAGAAGAACTTGAAAGATGTTATCACTAACACATATGATGTCATCAATGAAATAAACATATGATAGATAAAAGGCCCACCCTCTGGACTGGAGGCCTTTTGTGATTGATGCCGACATCCTAATAGTGTCTCATCTTGTCCATCGACTGATCTCATCCTTGACATGTGACTGTGTGTGGATGTGACCAGAGCCGCTTGGGTCCCTGTTTTTCATTCCCCTCCTTCTAGGGAACAAAGTATGATGAGAGGCAAGTTGGAACATTGGAAAATGGGACTTTGGGTACCTGAATTGACTGCTTTCTGTCAACTCCCTTAGGATACATCTTATCTTCTCTTTTCTTCTTCCTCAGTACCTCTCATGTCTGCTTCTTTCTTTTCATTCTCTTTGTCACTAGCTTTGCATAGGTCCCCATAGCCAAACTACCTGTCCTATGGGCAGCTAGGTGGTGCAGCTGACAGAGAGTCAGGAAGACTCATCTTCCTGAGTTCAAATATGGCCTCAGACACTAACTGTGTGACTCTGGGCAAGTCACTTAACCCTGTCGTCCTTACTTTCCTCATTTGTAAAATGAGCTGGAGAAGGAAATGCGAATCATTCCAATATCTCTACCAAGAAAATTCCAAACAGGGTCATGGAGAGTCAGACATGATTGAACAACATCTGTCCTATTGCAATAGTACCCTAACAAGTCCTCCCCCCTCTAGTCTCTTTTTCCATCCATCCTGCCCATGCTGTCAGATTGATTTTCCTTATGTACGACTCTGTTCATGATATATACCTAGTGGAACTCCAGTACTACCTAATGAAGTAAGTTCAGCTTCCATAGCCTGGCATTCAAGGACCCTTACAATATGGGGTGCCATACCAAGGCAGCCTTTTATTGTATACTTTCTGTCACATGCTCTACATTGGACTTATTAGCTAGTCTCCTGTATATTTCCTCCTCCTCTCTGAATCTCTACTTTGTGTGCATGCTGCCCCCTATGCCTGGAATATGCTCCCAACCCCCCATTTTCATATCCACTTATGATATTCCAGGGACCCCTAGAGGGTGCAGTAGATAGAGTGCCAGAGCTGAAATCAGGAAGACCTGAGTTTGGATTTGATCTCAGACACTTACTAGCTGTGTGGTCCTGGGCAAGTCACTTAACCTCTGTTTGTCTCAATTTCCTTGTCTGTAAGATGACAATAAAAATCACTCCCCAGGGTTATTGTGAAGATCAAATAAGATAATTTTAAAGCATTTAGCATAGAACCCAGTGCATAGAAAATACTACATAAATGTTATTATTATTTTGTTACTTATCCTGCAAAACTCAGCTCAAAAACCACCTCTTCTTCTAAGCCCTTCCTGTTCCCCAAATGATCTCTCCTTTCACGGAAGGTTAAATAGCACTTTGTACATTTCTTAGGCAGTTAATACCTTTTATTCCTTATTATACTATAGCAACTAGTTTTCTCTCTGTGCCACTTATGGCCCTCCATTTTCCTTCTCTGTGCTTTTGAACTAAGCACTCCACGTACAGGCTTTACCTCTGCCTCAGAGAGCTCCTTTTCCATTTTAAAAAGCAGCTGAAGCACCATCCTCCTCATGAAGCCCCCAGCTCCAAGTAGCCTCCCTCCCAAACTGCCTTGTATTTAATCACTTTGAATATATTTGGATTTATTCACTTTATCTTTATACTGTGTACTTATACGTTTGTCTGCTCCCCCGTTAGAATGTAAGGTCCTTGGGAGTAGGGATTATTTCACTCTTTTTCCTATATCTCCAGAGCCCAGAACAGCGCATGGCCCATAGCAGGTACTCAAATTCTTGTGAACTGATTGTGTTTATTCCCTCCATCAGATTAAGCTCCATTGGGGTAGAGGCTGATTTTTAAAATTTATTGACTACCCATATCTTCAGAGTATTATGCTTTGTCCTGGATAAATCTAAAGACAAATGTTTGTTAAATTGGACTGTAGGAAGCTGTACTTCCCTAGATCCTGGATGGGGAGGGTGGTTTGAAGGATGCAGAGGATAGAATATTATCTAGGAACTCATTCTCCAGAGCTCCTGGCATATAAGATATTTGGAGGTAACAAAGAAATACTCCAGAATTCTTCTGTGGGGTTTTTCTTACTCCCTATAGGACTGCTGACCAGATTTGCTGAAAGTAAAGCCCAGGATCCCACCTGAATTTTCCTCCTCATTTTAAAACACTTCCAGCTAGCAAAGCTGAGACCAGAGAAGCCCAAGCATCATAAAGCTTTGCTGTCTTTGACTTCTGTGGACTAGAACTGGGCAAAGAAGAAACTGTAAGGCAAAGAAATGCCAAGAAAAACCTGTTGTGCTCTAGGTGGAACAAGGTTGGCTCTTTTTGGCTTCTTCCAGAATGAAAATCTCAGCTCTGCCAACCCAAGACATGCCACTCCCCCTTCTCATATGGCTTTTCTAGCTTCAGATGAGTGGCCTAGCTGGGCACAGCTTAAGAGTGATGGGGTTGCTGGGTAGGAATGGAGCTTTCACACCTCATTGTGGAATATGGCAGCTGCTGGAGAAAGAGGGCTTTTCAGTCAGGGACAAAAGGATGCAACACTAGACTACAGCAAGGAGAACTTAATATTAAAAAAACCCTACCTCTTATGGGAATGACTCAGTGCACTCCTGGTTTAGCCATCTCGTCGTAATTAGCATAGGACTCCAATCTAGGGGTTGAAATGACAGCTGTGTGACCTTGATCGAGTCACTTTACCACCAAAGCTCTGTTTTCTCACTTGTAAAATGAGGATGTTCAACTAGGGGAATTTCTAAGGGCCCTTCCTATCCTAAGTCAAAAGTCAGTCATATAAATGCTACTTCATGCATAAATGTCATAAACAGATGGAGTTCTTTAAAAAAAATTTTTTTTGAGGAGGGAAGGCAAGGTAATTGGGGTTAAGTGACTTGCCCAAGGTCACACAGCTAGTAAGTGTGTCAAGTGTTTGAGGTCAGATTTGAACTCAGGTCCTCTTGACTCCAGGGTCAGTGCTCTATTCACTGTGCCACCTAGCTGCCCCACAGATGGAGCTCTTTAACCCTCCAAAGATGCTATTATTTGAATTCTTCATCTAGGGCCAGTCAAAAGCTAGCTTCATCAAGCAGCCATTGATATCAGCAGACAAGCATGGAAGTTGGTTGTATAGAGAAAACTCAACTCTGACTTCCCCTTAAGGCCTGACTTCTTTCTCAATAAGAGAGAGTAAGGAAGTAAGAAGAAGGCCAAAGTCAGTCTAATTACCAATTAGAGCCATCTAGCCATTCATCCATCCAATAATATTTATTAAACACCTACTATGTATAAGACTTCATACTTAATAATAATGGCTATCATTTTTTTTTAGCACTTTAAGGTTTGCAAAGTTCTTTAAAATATTATCTCATTTTGTCCTCACAGTAACCCTGACAGGTAGGTGATAGCATTATCCTCATTTTACTCAGATAAGAATCCTCACTTCTCAGATGAGAAAACTAAGGAAAGCAGAAGTTATGAGTTACTCAGGATTACATTGCTAGTAAGTGTTTGAGGCCATATTTAAATCCAGATCCTCCTGACATCAGGTCTAACTCTATCCATCACACCACCCAGCTGATTCTGGGCAATACAAAAACAAAAAGCAAAAACACAATATTTGCATATAAGGAGTGTAGTCTCCTGGTGGGGGAGGGGTGGTATGACATGAACAGCTGGATCCTTCTACCTTGATTCGTACGAGGTAGAAGGTGCTGGAGAATGACCTGGAAAAACAAAATGACTATAAGAAAATCTGAGGGAGGAAAACCCTTTTATCTGAGGTGCATATGTGGTAGGGAGTGGTGGGTGGGGAATCAGGGAAGACTTCCTGGACGAGGTGGCATTTCAACTTGAAGGAAAAAAAATTAAGAAGCAGAGGTGAGGAGGGAGTGTATTTCAGGTCAAATGCCCTAGGCAGAAGGAAGGTGTCTTAGAAGTGCTTAGCTTGGAGACATGCTGTGACCTGGCTTTGGGTCTATAAAAACTCAGAAATATAGAAAGTACACCCCATGAAGACTTTGATGAAATCAAAGAATATAGACAGTAGGGTGATAACCACATCCATTTCTATTATTTCCTTGAGACTACAGATAGAGAGACAATTGGCCTTGATATTCTCCTGAGGTAGTTCTCAAACTGGAAAATGGGCATAAAGGGATTGAGAAATTGGACTGAAGTCATGACTAATCAAGAAGAATCTAAGTTGCTTCACTCCATCCCTTTTCTAACTATCATGCCACATGAAAGTTAACCACATGTCACACCTCACTGGTTTGAAGATTCCAGGCTACACCACAAAGAAAAAAACAAAAGCAAAACTGAACTCTGTAGTGTGTGTGTGTGTGTTTGTGTGTGTTTTAGAGGCCCATCTTTTACTGCAGGTGAAGGATTCTAGGAGGGAAGCTGAAAGAGTATTAAATAAAATTGTGCTTGAGGTAGACTGGTTAGACCAGGACTTTTCACCCAGAAGAGGAGAAGAGACATACAGAAATATTTACCAAGAATGAGTGATAGATCCATGAATGTGGCTTCTGATTTAAAGGGCATTTTATCAACCCCAGTGCTTAACTTTATCTTGCATGCTTATGTTTTCTGTCTTTAAAAAGTACTTGAGGGGTGGCTAGGTGGCACAGTGAATAGAGCACTGGCCCTGGAGTCAGGAGGACCTGAGTTCAAATCTAGCCTGAGACACTTAACACTTAAGTAGCCATGTGACTTTGGGCAAGTCACTTAACCCCAATTGCTCTCCAAAAAAAAAAGCAAAAAAAAAAAGTACTTGACTCTAGATTGATCATTTGTAAGAGGCTTCAGCAGTTTCCTTGATCTATCCTATTAGAAGACTTCACATCTCCTCCCAAATGTGGGCCACCTGCTATTTGGGTGATGTCTGTGGGGTTTGGGTTTCTTGGGAACAGTCTCTGAGTCAGACAAAGATGGGCACCCAGAAAGTGGCAGTGAAGTTTCCATGTGATCTGACCATTATTCTGTAGTTTGATCAGCTGAGGGTGAACTTTTGTGTCTTCTCCTTGCAATGCTGAACTTATTAACATAACTCCCAAAGAGAAATCTTTGGTCTTATGCTGTCACCTGACAATTTGCTACCTGTTGCAATTTTTGAGTCAAGATGAGCAGCTTCAAGCCCTTAGGACATAGAGAGACTTCTAGTGGGGAGATTGTGGATTTCAGGGCATACTACAGGGCCAGATTAGCCCAGAGGAGGAATTTTTTTGGGTGGTAGTTTCTGGGGGACTGGGAGAGGGAGGAAGTAGGTCATTTGATAGCTTCCTAGTTTCTCTTTTCAGTGGGGTTCTAAGTTCTCTTGTTTATCTCAATGCATAGATTTTAAAGATTTCTTAAATTTTGCACCCTGGAGCAAAGATCCATTTGCCTCAATCTAGTTACAGCTCTGCTCTTGGGTTCCTTTCTGCTACCCAAAACCCATTTCCCTTCACCCTCCTCCAGTATTTTTTCTCAGGTGGCAATATAGAGTATTAGATTCAGAGCTCTCATTCAGGCCCAATGACTCAAAATTACTTTCTCTGTTAAACAAAATTTATAATCCTTGTATTACTGGCTTCACACGGCTATTGAGGGGAAAATGCTTTGTAAAGCTCCAAATACTATAGAAGTGAGAATTTTAAAAACTATTTCTTTCTATCTTAGAGCTAGGACCCTAAAAAATGCATGGATTGTTTTTAGAACTTGGGCTAAACTTTTTCAATTGTACAAATCTTACTTCAGGTTAGAATCAAGTTTGGGGTACTGGTCGGAGTTGGTGACCTTTACTTCTTGAGAAAAGAGAGTTGATAGCTTTTGGAGAAGAAGGTGTAAGAGAGATCAGCATTAAAATGCACTTCCATGCCTAGCTGTAGTCAGACAGGCTGAGCTCTGCTGCCAGAAACCATCTTCAGAGGAAATTTGATTTTCTGCCAGGAAGGTCAGATGTCATTGTGGTTACCACAGGCCACATCCACATGGTATAGAATGGAAGAGAGACTGGGGCAAGTATCTGGATAATTTGAGCTACCAAAAAATAGCTTTCCATAATTATCAGGTTTCTCTCAATTATCATAATTAAATATGCTTCCCTTAATTAGCAGGACTTTTTATCTGAATTACCTGAGTAATTATGACTGTGTAGACCTATCTACAGAGTGAAACCTGCTCATTATGATATTATCCCCATTCTTCCAACATTTTTTTTTTGTCAATTAGCCAAGACCTTTAATTGAAGTTTTTAATCTCTTGAAGGATCCTTTGTTATCCAATGCTTGGCCAACACAGCTCAAAGTCATGCTCTTATATCATTTGTGTTGAAGGAATGCTCCTATATTAAGCAAAGGTACCCTGGGATGGAGTAAACCCTGGGGTGGGGTAAAGGCAACCTGGGAAGGGATAAAGGCATCCAGTGGAATAATGGCTTGTGTACGTTTCAGTAGCCCCCAAAAGTCTCCCACCTGACATATTTACCACTTACTTAAGAAATTACATTATTATGTGCTTTTTATACTTCTAGATGAAGTCAACTCAATTCAATTAACATTTATTAAATGTCTACTTATGTAGAACCCTTGGGGAAGTTATAACGTTTAGACCAGATGTGGTCCATGCCCTCTTGGAACTTACAGTCTTGTAGAGGTTGTGACATATACATAAACATGTGTTTCTTTTTATAATGTGTGGTTCTTTTTGAAGGGGGGAAGGCAAGGCAATTGGAGTTAAGTGACTTATGCAAGGTCACACAGCTAGTAAGTGTGTCAAGTGTCTGAGGTCAGATTTGAACTCAGATCCTCCTGACGTCACCTAGCTGCCCCATAATGTGTATTTTTATGAAAACCAAAATCTAAAAAAACTCAAAACTTTAAAATAAACAAGATTTGCATGTTTTGGGGTCACCCATTGTTATGAAGTTTATCTTTCTAATGTTTGCAGTTGAACTGGAGAGACAGAAGATGCATCCCTTCACTCTCCTCAATTCTAGACTCTTCTTCCCCACCCTCTACCTAGCCATACTGACAGTGTGATACTCTCCAGAAGATGGAATGATGTTTTTTTAAAAATTATATTTGTATTGTTCCAGAGCTGATCCAAAGCCCAAGCACTAGCTGTGGATGCTTCCTGTTAGGGGACAACAAAGAAAGAATGTTTCAAAAGACAATGGGGATCAGGAACAATGGATTCAGAGTCCTAAGATGTGAGTTCAAGTGCCGGCTCAGTTACTTACTACCTATAGCACCTTGGGCTGCTATTTCTTCATATATAAAGAGAGGAGGTTGCAATTGATGTTTATTTAAAATCCTGTTATACCCCTAAAATCTTCTAAAAGGTAGAAATGTTTGCTATTTCTAGGGTGTCAATACTCCTAGATGAACGCTAGAGTTATCCCTGTGTTTTTCTCAGTGGGGTCCTATACAGTGGGAATGTTATATCTATATATCCATATGTTTCTATGTATCTCTCTCTCTCTATATATATATATACATATATATTATTATTGTTATTATTATTATTACAAAGGATAACCCTATATTGACCTTAGAAAGAACCTTGGTCTATGAGGGCCACATACCAAGCATTTAGACTAATATGCTGTCAAAGCCAAACACACTCCTAGGCTTCATCAACCAAACTCCTGAATGAAATTCTGTCTCTTTCCTATCTCCCAATCTATCCATGAACGAGGCGCTATGTGATCCCAGGAGGCCCCAGAATGTGTCCTTTCGCTCCTTGGCTGACATAAGGGGGAAAGCAAATCCTGGACTGTCAGTTTTGGATCAGCATTAGCACAGCACAGCCTGAAGGGGCTGTGAAAGACACTGAATATCTTAGATTCAGGAGAATCTCCACTCTCCCTTAGATCTGTGAGAAGAGGAGCCATAGCACCTCAGACTGAGCATCTTGTCCTTTCCATCTCCTGCTAGTTGCAGCATGTCTCCTGAGGAAAGGCTGCAAGGAGCAAGGCCAGGTGTCTTCCACATGCTCCAAAGGACATCCCCCTGCACAAGGAGTCTACCAGTTCTATCACCCTTTCGTTGCTGGACTCTTCAGGTTCAATTGCCATCTCTAGCTGTGCTCTTTTACTACCTAAACTCCAGCCTCTCATCTCATATTTCATTTGTCTCCAGTCCTATCTCTGTGGGGAACAGGAATGGTGTCCACTCAATTATGAATATTCTCATACCTTTACATGCCAGTGGTTCTGAAGTCCTGTAGATCATCATATAAACCCTGTTCCACACCGGCCACCACCCAGTTTCTCAGTCACATCCCTTTCAACCCTTCCACCTCAAAGTTTCATCCAAACACCCTGAGCCCTTCCACAGTGCCATCTGGAATACCCGTTCCATAGGCAACAAACTTTCCTTCATCTTACATCTTTCCTTTTCTATTCCTTTCATCTACTAGTTATTACTGAAACCTGGTTCCCTCTTGATGATACAACCTCCCCAGTCACCCTTTCAACAATAAAATGGACTCCTATGCAGAACTGCAGGCAGATAGGCTGGGCTCTGCTTTCAGAGGACACCTTCAGAGAAAATCTGATTTTCTGCTTGAGGAGTTTAGCTTCAATGGGCAGAAGAAATATAGGACAATAGTTTGCAGGGCTGGGAGTATTAAGTGAGGGTTTTTTTAGGAGAGGGGTGGCAGGACATGTTTATAGACAGTATAGGAAGGTTAGATGTAATTGTGGTTAGCACAGGCCACATCCACATGGTACAGAATGAAGGGGGAGGAAGGAGAAAAGACTGTACCATGGGTTTCTGGCAGCAGATAGGAACCCAAGAGGAAAGGAAACCAAAAAGGAACCCAGTACTGGTTGCATTTTTACTCATTCTGCTCAGCTCACTGCTTGAGGTTGGGGAGTTAGAATTCTCCCCATTGCCACTTCCAGGTTCTCCTCTAACCTCCATTACTAGGTAACCTCTCTTTCTTTGAGGTTCATGCTATTCAATCTGCCATCCAATAAAAATCCTGGTAGCTACTGTCTACAGACCCCCAGATCCTTTCTCAGACCCCCCCTTTCCTTTCTCACTAAGTTTTACATATGGCTCACATTTTTTTTTCTCTTGCCCAACTTCTGCCTTAATACTAGGGAACTTCAATATACATATCAAGGCTCCCTCAAACACCTTAACCACTCAGTTCTTTAACCTATAGTTTATCATGACCTACTCCTCTACCCTGTCTCAGCAACACACAAAGATGCATACCCTTGACCTACAAAGCTACCATCTCTCTGATCAAGTACTCTGAAATCACTTTATCTGATTATAATCTATTGACTTTTTACCTCTCCCTCTTCCTTCCCTTACAAACCCCAACTCTTCCCTACAAACCCTTGCACAGTGACCTACAATCATTTGACTTCTCAATTCTCTCCCATGTCATCTCCCCTGCACTAATTATTCTCCATTTTTTCCCATCTTGGTGAATGAATTAATTCAACTCTACACTGTCTTACTCTCTTGAATCCCCAACTTCCTTATCTTGTTGTCAATTATGCCCAGTTGAATGAAGGTATTGAAAATCATGAGACCATTCTGACTGGGTTCACTACAAATTTTTGTGATATAACTTCAACTGGACCCTCACTGTGCTAGGCAATGCTACTATACCTCCCTTATCAATTCACTATCTCACTTCCTATGGAGATCTTCCAAGCCTTTTCATCCCTCCTTAAGCCTCCCATGGCTCCCATTGCCCCCATTCTCATGGCTGAGACCTTTGCTTCATATTTTACAGAAAAAATTGAGGCCATTCACCATCATGTCCCTCTTCGTCCCCCTTCTCCTTCACTCCTGTCTCACATGATGGAGTGACCTTAATCTTTCCCAAGGCAAAGAACCTTTACTTGTTCAAGTGATCCTATTCCATCCCATCTCCTCCAAAAGAGTGCCCCCTCTGATATCCCCAATCTTTCACTTAATTTCATTCTCTCTCTATAGACTTCTTCTTCTTCTTCTTCTTCTTCTTCTTCTTCTTCTTCTTCTTCTTCTTCTTCTTCTTCTTCTTCTTCTTCCTCTTTGCAGGGGGAAGGCAGGGAAATTGGAATTAAGTGATTTGCCCAAGGTCACACAGCTAGTGAATGTTAAGTGTCTGAGGCCAAATTTGAACTCAGGTCCTCCTGACTCCAGGCTCGGTGCGCTATTCACTGGGCCACCTAGCTGTACCTATTGATTCACTCTTTACTACCTATAAACATGTTCTTGTCACCCCTTTCCTAAAAAAAAACAAAGAAAACCTACCCTCACTTGATCCTTCCATCCCTACAAACTTTTGTCCTGTATTTCTTCTGCCCATTGAAACTTAAAGTCCTCAAGAAAGGTCATCATAGTAGGTGCTACCATTTTCTCTATTTCTTCTTAAGCTCTTACCATTTAGCTTCTGACCTCATTATTCCACCAAAGCTATTATATACAAAGTTACCAATGGTCTCTTAGTTGCCAAGTACAAGGGCCCTTCTTTAGTCCTTATTCTCCTTGACTTCTCTGCAGCTTTTGATGTTTTGATTCCCTTCTCCTTCTTGATACTATCTTTTCTCTAGGTTTTGGGACATTGTGCTCTCCTGCTTCTGCTCCTACTTATCTGACCACTCCTCAGGATCCTTTGCTGGGTCCTCATCCAGATTTCTCCCTCTAACTCCAGGTGCCCCTCAGAGTTCAAGCCTAGGCCCTCTTGTCCCACTACACTATTTCAGTTGGTGATTTCATCAGCTCCCATGGATTAATTACCATCTGTCTGCTGAGGATTCTCAAATCCGTCTATCCTGTCCTAGGCTCTCTGCTGACCTCCAATCTTGCATCTCCAAATGACATTCAGCATTTCAAACTGGATGTCCAGTAACCATCTTAAACTCAACATATGCCAGACTGAATTTATTATCTTTCCCCCAACCCCCCTACCCCTTTCTACCTTCCTTATTACCATAAAGGGTCACAGCACCCTTCAAGTCTTTTAGGCTCAAAAACTCAAAAACAGGAATTATACTGGATTAATAAATGTTTATCAATTGATAGAGATCGATTCACTCCCCACTTTTGGACCTCAGCAGAGGCAGAATGTCCCAAAGCATTGATCTATGAGTCAGGAGACCTGTCTTCTCCTCATCTTACTAATACTAAGTTTATTTGATTTTTCTAACACTAACTCAATTGACCTTAGGGCAATCATGAATTTTTACTTATGGGGCTGTTGGGAGGATTAAATGAGATGGTGGGTAAATAATTTTTCTAAACTTCAAATGCTATATAAATCTTTGTTTTAATAGTCATGAGAAGGCAGTGTTGCATAGTGGATAGAAGTCAGGTCTTGGAGGTAGAAATATCTGGGTTCATATTATGGCTCTGATGCATACATATATGTGTATACACACACACACATATATATAAATACATATGTCTCTCTCTCCTCTCTCTCACTTCTCCATCTCTCCACTCTTGTTCTTGTTCTTCTGTCTCTCTGTCTCTTTCTCTCTCTCCCCTCTTTCCCCCTCCCTCTCCCTCCCTTTCCCTCTTCCTCTCTGTCTTTTTTTTTCTCTCTCTATCTCCTCTCCCCTTTCATCCCACAAAAAAGAGTTGGTTATAGCATATTAACAGTAATTTGGACATGAGAGATGACATAAAATAAATAAAGGTGAACAGGTATGATTGGACTGACCATTTAGCCCACTGTGTATCTATGTAATGTTAGAAAGACTTAGGTCATTAGTAGATTTGGGAGAGTCACCCAAGATGGCAAGGCATGGATGTTTCAGTCTGAACTGGTAGAGGGAGTACCTTCCCACATGGGAAAGCACAGCCATTAAAGCATCCATTGAAGTTGCTTGATGTTAAGCTTATTATCTTAAGTTTTCGATGAAACATAACTTCTCTTGGATCAGACCAACACCTCTCTCTGAATTAGCCTTTTCTGGTCCCTCTGATCACCCTCCTAACTGCTATTAGTGCCTTCCCCTCCAAGACTACCTTCTATAAACACAGTTTGATATATGTTTATATGTAATTTTTTATGTAGTTACATATGTGTGTATACACATACACACATATCTCCCCCGTTGGAACATAAGCTGGTGGTTTTGTATCCATAGCACCTAGCACAGGGCCTGACACAGCCAATTAGTAAAAACTTTATTGTTGTCATTGTTTTGCTTGCTCAATTTTTCCAAATGAAGGGTTATACTAGATGTCTGCTAACCTCTACTGTACCAAAATAAATTTTGCTTTGAGATGCTTTAAGAAGGAGACTTAGCTGGTGGTTGCATACACCCCCAAAATTCCTGACTGACTGGAACATCCAGCATCCTCTGGATCAGAACACTCAGGGCTACAGATCTTGACTTTCGTATTGCAGACCTGGGTGGAATGGATTGGGGGTCATCACTAAGTGACACACTATGAAGTTCTTTCTAAAGCTAAGAAGTACCCCTATTGACCTCTACTACTTGTTCATGAACATGACACATTGCCAACTAAGTGCAGCTACATATTTATCAAATGTATCAGGCTTGGGATGGAGCTAGAGGGATCAGAAAGTGTCTTTGGAGTCAGAGGAAGGCTGGGTGAATCAATCCCACAGCCTTTCCCTTTACTTTGGACCCAGATGAAGTGAGGCATTAGGGAATCCCTGGCAGAAATAGGTATCTACTGGCTGAACAGGATGCTGACAAAAACTGTGATAAATGAAGTGGTGGCTCCAGGACCTGGGAATAGAAACTCTGGAAGGGAAGAATCATCCAGTGATTAGGGCAGGAGGTTGGATACCTATTCAGTATGGTACAGGGACAACAATCCTGAATTTTGAAGTCTGAGGACCTGGGTTCAAATATGAGCTCTGCTACCCATATGTGGGCCAGTCACCACTCTCTGAGTCTCAAGTTTTTTCATCAGAAAACTGAAAGGGAAGGGCAAAATAATCACTAAGATACCTTCTGGCTTCAAATCTATGATCAACAACTGTTACATATGGTTCCCTCCTAGCTCTGTGAATTGGAACAAGCTTCTGTGTCTCCATTTATCCAGATGTGAAATGGGCCCTGTAATGTTTACCCCTGGTGCTTCCCCGGAGTGTGTATGTGTGTGAGGTCTATTTGAGTCATGTCTATCAAACGCTGTGATATAAAGTGCCTACGATAATTACCAAGGATTCAAACAGGGCCCAGTGGCTTACAAATGGATCTCATTTCCCAACACAGAATATAAAGAAAATAATTCCTCTAGAAGATGGTGTAAGCTCCCATTCATTTGGGCTTCTCTTTCAGTCTGGCTCTTCCTGTGTCAATAAAACAGAGAGGAGGATCACAGTGAAGGTTGATTGTGACTTGAGGACACTAAATAAAATCTTTTCTTGATGCTTAGAATGTGTGTTTACTGAGCAGCCTGGTATCCAAACCACCGCAATTGCTGAAAACAAGTGAGCTGTTGATTCGTGATTTTTTTTTTAAACACAAATGTCAGATTTAGAGACATTATTCCTTTTTTTAAAAAATAACTTATCCAGTGTACAAAAGTATTTAGGAGTTATTCTTCTTGGCTCGGAAAGCAACAGGGAGGAATTGCATTTTTTCTCCCTCACAGGAGGTCTTAGTGTAGAGAGAAACCTGGTAATAAATGCTGGAGTGACAGGTGGATTGGGGGATATTGAGAAAGAGGAAGGAAAAGTGGAAGAACTCAAGTGGTAAGGGAGCTGGCCCACCTCTTCTGGGTGAACTTTGGTTCCAAAAGATCCCTCTTCCCAATATTCACCCAATCTCTCCTCTGCTAGTCCCAGACTTTGCCTAGAGAAGAATCACCTGCCTCAGATGGCTGAGCCTGCATTTGTTCTGGCTCCAAGGACTGAACACCACCCCTGGAAAAGGAAGATCCATCCCACATTATCATAAGGATTATCAGGGCTGAAAGCAACCTTAAAGATCATCTCCATGAGAGGTTTTTTTAACCTGGGGTCCCTGGTCAGATTTCAGGGTGTCTGTAAACTTGGATGGGGAAAAATAAATCTTTATTTCTACTAACCATTGGTTTCCTTTGCGATCTTCTGCATTCTATTTTATATTTAAAGACGTTATTATGAAAAAGAAAAACAAAAAAAAGCTGAGAAAGAGTCCATAGATTTCACCACATTGCCAAAGGCATTCATGACCCACAAAAAGCCCCCAGATCTTGTCCAATTTCCTCATTTTACAGCAAAGGAAACTTCAGACTGGAAATATGGAGTAATATGGCTATAATCATACAACTAGTAAATAGTGTAGGTGAGATTTAAAGAGAGGTCCACACCCTTTCCATCACACCACACTACCCCTTATGTTCCCTGCTTCTTACCACATTTATCCTATTGCAAAGTCCATGGTCAGCCACTTCCTTGTGATAGTCAGACACCATTCTGCTTCTCAGATCTAGTCCCAATTCAACCCCTTTCTAGCTAAGTGATCTTCAACAAGGCATTACTTTTTTCTGAGCTTCAGTTTACTTCTGTGTAAAATGAGGGTTTTAAGACTTATACCATATACCTCTCATCATTGCCATGAAAAATACTTTGTAGACATTAAAATACAAATTAAGTATAAGCCATTATTATCTTGGTTGTACAATCTGGCTCTAGTCTACCCTTTCAACCTTATCACACATTATTCCTTTCTAATGTCTCTATGGTACAGCTAGACTGACTGTTTTGCTTTATGTTTTCACGCACACCACTTCATTTCCTATCTCTTTTGTACTGTTTTGCTCCTGTATTTGGAATGTACTCTCTCCTCATCTCTTTCTCTTGGAGCCTCTGAGTTCCTTTACCTCTTTCAGTGCATGTGCCAGCTTCTTCATGAATCCTTTCCTGGCTGCCCCAATTACTGGTACCTCTCCCTTCCATAAAGGCTAGTAAGTTTCTGCTTAATGAGTGCTTTGTGTATATACATGCACACATATATGTATGTATGTATATATGTATGTATGTATATGTGTGTGTTGTCCCTTCTAATAGGATATAAGCTCATTGAGGGCAGGAATTTTGTTTTTCTCTTTGTATACCCAGTGTCTGGCATAGCGTTTGGCACGTTGTAGTCATTTAATAAATAGTTGCCAATCACTTGTTATTTTTCTTGGATTGTAACTTTGAGTAAGACTAGCCTCATTGAGTAAGACTAGTGCCCCAGTATTCATTTAATACTGCCACATGTGCAGGATAACCAAGTTTCCCTTTGTCCCCATGTGGTGCATGCTTTCAAATGCGAGCCAGCAGATAGACGGAAAGGGAGCCAGGGCAATTTTGAGTAATAAGAACAGGAACTAGTGGTCTTAATATAAGGAGACAAGTTTGACTTCATAATTCTCACCTAGACTTGGTGGGATGATTCCCTTCCTCCCATTCTCTATAGTTACACTCAGGGATATGATGGAGACCAGCAGAAATGATTATTAAATTTCCAGGATGAGCATTTACACCTCAGAAATCAGCAAATGCTATAAATCATGGCTTGATTTATTATTTTGTTGATTGCCTAGATTTAAGAAAGCAATGGGGAAAATTTTAATAAAACAGATTAAACTTAAAAGTGTGTCATACATACATTTTTTGGAGAGCTAGTTGTTAAATATCTATCAGTACACCCCCAGGTGCACCTTATTCAATAAAAGCTTAATAGGTAAAAGAGGGATGGGGAGAGGTTAGGGAACTCTCAAAAGTGAAATTGTGAAGCCACAAAGAGAAACAATCTTAATTAGGAGAAAAAATGGAATTGTCTGAAGAGACTAATGTGGATACACAAGGAATTCACCAACCAAATGAGATTTTAAAAGAAATGGAAGATGGAAGCAAGGGTTGGTTAGCAGACGATGGATAAGGTCTTATGAGAGTTACATTGGGAGTGCTCCTAATAAACCGAAGTTGACTGAGTACGTCTAAGGATAACAGCAACAAGGACGAAAGGATTCTTTTTGGCTACACTGGGAGAAAGAAGAGGATCAAAGAAGGGATAGGACTTCTGCTTCAGGGGGTGGAGTAGACAGAAGGAACATATCAATATCAATTCAGATATTTTGATTCTGTTTTCTTTTTGTCATTCACAAAGAATGACAATGGGAAACGACAGAACAAAAATGGTTAAAAGGGAGATGATACTCAAGTTAAATAGGGAAATAGTAAAACAAACAAACCCGCCTAGCTACCCTTGAAATTAACTCACCTACATGAATTACATGTTCAATTATTGTATGAAGTGTCATGTGAGAGTGCCGAGCCACTGTCAATGATATTCAAAAGATCATGGGAAGTGCAAGAGATACCGTGAGACTGGAGAGGGGCAAATACTGTCCCAAGTTTTACTAAAGGGAAGAAAACACTGCTTTAAACCATAGGCCAGTGAGTTTGATACTGATTGCTGGGGATTTTCTCAAATAGATAATTAAAGAAATGGACAGTCTAGAAAAAAAAACAGTGAAATCACCAAGAGTTAACATCATTCCATTAAGAACAAGACACGCCAGACCAACCTTATTTCATTTTGTTGGTCAATTAGAGGAATATCATAGATACAGTTTACTGAGATTTTTAGCAGAGTATTTGGTAAGGTATCTTGTAATAATCTTGTAGGAAAGATGGGAAGTCGCTGATCATATAATTAGAGGATTTGAATGTTCAGACTTAGAGTAATCACTAATGGTTCAATGTTAACATGGCAGGAAATCTCCAGCGGGGTGCTCCAGGGCTTGGCCTTGTGCTATTTAATATTTTTATCAGTGATTTAGATAAAGACATAGATGCCATGCCTTATAAAGTTCTAGTTAAGTGCCACATGGATGACAAACTGAAAATCAAAAAATACTGAGGCTAGAACTTTGGTCTAAATCTCATAAGATGAACTTCAATATTGATAAATGTAAAAGTCTTCAGTTAAAAAAAGAATCAGCTTCATAAATACATAATGGGGGAAACAGGGTTAGATAGCAATTTGTATGAAAAAAGATACTGGGGTATTAGTGGACTTCAAATTCAATATAAAGTAGTAATGCAATGGTGAAGTAAAAAAAACAAAATGATGGGTTGCATTAGAAGAGGTAAAGGTTCCGGGAACAAGGAAGTGCCGTCACTTTGTATGCTGGCCTGGTCAGACCACTTCTGGAATATTGAACTCAGTTGAGGGTGTCACATTTAAAGAAGAACATTGATCAGCTGGAAAATGTCCAGAGGAAGGTTACCAGGATGAGTAGGGGTTTGAGGTCATGACCTAGGAGGAGTAGTGGAAAGAACAGGGAGTACTTAGTCTAGAGAAGAGAAGACTCATGGGGGACACAACAGTTATCTTCAAGTACTAAACAGGTTGTGATGTGGAACAGGGATTTGTTTGCTTCTATTCGGTTTCAGAAGGAAGAACCAGAAGCAATTGGTGGAAGTTGCATACAGTGCAATTTAGACTTGATATCAAGGAAAAAACCAAAAACAAATCCAAACCAAAAAACTTCCAAACTATTAGAGCTGTTCAAAAGTGAAATGGGCTTTTGCAGAGGTGGAGAGTTGCTGATACTAGGTTTTTGATCAGTTGTTTGGACAAGTACTTTGTTGTGTGTGTTATAATAAGGATTTTTGTTCAGGCAGAGATTAGGTAAGATGGCATCTGAAGGTCCTGGATTGGTTACTGAGGGCCCTTCCAACATTATAAGTACATCATTCTGTGAATTCTTTAAAAACTTCCCTTTTATCATGCTTCGAGGAAAAATCCTAGATTGGAAGAGGAATCTCTTTAGTGGAAACTGATAAACTACTGGGAAGTCAGGGGAGGAACTTTTGACTAAGGTTATTTGATGCATTGAACATCTATCAACTTTACTCTCATCATGCATAGAGATGGTCTATTAACTCACTACTTTCTGCTGAGGAGGGAGTGACTCACCGGGGCCAATAGAACTGTTAGCTCTAGTGAAAAACTACGTCTCTGGCAGAGAAAGGTGTATGCTATCAGGCCTGGTGAGTAGTTCTCTCCTCAGTGGAGTCGTTAGTCTTTATCACTGGGGTAGCTAGGTGGTACAGTGGATAGAGAACTGGTCCTGGAGTCAGGAGGACCTCAGTTTGAATTGGGCCTCAGATACTTACTAGCTGTGTGACCCTGGGCAAGTCATTTAACCATGTTTGCCTCAGTTCCTCATTTGTAAAATAAGCTGGAGAAGGAAATGGCAAACTACTCTAGTATCTTTGCAAAGAAAACCCTAAATGGGGTCACAAAGAATTGGACATGACTGAAAAGATTCAACAACAAAAGTTCTTATCACTGAGGCGAATAGCCACGGTGAATCCCTCCCTCCTTGGCAGAGAGATGGGGACTAATAGCCTTAATGAGTTACTTCTCTAGCTGTTATTAAACTTAGTGAGTAGCTCCTTTCCAAGTGGAGAAAGCCAGGCTCTAATTTCCCTGGTGAAAAGCAGAGACTTATTATCATTTGTGAGAAGAGTTGATAACCAACTCCCAAGTGTGATTCTCTCCTTGGCAGAGAGAAATTGTTGAATAGCCCTAAAAAGAAGGGCTAATAGCCCTAAAGATGAGCTCCCTCCTTGAGAGAAGTAGGTTATTAGGTCCAGTGAGTAGCTTCCTCTACAGTGGAAAGAAGCAGGTTATACCTTTCTTTCTCAAGGAAGGTAGAAAGCTGAACAGCCCTGGCCATGTGTTTGGTGATTGGTGCACTTTTAGATCTCTTATTCATGAAAGAAATGGTTGGATTAGCAATAGTCAAAGAAATAGCTGATATGCAACTGGAACCTCTTTCAACTCAATGTGCAAAGTAGATTCTTGTCATTTTGGCAATGAATTGGTGGTCCTTGCATACTTTGATCAGCAGCACTTCTGGTAATGGAAATAGCATGTTTTATTGAAGAGAAAACATTATCACCATAAATTTGTGGATTATTTTAACACCACACTAAGCATCCCCTCTTAATTATTTAGAACCTAAATAATTTTTTAAGCTTTTTTTTGGAGGGGGAAGGCAAGGCAATTGGGGTTAAGTGACTTGCCCAAGGTTACACAGCTAGTAAGTGTTAAGTGTTTGAGGTTGGATTTGAACTCAGGTCCTCCTGACTCGAGGGCCAGTGCTCTATTCACTGTGCCACCTACTCGCCCCCCTAAATAATTTTTTAAAAAGAACTTTCATCTTCTCTAATGTCAGAAAGACTGCTGGTGGATGAAATACTGTAATTCTAAAACACTTATTTAATGGCACCTTTTAGTCGTGACATTAATTAATGAACCAGTCAAACTCTTGGTGATTGAGATAGATCTTCTCTTTGAGCTTGGCCTACAGAAGAAGATGGGTATATTACTAAAGACTTCCTGGCAGTGTCTGAAAGAAGATCTGATGCTTTTTTCCCACAGGTAGATAGAGGGGAAAGTGTTGGAGGTTGGTGATGAGAGAAGAGAGGTAAAGGATGGGGGGGCTCTTGTCTTTTGCTCCAGGTTTCCTTCTCCCTTCAGCATCAACGACCCCCTTCCCTCAACACTCAGCAACTTTTGCCTTACCACAACAATCTCTGTAACTACTTCAGAGAAGGACAAGATACCAGCAAAAGTACAGAAATCAGTTTGCTGCAAACCACCCTCTCACCATGAAATCTTGTAGCACTACCTCTAGGTTAGTCGTCTTAAAGTACCAATGTTACCTCCCTCTGAGAAATCTTCAGAGGCTCTTTAGTGCCTACTAACTAAACAATTTAAAAGGCTAGAAGTGTAGACTTAGTTTAATAAGATGAAATTGGCTAGGGAAAAATGTAAAGTGCTACTCTTGGGTTCAAAAAGCCAATGGCATGGATACAGGATGAGAGCTAAATAAAAATTCTTATATGGGATTAATATCTAGGGATTGGAATAGGTTACAAGTTTAGTATGTGTCAGCAATGTGATATGACAATAAAAAAAGCTGATGAGATCTTAGACAACATTAAAAGAGGTTTGGTGTCCAGAACAAAGGTGGTAGCTCTGCTTTTCTCTGTCTTGGTCTGATTACATATTAAGAATTATGTCTACTTCTGGGTACAATATTTTAATAAAGAAATTGATAAGTAAAAATGCATCTAGTGGAAGGGGACCATGATGATGAAGATGATTCAAAGCCATATCAGCTGAAGGAACATAAAATGTTTAGATTGGAGCAAAGAAGAGTCTTCTGGGGGAGTGGAGGAAGGGGGGGTGCATGATAACTGTCTTCAAGGCTGTCATGTGACAGAGGCAAAGGTATACTGGTAAATGTTTAACAACTAACTCTCCAAAAAATGTATGCATGACACATTTTTAAGTTTATTATTATTAACATTTTCTCTATCAATTTCTTAAATCTAGGCAACCGGTGAAATACTAATACTGATTTCTGAGGTGTAAATGTTCACACTGAAAATTTAACAACTGGCTCTCCAAAACCACTTTGAGCCGGCTCCAGTACATCCTTGGGAAGAGGTATTAGATTTGTTCTGCTTGGTCCCAGAGGACAGAACCAGTAGCAATTGGTAAGAGAAGCAGATTTTTGACTCATCAAAAGGAAAAAAATTTCTAACAGTCCAAAAAAACTCCTTCATAGTGGAATGGGCTTCCTTAGGAAATAATGAGATTCTCATTACCAGAGGCCTTGAAAACCAGAGGTTAGATGATCATTTGTCAAGGCAATTGTAGAAGGGATCCATGATTAGTTAGGGGCTGGAGATGATGTTCTATATAGCTCTTTCTAGTGGCATAAAGCTGTGGAATTTCAAAGTCCAACCCACTTAGATAGGCATTCAAGGCTTTCCACCCACTGACTTCAATCCATCTTTCCATTCTTATTTACCATTACTTCCCTTCATGACCTCTCTGTTCCAATCAGACTGATCTCTTTGCTTTCACAAACATTTACTCAGTTCACCTCCCTCTCTATCCTGCTCCCAAATATATTTTCTCCATGCCCAATCCTCATCCTCTTTGGCTACCAGATTCCTACCCATCCTTCAAAGCCATGCTCACATTCTGTCTCTTCTCTGAAGCCATCTAAGCTGGGGGGGGGGGGAAGGAAAATTGTAAAATGTATTGCCAGTACTATTAAATGATTACTTGGAGTAGTACTTGCCCTTAATAAGCTTCCAGTCTATTGGACTATATGACATACTCACAAGAAAAGTTTAAATTATATTCTGCTTTGTGTTGCTGAGGTTTTATTCCCCCTTTGCATCCTCTCAATATAGGAATCAGTCTAAACACTTGTGAAATGAACAAGAGAATGAATGAAATAATGAATGAAAGAATGAATTGAGGATATCACTGGCTCCATTAAAAAAAGCCCCAAAACAAACTGTCCATTTTTGTTAGACACTATGTCTAGTGTCTAACCTGGTTTTAGTCAGTTTTTTTGTTTGTGGTGGGAGTTTGTCTTGTCATTTAATTGGCCAGTGGCTAGAAATAATCAATAGTTGTAACTAGGCAAACAAACAATATACAACCTTAAATGCTGGCTTTTAAGAAATATGATCAATGACTATAGAAGTTTTCTTAGAAACTAAGTTCCACTGACTGCTTCAGAGTCCAGGGAAACAAATTCCTGAAATCAAATGCTTTCAGGGAGTAGTAAGATCTGAACGCAAAAACACTGCACCTGATTTTTCTAAAAACCTCTTTCCTGGTATTTTTGCTAAAGAACAGATATATAGCATAGGGTCAATGGAGCCAGTCTGAGTTTTTAGGCACATGCAACTCTTGTGTGTGTATGTATGTGTTAGAGAGACAACACTCTTAAAAATACAGATACACACTCACACACACACACACACACACACACACACACACACACACACTGATTGGGATAAAGATCTGCTCTATGTGCCCTCCCTCACATAGCAGCTTGGAACAAAATTGCTGCAGTTTGCACTAATTATTAATATATGTTTTAAGTACTTTGGACGCAGAGCCTCTTGAATCTGCTATGAATAGTTATGCAAAACAGCTGCATGCAAACGGACATTTTATTTTTGAACTAAAGGTCTTGCTAGTTTCATATCAAAAGGAATGGCCACAACATCAGGCAAGATAGAGGGTCCAGGACAATGACTTCTACTCATACTTTGAATGTCCTCTGTCCCTTCTTTGCTTGTTGAATTCCTGCACGTCCTTTAAAGCTCAAGTCAGATGTCACTACCTTCAGGAAGTCCTCCTTGGTCCTTCAAGTTGGTAGCAACCTTCACATTCAGATTTCACACAATATAGTTCTTTTTGACAATTGCTGAATTTTGCTTTTTCACTCCCCAATAATCTTTCCCCCAGTAGTACCCTGCTTTATAACAACAACAAAAAAAATAAAAGTCTATGGGTGAGTAAAAGCTTCAGGATCTAAGACTATGACTAATACAGTGTGTGACACTCTGTACCCATAGTCTATCCTTCCTCTCTGAAAGGAAGGATGAAAGTATTTAATTTTACAGCAGTCTGTTAATTACTTGGAACAAACAATACTCTTAGTATGGTTTATTTCACTTTGTAATAACAATGGTCTTGTATGTATGCTTTTATTGACACTAGACTGACTCAAAACATTTGACTTGGACCAAATGAAACTGCATGGTGTGGTTTTCTCCACCTTTAATTAGTTTTCTGTCAGTTTTCTGATGGATTTTATGCCATAGACACTGGTTTCATTGCTTTCTTTTGTTTATAATTTTAGCAGTTTTTAAGAATGGATGTTACTCCAAGAGAAGTAGTGGTTCTTAAAGAACACACCACAGTGACTGTGGTGACTATTACTGCAGAGGCTGTTGGCATGGAGAAGTCAAACATTTCAAGGATCGTTCAAGTCCATGATGAGATAAGATCACCATTTGCACCAAAGTTCAAAGGAAAGTGTAGGCAAAAAAATACCACCAAGAATGGAAAATAATTGCTAAAAAAAGCTTAGGTATTCCTTAGAAAAATGCAAAAACCTTCAGAATGACCAGGCAGATGAGGAGTTGGAAGAACAGCAAGAAAAAACAACAACATAAAAAACCATACAAGACAAGAAACAGTTGCTAATCATTGCTAATAACAAAAAAAGCTTGTAATGGTCAAGGTGCTAATTCACTACTAGAATAGTGAAGTCCACAAAAAAGGTGAATTTTATGTTGAAGTTTACTTCTTCATTCAAGGTTATACCAAAAGCATTGTCAGAAGGCCAAGTAAACGTGTAAGACCTGGACATCTGCATTAGACTCTGAACTAACTATCCAAAAAACTGTTTGGGGGCTTTTTTACTTCCAACAAACCTGGAAGTATTGTCTTACTAAAGGGATGATGAACTTTAATACATTTGTTGATATAAAAAGAAATAGAATTGTTCTAGAATTATGGAAATTCCAAAATGGAGAGGATGAGGTGCTTGGATGCTTGTGCTTGGACCCCAGTTCCAATAATCTCAAAATATTATCCCTGGCAATTTTCTCCTCAGCCTAGGGACACTATGCCTAGCAATAACTCATGAGTGGGCCCCAGTAAGACAAACTACCTTTTCCCATCACAAGAATAAGCTGACCTCTGAAGAAATTCTTTTGTAAAAACAGGACTATCTTGTAACCACAGAATTATTGTATATTGATTCCCAAAGTATCATATTCAATCAGAGGTCAAACTATAGACATCAACTCTCAAAGCTATCTCTCTACAGACATGACAGACCAAAAGTACACCCCTGAGAAACCCCTTCCCCTGGTTTCCAGTAGTGAATGACCCCTGTGACCAAGGTTATAGATTATCACCTAATTAGCATGTCTGCCAGATAATCCACTACTTTTCCTATATAAGCTTTAGCACCATTCCTGTTAAATTGCAAGTTCCTTAAGGAATGCAAGTTCCCTAAGAAGCTCCAGCCACCATATTGGTGTTGCAATAAACGTTTGCCAGCTTGACTTAAAGAATGCTTGAGTCCATGAATTTGTTCCAAATGACCATGTTCAGTACCCTGGTTCTTAGGGGTTCCCTGAACCTGTTAAAACACATTAGAGATGGGATACTGCAACATGGCCTTGCTATCATGACATGTCATGATGAGTTAAGACATTTATCTAAAAAATAGAGGTAAATATATTTCAGTAGTATGGTAACTTTCCTGATTTTAACCCTCTTGAAAAGCTGTGGACTAGAATCAAGGATAGACTTGACTAAATGAACTATTCATCAAAGGTATGATTAATATCTGATGTGATAAAAGTGTTGCTTCAGGAAGAAAATTTAAAGAATTTGTGTCAAAATCTTGTGAACTCAATGACAAATAATATATCACAAATGACTGCAGCAAAAGGAGGACATATTCTATATTATGATTTTTAAAGATATAAAAAGTTTAATATGTATCAAAAATTAATTTCTGTCTCAAGTTACTTGTGATCAATGTACAACTTTATGTATTAGAGTTATCTGTATTGGTGCCTAATCACCAGTTAGAATCTATTTCATGAGGGCAGAGCCTACATCTTTTCTAAACTTTGTATCTTCCCCAGTGTTTGGCACAGTGTTCTACATACAGTAGATATTTAATCAACCAATCAATGAAACAAGAAGCATTTATTATCTGTTCCCTGGTCCTTGTTGACTGATTGATGGGAGGAGGTATCTTCTTATGAAGTTAGAAAGAAGACCTGGATGTGGGTAGCAGCAGTGAGAATGGAGAGAAAGGAATTGATGCAAGAGCTTAGGGAAGGGTGACTCAACAGAATTTGGCCACTGATTGGATACAGAAGATGAAGGTGAAGGAATAGTCAGTGATGACTCAGAAGGATTTGAGCTGGGTGATTGGGAGAAACATTCCCATGCCACTTTCCAAATTTTCTGTTTCTATTAATGGCTGCTGTCCTTTCTCCTCTGTCTCCTCCTTCAGTTGAAGGGACCTAGACCAGAGGGTATTTGAAACTTGTGGTCATTGAACCTCAGGCTTTCCTTGGACTGGGAGATAATTTGTCTGGCAGACATCACCGATCTCTCTCCAGCAGCTTTCTGGGTAATGCCATGGATAGGTTCTTCCTCTTATCAGTTCTCTCCCCTACAAGAAATCTAACCCTTTCCCCTTCATTTCCCATCTCTTTAGTACTATTACCAATCCCCTTGCTCTCACCAGGCTTCTTACCGGTGTCTCTTGGCTCAGGAAATCCCTACCAGCTGGGCTGTAAATATAGCCTTCAGATTGGACTGATTTTGAGTGGAATGGAAGTGAGAGGCTGTTTCTCAGAAAGAGTATTCTCCAATCTCAATAATATTGTTCCTCACTGTTGCAAAGTTTTTCTCCTCTCTTCCCTTAACCAAAGGTAGCTTTTAGAAACAGACTGGTTGCTTTGTCAGTAGGAAAGCAGGAGGGCTTATTCTCAGTTTTTGATGATTCTTTTCCCCGAAGGATAAAAAAGACTTCTGTGTGAATGGGACACTGCCCAGGGAAGCATAAATGGCCCAACTATTATTTAGGAGCAAGTTGACTGAAAATTGGGAGAGGGGTATGTGGAGTCCTATGGGACAACAGAATATTCCAGCTGGTCTTTAATCTGCTGTATTGGTCAGACTCTTGCAGGTTCACGGGATTTAGAAATGGAAGAAAGCTTAGAAATTGACTTCAAATGTCTCGTTTTCCAGATAAGTAAACTGAGGAAAGAGGGAGGGCACATTGAGCTTTAATTTCTTCATCTGTAAAATGGGAATAATAATGCCTGTAGACCCTATTTTACAAGGATGTAATGAGACTCAAAGGAGGAACTATGCAAATTGTTTTGAAAAATATAAAGGGTTATACAAGCATTAATTATTATTATTGTCTTGTCAGTAATAAAGTTGAAAAGTTTAAGAAAAGTCAACTGGCATTAATTAAGTGGCTACTGTGCACCAGGCTCTGTGTTAAGCACTAGGGACACAGAGGAAGCAGAAAGACCCCATAACTCCAGCTCATAAACTAGTTGGGGAGACACTGTGCAAACAGCTGTGTGCAAACAATGTGGAGATGAATGCATTTAAATATATGTGTGTATATTATGTATATATCTATATCTATAACTGTATATCTCTCTCTACAAGATTACATAGGTAGTAAGGATCAAAACTAATTTGAACCTCTGAGACCACCATCAATTCATTCTTTCATTCTCCTCTCCTCTCTCTCTCTCTCTCTGTCTCTCTCTCTCTCTCTGTCTCTGTCTCTCTCTCTCTGTCTCTGTCTCTGTCTCTCTCCTTCTCCTCCTACTCCTCTCCTCTCCTCTCCTCTCCTCTCCTCTCTTTTTCTTCTCCTTCTCCTCCTTCTCTTCTTCTCTCTTATCTATTTATCTCTATATCTGTATCTTAGAAGGAAGGCACTAAGTTAATATTAAGGAGGGTTAGGAAAAGGCTTCTTGCAGAAGACTTCTTGCCCTACAGCTATAGCTGACACTTGAAGAAAGTCACAGAATTCACGAGGTGAAAATGAGAAAGGAGAGTATTCTACTAATATGGGAATAGCCAGAGAAAATTATATAAGTCAAGAGATGGAGTTTTTCATACTATGAAGATCAAGGAAGCCTGTGTCAATGGATCAGAGAGTATGTGGAGGGTAGTGAGATTTACAAATACTGGAAAGGTAGGAAGTGATCAAGTTCTGAAAGGCTTTACAAGCAAAACAGAGGATTTTATATTTGATCCTAGAGGTAATAAGTAACCACTGAAGTTTATTAAATATGAGAGTGACATGATCAGATCTGTACTTTAGAAAGATAGTTGAGTAGAAAATGTACTAGAGCAGAGAGAGACTTGAGATAGGGAGACTGAGCAGCAGACTGCCGCAATAGTCCAGGCATGTGATCCATAGTGTGTGGTGGTGGTGAGGAGATAAGGGAACACATACTAGAGATAGTAAGAAAGCAGAAACAGCAGGACTTGATAACTGATTGGATCTGCTGGATGAGAGAATGAGGGGTCAAAACTGACACCTAGATTTTGCATCTGGGTGACTGGGAGGATCATTATTGATAGTAACAGGGAAATTAGGGAAAGGAAAGGGTTTGGGGAAAAAGATAATGAATTTAGTTCTGAACATGTTGACTTTGAGATGTCTACAGGGCACCCAATTTAAGATGTCAAAGCATTTGGAGATGTGAAAATGGAGGACAGAAGAGAGGCTAGGGCTGGAGAAACAGATCTGAGAATCATCTGTGTAGAAATGATCATTGCATCCATGGGAGCTGATGAGATCAAGTGAAATGGCCTAGAGGGGAAAGAGAAGAGGGCGCAGAGCATTGGGGGACACCTTTGGTTAGTTGTCATGACTTCTATGACGATCCAGCAAAGGGGAATGAGGACAGACAAGTAGGAGGAAAAGAAGGAGAGAACTGGTCAAGAAACTTTAACGTGCTAGATAAACACAGTTGTTATTGTTGACTTGTCTAATATTACATGGGTAATAAGAATCAACACTGCTAGTTGGAACCCAGGTCATCTGTCTTAAAATCCAGTGTCCCTTCCACTTTGTCATGTTTCCCCTCCAATATTTTTGAGAAGAAATCAGTGTGAGAGCCTATTAACATCTCATATAGCTTGGGAGAGATATAAAGAGCTGTCCATTTATTCAGGGGCAAAAGAAAGCTATTGGCTTTCCTAAGGAGAGACCTTGGGTGAGTCATTATGGACCATTTTGTTTTTGAAGTTGACTCCTGTTCTATTCATGTTGGAGGCCGAGTGCTATAGCAGAAAGACAGCCGAATTTGGAGTCGGAGCATCTGAGATCAAATCCTGACTCTGTCAGTTACTCCCCATGTGACTTAGCCTCTCTGGGACTTAAAGTCCTCATCTATAAAATAAAGGTGTTAGACTAGAGTAGGGGATCTTAACCTTTTTTGTATCATGAACTTCTTTGTTAGGCTGTTGAAATCTACAAACCTGTTCTTAGAATAACGTTTTTAAATCATGTTTTTAAATAACATCAGCTTTGGCTCCTCACTCTCTCATCCCCCATATCCAATCAGTTGCCAATAATTTTTAAAATAAAATGAAATATGTCGGATTATTGTTGTTCAGTCATTTCAGTCATGTGTGACTCTCTGGGACCCCATTTGTGAGTTTTCTTGGCAAAGACACTGGAGTCATTTGTTATTTCCTTTTCCAGCTCATTTTACAGATGAGGAAACTGAGGCAAACAGGGTTTAGTGATTTGCCCAGGGTCACACAGCTAGTAAGTGTATGAGGCTGAATTTGAAACCAGGTCTTCTTGAATCCAGGCCCTCTATCTTAGTTCCCCACTTAGAATTATAGAGAAAAATAAATTACATTGAAATAGAGATGCAATCTTCCCCCCAACCCCACTTAATTTAACTTTCTCCTTAAAATCTATCCAGGAGGATCTATGGATGCCAGATTAAGAAATCTGACTAGGTGATTTCTAGAGTTCCTTTCCTCTTGATCTATGATCCTATGATCTATCCCTCCCAAGATGCTTTTGTAGGCAGGACACTCCTTCAATAATTTGCCCAAATATGATGAGAGATGAGAAGAGGTGGATGGCATCTAGAGACATCTCTCTGTCTGTCTGTCTGCCTGTCTCTTTCTGTCTCTGTCTCTCTCTGTCTCTCTCTGTATCTCTCTGTCTCTCTCTGTCTCTGTCTCTGTCTCTGTCTCTCTCTCTCCCCACCCCCTCCAAGGGAATACCATGGAAGAGACTTTCACCTGATCATTGGACCCAGTGTTTGGAGGAAAAAAACAACAACAAGTTCTCATTAAGTAAGTCTATAAACAGACGTGCTCTGACACTTGTGGAACTATCAGGTGACCCATATACCTTACTTGCCCTGAAGCTTTTCCAGGTGCTGGAGAACACAGACTTCAGGAAAACACTCTTTCCTTCTAGCCCCAGTCATGTTTGTTGGGTTCCACAGGTCTGGCTCCAGTTCCCACAGAGCCAAGAGGCCAGGACAAACCTGCTCCTTGACTGGGAGGAACTCCATGTTCCTTGCTGTTTGGAGCCCCTCCCAGGAGTCTCCAGCTTCCAGGCCTTATACTTAATTACTGAACAAAAGGCATGCAGGCTTAGTGTGATGTGCTCTTCTGAGTTCCCCTTCTGCTCTTTGGCAGCAGGCAAAACACAGGGAAAGGAGACAGCCCTGAGTTTTGCAGAGATTCCATGTCACCTCTCTTCATGTCAGCCACTGAGTTCAGATATTTTTAACAAGATTTTCTTTTCTTATTTAAAAATTTCTATTAACACGCATCTATTTTCTTTCCCTCTCACTTCTCTTTCTTCCATTAGAAAAAAAGAAAAACAATACCCTTGTAACAAATATGCATAATAAAGTAAAACAAATTTCCACATTATTCATATCCAAAAAAGTATGTCATTGTGAATAATTTTTAAAATTCAATTTTATTATTTTTGGATGAGAAAGTCTATTTTATCTACCACTCTGCCTACCTCCAAACAGAAAACAAACAAAACAAAACACTTGTAACAGATATGCATAGCAAACAAAACAAATTCTCTGATAGACCAAATCCAAAAAGTATATGTCTCAGTCTGCTTCCTGGGGCTGTCATCTCTCAGTGAGGAGAAGGCAATATGCTTCCTCATTGCTCCTATGGAATTGTAGTTTGCTATAGCATTATTCCTTCCAGTGATGATGTTATTGTACGAATTATTCCCTTGGTTCTGCTCTCTTCACTCTGAACCAGTTCATACAAGTCTTCCTAGGTTTCTCTGAAGCCATGCCTTTGATGACTTCTTATGGCACAATGATATTTCATTGCACTCATATTTGTTCAGCCATTCCCTAACTCATGGACATCCCCTTTGTGTTTTATTCTTTGCCATAATAAAAAGAGCTGCTATAAATATTTTTGTCCATATGGGTCTTGAGCAGTTTCAATTCTCAGATGATGGGTAGTGTGAGTGGTATGATCATTGGTTTGGGGCTTAGAAGACCTGGATTCATATCTGTCCCCTGATTCTCACTACCTGTGTGACCCTGGGCAAGTCACTTAACCCTATTTGCCTCAGTTTTCTGATCTGTAAAATGAGTTGGAGAAGGAAATGACCAAGAAAACCCCAGAGAGGGTAACAGAGAGTTGGACTCGACCGAACAACAACAAATCAGCACAGCACATTGGATAGCATGCTAGATTTGGAGTTAGAGAATCTGAGATCAAATCATGAATCATTAATGTTGGTCATGCAATTTATTTTTTCTAGGTCTCCATTTCTTGATTTGTGAGATGAGGGGATTGGACTTGATAATCCCTAAGTCTCTCCACAGGTCAAAATCTATGATCCCGTGTTCTAAGACTCATCTAGCTCTGGTAGTCTATCTTCCTCAGTTCTGACATTTTCCTATTTTCCTGAAGCAGTGCAACATAGCAAGAAGACACAAAGCCTGAAGTGCCCCCAGTACCCATTTCCCTTCATAGGAACTGGGACTTATTCCGTGATCACAGATCTCAGCCAGTAGCATGACTAGGATAGGTCTGTGCTCTATGGAGACCTGACAGGTGCTAATTGTTGAGTTAAAAAAGTAACTTTTAGCTTCTTACTTGTTCTAAAGCAGGAAAAGCATTTTGGTTAAAGTCAAAGAGAAAATTGTTCTGGGTTCCATGGGAAGATGAAAGGTCAGTGGGCAACTAGAGGCTATTAGCTGCTTTTCAGGGAGTCAGGGCAGTGTGTGATGTGTTCTCCTAAATCCCCCTTCTGTTCCTTGGCAGTCAGCAAAACCCAGAGAAAGGAGACAACACAGTGTTTGAGAATGTGTGTGTATGTGTACATGTGCGCCAGTGTTCATATGTGTGTACCCCAAAGGGAATGTGTGAGGGAAATTCTGTATATGAACATAGCTATGCCTATGTGTATATGTAATAATAAAAACAATCCTTTATCTCTGTGCAGAACTTTATAGCTTACAAAGCACTTTCACGCTCATTATTGCATTTGGGGCTTAAATTTGGTGAACTGAATCACTCTGTGAAAGAGGGAGGTAAGAGATTATGATCTCCATTTTACAGATGAGGAAACCAAGTCTCATAGTAGTTAAGTGATGCTCAAAGTCACATGGCTAGTGAAAGGAAGAATCAAAGTTTGGATCCAGGTCTTCTCTTGTGTTTATGCATGCATCGCTATATATTTGTATTTCTCTGTGTGTGTATGTATGTCTACATGCTTATGTGTATGTATGGTATTACATAAGCTTATTTTGTATGTATGCATGTGCATATATACGCTCATGTATATATGTGTATGTATGTAATCACAGAACAGTGTTGGGAAAAACCTTAGAGCACATCTAGGTTTTATTTCCTCTACAATGTTGCTGATAGGGGTTTATTCAATTTTTGTTTAAACTTTCAATGAGAAGGAATTCATTACCTCTCAAGCCACTTTGTCTGTTTTGAGCATCTTTCATTTTTGTCCTTATATTCAGCCAAAATATGTCTTT
The DNA here is from genome assembly GCF_028583685.1 of Petaurus breviceps papuanus. Taxonomy (NCBI): domain Eukaryota; kingdom Metazoa; phylum Chordata; class Mammalia; order Diprotodontia; family Petauridae; genus Petaurus; species Petaurus breviceps. The sequence goes on along the minus strand of NW_027187280.1, from coordinate 4,910,808 downwards.
CTGTAACTTCTATCTAGTACCACCCCTGAAGCTACACAGAACAAATTTAATACCTCCTCCATATTCTAGCCCCTCAAATATTCAAAGGTAGCAGTCATGTAAATGTGGTTGAGTTCACCAAAATCACAGGAAAAACAGTGTGGTACAATGGAAAGAACACAAGCTATGGAGTCAGAAAACCTGTGTCCAAGTCCCGGCTCTGTTACTTACTGTCTGTGTTTCCTTATATATCAAATGAGTTGACTGTACTGAATGACCTCTAGGGTCCTTTACAACTCTGGGTTCGCTTTCAGTGTATATATGGAGGAAACTCAAAGTCCTTCCTCTTCCCAGGCTTCCCAGGCATCTGGGAACTTGATGGTTAAAGCCATGACTCCTTTGAATGCCAAGTATAAGCCAGTTTGTGTGGTTGGGTGCAGAGAAAAGAGCTCTAGATTTAGGGTTTGGGGACTTGGGACCTTTACCTCCAATCTCTGTCACTTCGTCCTCTTGTGATGCTGGGAAAATCACTACTTCTATAAGCCTCAGTTTCCTCATCTGTAAAATGAAGAATTTGAACTAAACAATCTTTAAATTCTCCTCTAGCTGTAAATTTGTTGTCCCGTGATTCTAATCCTGAAGAGATACTAGCTAGGCATTTCAATGTGCAGAATCCCAGATTTGGAGTCAGAGGGGCTGGGTTTCAATCTTGACTTTACTTATCATTTGGGCTTGGTTTCTTTATCACTTAGACTTTGAACCTCAGTTTCCTCAACAGAAAAATGAGGGGGTTGGGATAGATGGTCTTCAAGGTTCCTTTTCTTGCTCAATATCCCAATGATGCTGTATACACTTGTACACTCTACTAAGAAAAATTTCCTACAAGTGGATTATAATTTTTTCAGTACATCAGCTATGACTCCCTGAGGGTAATTAGGTTCACTGGTGAGATATTTAAAGATAATCATAACTAATATTTATGCAGGGATTTAAGGTTTACAAAACCCTAAATATAGTATCTTATTTGTTCCTCACAACTCTCTGAGATATATCCTCATTTTATAGCCGAGGAGACGGAGGCAGATAGCTATTAAGAAATTTGTATGGAGTCATACAACTAGTGAGTCTATGAGACAAAATTTGAACACAGGTCTTGTTGACCAAGCCCAGAACTTTATCCACTTCACTATGCTGCCTCTCAGAAGAAAGTGGTTAGGACTCTTTCAGCCTTCTGGGGCACCTATTAGTAACTGTTAGCTCCCATGTACCTCAAAGAGTGAATACAATGACCTTGACTCCCTGAGTACAGTGACCCAAAGGGAGGGTTGAGACATTTCTCTTTTCAGGTCTTGTTTCCACGGGATTCTTTTCATGGTTTCTTGGTTCCATGTTCCTCCTTCTCTACTTTGAAAATGATAGCAAATGACTCTCTCTCTCTCTCTCTCTCTCTCTCTCTCTCTCTCTCTC
>NW_027187280.1:4860761-4909262 GCF_028583685.1 Petaurus breviceps papuanus | reverse complement strand
CTCTCTCTCTCTCTCTCTCTCTCTCTCTCTCTCTCTCTCTCTCTGTCGCTCTCTGTCTCTCTCTCTCTGTCTATCTGTCTCTCTGTCTCTCTCTGTCTCTGTCTCTGTCTCTCTCTGTCTCTCTGTCTCTCTCTCTGTCTCTCTGTCTCTCTGTCTCTCTGTCTCTCTCTCTCTCTCTCTCTCTGTCTCTCTCTCTGTGTCTCTGTTTCTCTCTGTCTTTCTGTCTCTCTGTCTCCCTCTCCTTTCTCTCTGTCTCTTTGTCTCTCTGACTCTCTCTGTCTTTCTGTGTCTGTTTCTGCCTCTCTGTTTGGGCTGTATCCCCCCTCTGTCCCCCAACCAGGGCTCTTCGGATTGCTAAATCCTTTGGGGAAGTTTTTTTTTTGAGAACGATTCAGAGGGTGGAGTGGGGGTGGGGGGCGGTTAAGCAGCATAGACCAGCACAAACCGCTGCAAGGGAGAAAACTTCCTTGTATGCTAATATTGGTAAGAAGCTTGCTAATTAGGCAGAAGTGAGAAACCCCAATTTTCGGATGAATAAATTACCCAGAAGGGCTCCGCTCCCTGTGGCTGGGCTTTGCCCAAAGCCTTGGGGCCGGGCTCCCCAGTGAATTCAACAGATCAACTCAGCCCCAGTCGGAGTCCCAGCCCCCCAGGCTCAGGCTGCCAGCAAAGGAGGCCTCCCTCCTCCCTCCCAAGGATGTGCTGCTCTCCCCTTCTAATTAAGGTTTTATTGCCCTCCCCCACCCAGCTGTACACCCATTATGGCACCCCCTCCCTTACGGTGTACCAGTTTCCACCCTGTGATGCCACCCACTACACCCAGGAGCTGGGTTTCTGCCAGCCGGCAGGCTCTCCAGGCATGCTGGATCTGGGCTTAGTGCTGCCAGTGCCGTAGCAAGAGACATCAGTGGCAAGAAGCCGATATCCCCAGCCTCCTCGTGTTCCTTCTCCTCCTCCCCTTTCTCATTGTGTCCAGCCCCCAGACTTGGTAAACTTCATCCCAGAAACACAGAACCAAATGCTAGATTAGACCTCAGAGACCAGTGTGTCCAACAAGAAATCCCTTCTACTGGTGGATGGTCTGATCAACAGCAGGAGACTTGGGGCTGTCTCATGAGCGGCTGCCGGTTATAATGGGCTAGAAAGCTAACCTTGGAACTGGTTTTGGCAGACAGAGCTCTGAACTTGGAGTCAAGATGACCTGGGTTTGAAGATGACACCTACTAGCTTTGTGACTCCTAAATTACTTACCTCTGAGTCTTACTTTCCTCATCTGTAAAATGGGAACAAAAATCCCCAAAGTAATCACTTTGTAGGGCTGCAGCAAGGCCCAGCGAGACGATATCTGTGAAGTGCTTTGCAAAACTTGGGGCATTATGAGGATCAGGTGATATTTGGGATTCTTTGTGGAACCTGGGGAGAGGCAGCCTATACCAACCTTGCAAAACTACCCCCTCCTCATCTCCAACCAGCACTCATAGATTGATGCTCTTTTATGTGGTTTCAATGTTGGAAAGACCTTAGTTTAATCTATCAAATTAAGGATATTATATATTATATAAGGATATATTACATATAAGGATATGTAAAACTAAGGATTGAACGAGATGTTTTCTGAGGCATAGAGTTACTTGGCCCAAGGGGACCCTGCTAGGACAAGAACCGGTCTGGTCTCCTACTGGTCCAGGATTCTTTCCTTTATACTTTTACACCACCGTAGTCAAATTATGCCAAGGAGTCTAGGTCCTTTGGCTCCCTGGCTAAGGGTTCGAAAATTCTCAGTGTACACTTACAGCAAAAGTGACTCTGCCCCACCCTTATTCTCCTCCCCCTCCCTGGGAAGCCTGGAGCAAAGTGGGGGCTTGATTAGCATGTAAACACTTTCACCCCAAGCTTGCGGAGGCCTCAGTTTCTGCAGGGGAGAATACGATCTAAGCTGATTGGTGTTCAGTACCCTCTCTCATCCTCTGTTCCCCACCCCCGTGCTTTGAGCTTTCTGAAATGCTAGGGCAGCTTCAGCAGTTACCATCAACCTTTCCAATTGCTATGTAGACTCTGGGTTTGAGGGAGGGCAGTTTGGTTTGAGACTCAAGCCCAGTGTTGGAGTTTTCTTAGGACAGGATGATAAGGAGAATGGGCTCTGGACTGCCTAGACAGGGAGCCCTGTCCCGGTGACTTGTCCTGAGCCTGCAAGCATAAACTATGAAATCTTTTCAACTTTTTGGGCTAGACAGACCTTGGACAAAACCAGGGGAAATATAAAAACTCCTTGAGTCAGGGCCTCTGAGGACCAGTATGAGAGGGGCCCTGAAAGTAAGGAATGATTTTCATGAGTCAGTTCCCATAAAAGGGTATGGGAGGTACTTGGGAAACTGTATTAACTCTTTCGGGCCACTGGAGTACGCCTTCCTACAGCTATGGAAACAATCATTAGCCCTTGGGCTTGTGGCCTCAAAGAAATCAGACAGTGCATCTAATGAGAAAAATACAGACCACGGGCTATTTTTTCTTCTATTTTCTATGTGGAACATTTGCATTTTCATGAAAGTCTATGTCAAGAAAGGTGATAGGAATAATTCTGATGCCTTCTGAGATTAGGGCTCTCTTGGTGATTTTTTCCATGGAATTAATTGTTATATCCATGCAGATGGTTATCAGATATATCTGTTGAGTCCTAGTCTGGGTCCTGAGCTACAGGCTCACATTATGAGCTGCTTTTTTGAACATAGATGTTTGGGAAGCGTCTCAATCTCAACAGGTCCAAAACAGAGCCCATGATCTTTCTTTCCAAACCTACCCATCTCCTGGACTTCCTTGTTTCTGTTGAGGATATCACCATCCCTCTAGTCATCCACTATTATAATACTGGGATCATTCTCAACTTCTCCCTCTCCCTCACCCTATGTATCCAAACACTTGTCAAGTCTTGCAGACTCCAAAAGAACTCTCACATCTATCCCCTTTTCTCCACTCACACAGACCTCATCCTTCTTCAGGGCCTTATTACCTCTCATTCTACTTCAATACCTTCTATTTTGTCTTTCTCCCTCAAGTTTCTACCCTCTCAAATCTACCCTCCACACAGCTGTCAAATTGACATTCCTAAAACACAGAACTTTGTATGTCACTTGCTCACTCAGTAAACTCCAAGGAATCACTGTTATCTCTATAATCAAATATTTGTCATCCTTCATAGATAGGATCTAACTTATTCTTTTTCCCAGGTTGGTTATATATCTTTCCTCCTTATATAGTCTTTTTTTTTTTTTTTGCTTTTTGGAGGGCAATTGGGGTTAAGTGACTTGCCCAAGGTCACACGGCTAGTTTTTGTGTTAAGTGTCTGAGGCCAGATTTGAGCTCAGGTAGGGCCGGTGCTCTATTCATTGATCCTCATATAGTCTTAAGTCCAGCTAAAATATGGCATTCCACTTTCCATTTCCATGTCAGTTCACAAGCTATCTCCCATGTCTAGGATGCATTTCCTACTTACACCAGCGTATTAGAATTTCTAGTTTCCAAATGCCATCTCCTATGTGTGAGGTCTTTCCAGATCCCCTCAGCTGCGAGAATTTCCTCCTACAAAATTATCTTGTATTTATTTTGTATATATTTATATGTATAATAATGAAAATAATAATAATAGGTCACATTTATATAGCTCTATACATTTTACAAAGTAATTTAAAAAGGTCTTATTTGATCCTCACAACAACTCTATGAGAGTAGGTATTATTATTATCCCCATTTTACAGAAAAGGAAACTGAGACACAGGGAGGTTAAATGACTTGACCAGGGTCACACATTTGAGGCTAGATTTGAATTCATGCCTGCCTGACTCCCAGTCCCATACTCTATCTATTGCCACACCTAGCTGCCCTCCACATGCTATGTCCCCCAAAGAATGTTAAGCGTCTTGAGAGCAGGGACTGTTTCAGTTTTGTTTTCTGTAGTCCTATTACCTGGCACATGGTAGATGATTCTTTTATTCCTTCCTTCCTTCCTTAATTTCTTCTTTCCTTCCTTCCCTCCCTCCTTCCTTCCTTCCTTTCTTCCCTCCCTCCCTTCTTCCCTCCTGCCTTCCTGCCTTCCTTCCTTCCTGCCTTCCGGGGCCTCATAGTCTGTCAGGGAGGTAAGCCATGGACCTATATGCCTGTGATGTAAGGCAGAATGTGATAAGGGCTGATAGATGGTACAGCATGTAGTGGGTGTTTAAGGGGGGGGTCACTCCTGGCCAGAGAACCAAATTTTGGGGGGAAGGTGGAAGTGGTTGCAATAGGGAGTCCTCAAGGAGTCCTGTGAGCCAAAAAGTTTGGAACTACTTGATGTGGTGTTCTAGAAGTCAGTAGGAAGGGTAAGATCATCAATCAATCATTCAATCAACAAATATTAATTAAATACCTACTATGTTCCAGAAAACATGCTAGGTGCTAGGGGTACAGAGAAAGAAGTGAGTGTCCTTACCCTCAAGGAGCTTACATTCTATGGTGTGTGTGTGTGTGTGTCTATGTCTGTGTGTATATGCAATAGAATATATATATGTAATATACATATATATATACAAAAATGAATACATGTTAGGCTTATCTGTTTAATCATTCATCTATACATCCATTTATCTATCTATCCATCTATTCATTTGTTTATTCATCCCTTCATCCATTGAGGTACGGGTGGCACTAGTAGCTTGGGAGATCAGTAGAGGCTTCATGTAGGAAATGGCCTTTAAACTGAGTTAAAGGAAACCAGGGATTTTAGGATACAAAGGGGGAAGTGGAAGCTCATTGCAGGCATTGGAGAGAGCTGGGTACAAAGACACAGAAATGGGAGATAAATTGCAATATACGAGAAGCTGTAAAAAGGCAAATTTGGCTGTGCTGAGGAGGCCATAAAGGTTAAGTGCTGAGCCAGAAAGTGAGAGGTAGGATCTGAACCAGGGCTTTCAGTGCCAAGCCCATCACTCTTCATGCTAAACCTAGTCAGAAACCAAAAAGGAAGTCTAATGAATCAGTGTGTGTGTGTGTGTGTGTGTGTGTGTGTGTGTGTGCGAGAGAGAGAGAGAGAGAGAGAGAGAGAGAGAGACAGACAGACAGACAGACAGACAGACAGACAGACAGACAGACAGACAGACAGACAGACATGGCCAGGAGAGACAGAGTGATACATAGAGAGACAGTGAAAGAAAAAGAGATAGATGACAGAGAAGAGAGAGAAGAGACAGACAGAGAAGAGAGAGACAGAGTTAGAGAAAGAAGGAGAGAGACAGAGACAGGAGACAGAGAGATGCACAGAGAGAAAGAGAAAGAAAAAGAATCAGGAGAGAGACAGAGAGAGAGAGAGACAGAGAGAGACAGAGAGAGAGAGAGAAAGTAAATGATCTCTGTCTGAATTCGGCACTCTGTTGACTGTAGCACACTACAGATTGCAATGGTCTTGTAACTTTGTAAGAACAATGTTTCCATGGAGAAATTGGGATTTGAGAAAACATTTCATCTTCATGAAAATGCCATGTCAATGATGTCAGAACTCACCTGGGAATGCTCCAAAGGCTGCTGAAGAAAGAATAGACTTGTCTCTTCTCAAAGCAAGGAAAGAATAATTAGATTCCCCTTCATTTCTGTCTCTTGGAATCCCCAGCTCCCTCCAGGGCTCAGCTCAAGTGCCACCTCTTGCAGGAGTCCTTTACTTATTCCCCCAAAACAGCCAGAGCCTTGTCTTTTGCCCCACACAACCACGTTGCAGTCATCTTATATCTATTTTGTCTTTCTTAATGTCAGTGCATGTCACTCTCTCCCTAGGACGTAAAGATTTTTGTTGCTGTTATTTCCATCTCCAACACTGTGCATAGTAGGTGTTCAATAAATGCTTATTGAATTAACAACCCATTTAACAACAGGCAAGTGGAGACCTAAATGAACTCAAGTTGTCATTGTGTGTGTGTGTGTGTGTGCGCAAAACTAATAGGAAATCTCCCTGGGGAGAGCTGAGAATAATCAAATGGGTAGGGGAGAGAAAGACAGAAAGAGGAAAAGACAGAGACTAATAGAAAATATCAAGAATGAGCTGGGTGATGACAATACATATGAGGATAACGTTTGGCTCTGAACAAAAAATATTCAAAAAAATATATTCCCCTTCCTCTGGTAAGTACAAAATTTTGCAGCGGCCAGAGCAGTGGGTTTGCAGTCAGAGGACTCGGATTCCAATAGCTGCTCTGCTTTCTCCTTGGCTGACCATGGTCAGGTTGGCTAAACTTTTGGGGGCCCCTGCTTCTTTCTCTGAAAAAGGGGATCAGACTAAATGTTGATGCTTCTGATCTGTGTCACTTTGGGCAATTCATCGGATTCAATTGCTGTTCTCTGAGCTCCAGTTTCCTCATGTAGAAAATGATGGGTTTGGACTGAATGACTTCAAGGTTACTTCTAGCTCTAAATCTGTGAGTTTTATCTCTCTGCAGAGATCCTGTCATCTCCAACATGCTTTCAAGTTCTAAAACTTATGATCCTATGAATCTCTTCCTATCCTTCAGAGGAACACATGTGTAAGGGAGGAGGATCCTTGTAAGGGGAGGAGAGGCAGGGCTTGGGTGAATTTTGAACCTTCATTTAGACCAAGACCCTCCAAGGTGATTACTTGAGCTTGCCAGGAGTCTTTGTATTGGCTGGTGTTTCTCTGAATCTTGACTTCTTTTGAGACAAACAGAATAGACAACCTAGTTTGGGCACTACTAGATTCCCAATCCAGTGGAACAAAACTCCATTGGGAAGGAGAATCAGAGGTATGGGCCCCACTGGAGGGTGCACAAGCCTGGTCTTGGAAGAAGGCAGAAATGGTGGAGAGTGGCTGTCCCAATGGAGTTCTGGTTGGTGCTGTGTGAAATGCATCATGGGAGTAAGATTGTGATCTCATAACTCCTACTTCTATAATGTGCCAAGGTTTGCCAAATGCCATTTGCGTAACAAGTCTGTGAGGTAGATATTAAGAATATTATTACTCCCACTTTACAGATAGGAAAAGCTGAGGCTCACAGAGAGTGAATGAGCTGTTTGGGCACTCAAAACTCTAAGCATCAGAGCCAGGATTTGAACCCAGATCTTTGATTCTAAAGCTACTGCTCTTCTGCAGCTCCTGGGGTAAAAGGATTGGGCTGAGGATCAAATGCTTAGGTAATATATACAAAGTCCTTTGAAAGATGAAACTTTTCTCTCTCTTTCTACAGTTATCTATCTATCCATTTACATGTATATTTCATCTATAATTAAGTTGTCTCTGTTTTTTTCCCTGCTTGATTATAAATACTTGGAGAGTAGGGGCTCAATTTTATTCATCTTTCTATCTTTCCCGGTCTAGTCTTAAACATAGATAGTAGGCTTTAAGAAATGTTCATAAAGATGACTTGAATTGGGCCTGGAATGGGAGTGGGGAGGAATATGGGGGTAGAAGAAGGCAGAGAGACAAGATTAAATCCCAGTAGTTCCTCTTTGGGGCATTTCCTGCCTTCAATGGGATGGACAGAATGGCAGAACGGAGGTTTGTTCAATTTGACTTCCCAGACAAGAAGACTCTCTTCCAAAATGAAAGGTATAAAGCAAATTGGTGGCTTCTCCAGTTCATGGACCTCTGCCCCAAACCATCTACAGCTCAGCTAGGGAAAGGGAGTCCAAGATACGCTGGACCTCCCATGGCTGCTAGTTCCTGAGCCAGTCTTTTTTTGAGTGTTGTGACCAGGCTAACAGAAATGATTTTAAAATCTGAGAGGCTGGATGATACTTCCTCCAGCTGGGCTAATAACAGCACAATCATGCCAGAGGCCTTCAATCTGCAGCCATTCTGGCCATTTGCAGCTCCACACCTCTGCCTTTCAAACACCCGTCCTCACTCGCCCTCTGATTTGGAAGAGAAGCGCCACGTTTGAGAAATTTGAATCCAGGCTGGGATGGGTCTTGGTGCTGCTGGGGTGCCAAAGTCTCAGTCCTTTGCTACTGTGGCCTACTTAGGTGTTTCTGTTCATGGCTCTGGGCACTTCCCTTCTGCTCTTAAATTCAGAATAACATCTTTGGTGGCTGAGTTTCAAAGCTAGAGAACTATAGACCAGCTAGAAGAGACCTCAGAGAGCATTTATCCAAGCTCCTTATTTTACCAACTGAGGCCCAGAGAGGGGAGTTGACTTGCCCACGGTCACCTGGGTAATGAAAGTGCTGAGTCTGTTTCTTCATTTACAAAGCAGCAATCTATTTATTGCATTACTTTCCCAAGTGCCAGTGGAAGCCGGTGTGTGTGTGTGTATGTGTATATAAGTCTTCCCTAACTCTTCTTAATTCCAGTGTTTTTTCTCCTTTAATTATTTTCCATTTATCTTGAATATATCTTGATATATATATGTATATGTATATATGTGTATGTATATATGTACATGTATATATATATATATATATATATAGTTTGCATTAGATTGTAAGATCCATGAAGGCAGTTTTGCCTTTTTTTTTTGTATCCCCAGCACTTAGCACAATACCTGGCATATTGAAGGCTTTTAATAAATGTTTATTGATTGATTGTGCATGTGTGAATTCGTGTGTGCATGTGTGGGATCCTTTAAAAGCTAGGGATTAGTTTTAGAGTAGGGGTTCTTAACTTTTTTTTGGTCATAGTACCCTCTGCCAGTCTGGACCTTCTGTGAATAATATTTTCTTTCACTCTCTCTTTAAAAATAAGCATAATTAAGGGAAATGCTAAGTTTTAATTAGTTTAGCAAGAATAAAGATGTAATTTTTTTTCCTATCCAAATTTATGGTCTACACTTGGTGATCCTTGTACCCCAGATTAAGAACCTCTGTTTTAGCAAGATTGTTTAGGTCTGTAGTTGAGCTAGACCTTTATATCCTTGGAATGGTAGCAGAGAGAAGGTGAGAAGGAGTTGTGGCTGGAAGGAGGAGGAAGGGCTTGCTTCAGGGAGCTGAGCTTGTGTGCCCTATAAGTGACCTTTCTGCTTGTGATTAGCATAAATTCAGAAATAATAATACTATGAGAGTTAGACTGGAGTTTTCACAGGGTCCCTTCAGCTTTTTGGTATTGTCACCCCCAGACTCAAGGAAATATTGGTTAGATGAATGAATTGAGAAATGAGTGAAGAAATGGAATGGATAAAATAATGAATGAATGAAATAGGTTCTTAAACTCATTTATTTCCCTTTAAGATGTGGATAAAATTTGGCATTTTTTTAACCTTTAAAAAATTTATTGAGATTTTTTAGTTTGCTTACAAACATTTGCAGATTATTCTCTTTCTGTCAAAAAGTCTCCTGCAAAAAATAAAGCAATTAAACAAAACTAACAATATAGTGATCTTGTCTGAAAGTGCATGCAACATCCCACATCTAAAGTACCCCCTCCACCTATTTTAATGGTGTTTTTAGTTAATAAAAATATATTTTTCTCCCTTCCATTCCCCACCTCACTAAAGAAAGAAAGAAAAGCATTTACTTATTTTTTTATTTTTGGAGGGGGGAGGGCAGGGCAGTTGGGATTAAGTGACTTTCCCAAGGTCACATGGCTGGTAAGTGTTATGTGTCTGAGGCCAGATTTGAACTCAGGTCCTCCTGATTCCAGGTCTGGTGCTATATTCACTGCACCACCTAGCTGCCCCACACGTTCTGTTTCTTAACAGACTTGATACAAGGCTCAAAAGAAACTTGAACTGAAGCAAGATGTTAATTCATTAGCTGAAACAAGGTGTGAATTACTTCTGTGCTTGCCATCACACTGCCCCAGCCCACACTATTCTGCCATCTTTCCAGCTTCCCCTAGCACTTCATAGATATAACACATGCTTGGACTTTTGTTGCTAGCTGATACACAGTGAGAGACTGGCTTTCTTCTTTAGACTATGGACTGTGCTCCCCTAGGCTAGGCTCATCCCTTGAAGCATCCATCATGGAGCTGGGAGACAGGGAGGAAAGAAGCCCTGAATGCAGGATTACTCAACAGTATAACGGAGGAGTGGTATCAGAACTTCAATGGCCAAGGCTCGAAGTCTCTGTGTGTATCTATCTAGAAACAAGGTAATAATAATGAAAATAACTCACATAATATAGCGGATCAGGTCAATCAGTTGATTTATCTTCTATGGCATTCTGATTATATTCTGTCACACAGGCACTCTCATTACACTCTTCCATCAATAGACACTTGCATATTTGCACAAAGCACATTCATACACATTGGCATACTAATACAAATTCTTATGCTCACTCATTGGCACATTCACACACTGCCACATTCACCCTGGGACACAGTTACTTTTTCATACTCACACAGAGGGCACTCCCACACTGAGGTACATTTGCACACTGACATAAACACCTGCTGCCATTTACAATGGGTTACTCGCATGCTGCCCTGTTACATATACTGCCACTCATACCCTGGGAAATTTTCATGCATTTGCACACTTGTATACTAGGATGCTTGTGCAATGGTTTGTTCATATTGGATCACTCACACATTGGCATGCTGGTATAGTGCATTCTTACCCATGCTGGCGTACTCATACACTGGCAAACTCATAAACACTGACCCATTTATATATACACCGACACACTGGTCAACTAGGCAGACACATTGGATAGAGAGCACTGGGTTCAAATCTAGCCTCAGACATTTACTAGCTCCCTTGAGCAAGTGACTTAGCCTTGACTTACCCTCTGTCTGCCTCATTTTCCTGTACTGGAAAATGGCGACAACAATCACACCTCCCTCCAGGGTTTGTTATAAGGATCAAATGACACATTTGTAAAGTGCTTCACACAATGCCTGGCACATAGTAGATGCTACAAAATGCCTATTGCCTTTTCCCTCCTTCAACATAGGCTAACACAACCCACTGATGCGTCGGTGCGTTTGTATACTCACTCACCAATAAGCCCGATATTGTGCATTGTCTGGAATTACTGACCAGCTTTATTCCATCTCCTAGGACTTGATGAATAGAAACCTGTGGTTTAGTTTCTTTGAGAAAGAAGAAAAAAGGAAGTGTATAGCTCATTTAAAAAAACATGAAAAATCAGATGTATTTCTCCTGTTGTATCCTGAAAGGGGCTTTATAGAGGTAAGATAAAACAACTGTAACAATTCAGGAACACCAGCTACTTTATTGAATCAGTCAGTTGGACCCCTTAGAATATCCCATGTCAATTCTAAGTAATTTCCATGCTAAGTGAAAATAGAAAGAAAAGTCAAGCTAGGTTTCAGCATACACAGCAGCTTGGGCTGAGCTGGGTCGCTGGCATGAATACTCCTCCATAAGCCTGAAGCTTCCCAAGGAGTACTCTCTGAGGAATCTACCCTGCAATTCCTCCTTCACACAGTCCCCAAACTGCAAGAGGAAGTGAGAGATGCTGGCTCTGGGGGTCAGTGAGTTTGCCCCTCCCCTCTGAGACTAGTTTGGGGGGTTGGGGTGAGGCACAGAGGGCAGAAAGAGTCCCTAGGCAGGTCCTTTCTCCTTATTCCTCAGTTGCCTCATCTGTAAAAATATTAATTAACTTTCTCTAGGGTCCTTTCCAACACTAAATTGTATGACTGAGGATTGAAAGGGGTTAGTATTGACCCTCAAGCTGAGCTGAAGAGAATGCTCAAGCTAGATCGGGCACTTTGCCCTTCAGACTCGTTTTCCAACATTCTTAAGTCCCAGACACACTCATGAAAACTTTCCTAGATGCATTGGGCAGGGACCCATCTGCACTCTTCACCTCCAACCACATTATAACTTTTCACCCCATGCAGCTGTTCTTCCTTTTTCTTCCTCTTCTTCCCTCCACTGTCGTCCCCCACTCACCCCTTCTTCTTTTTCCCTGCCCGGCTTCCCCAGGTCAAACACTCATCAGCAGGAGTGATGGAACTCAGGACATTCGGAAGAGTGGACACAATCCTGTCTCTGGAGTTGGAGAATATGAAGAATAATCCTGCTTCTGATGCTCACTACCCCAGGGACCACTTCCCATCACATAATAAGTCTGGGCTTGTGTTTCTTATTCTGCAAAATGAGGGACCCATTGGCTTCTGAGATCCCCTTTTCCATTAGATCTGGGCTGTTAAAGTTTCACACTGTACTGGGTGAGGCCGTCATTTATTTTTCATGGTTTTTTGATAACTCCTTTATCCTCCTTGATATAGTGCAAGCTTCATGAAGACAAGAATTGTTTTGTGTGTGTGTGTGTGTGTGTATTTGCGTGTGCATGTGTGTCCACAGTGTCTGGCATACAGTAATCACTTAATAAATACTTGTTGGCTGATGGATTGGTCCTCCCTTTCCAGTTGTGAGGGTAGATTATACAGAGAAGGGTCCCCAAGACTTGGCTCAGTTGCTGTGAGCAGAAAGGAAGGAGATGGGAGGAGGAAAGGAGAAGTTGGCTTCCTGGGACTTTGAAAGATTGGGGTTTACATCCCCTGGGGGAATTAGACTTTGTCTCTAAGTACCCCGGGGAGAGCCCTTTCAGGGAACTTAGTGTGGAAGGAACTGGGGCCTCTTAACTCAACTAAGGGTTAGGGATGGCAAAGGGGATTGCCATAAAGCACCACTTTCAGAGGTCCTTGAAAGCTGGCCCAGAGTTCAGTAATTGACAGGTGGGGAGGCAAAGACAGGCCAACTGCAGAGATAATTGATGTTTTCAGCCTTCCAGGTTCTGCTCCTCCTTAACCTGCCTCAGGGGCCCAGGCTGGGTGGGGCCTAGGTCAGTAGGAACCTGTTAAGCAGGTTTGGAGGGTGTGATTATACCATTAAGGGCCAACATATGGAGAGGGTTAGGGACAGGAGGTTGGCCAGGGCTTGTCTCAAGCTTCCTGCACATACACCTTTCATGTAACTGTTCTGTTGAGCTGGAGCTTGCTGGGCCCAGACTGGCAGCTGACATGTCAGGGTGCCCCTTGCCCTGTGAATATGCCTACCTTTCCCAGATGGGTCTTCCTAAGCTGAAAGAGGCAGCCTGTGTGCCTTCTCTCCCTTGCAGAAGGTTCATGCATCCTGTGCCCTCCATTGGATTCCTTCCTGCTGCCCAGAAACCCTTCTTGGCTTTTATTCTTCAGTGTTACCAGATAGGCAAGAGACTTGGTCCACTCCCATCTCCTGGAGGCTAGTGGGATTTCCTGTTCCACACCAACTGGCTGTGTCAGGGGTAGGGGGGTGTACTGAGAGTGAACAGAAGAGTGAAAGATATTCTACTTGGGGTGAGCAGAAGAGAGTCATAGAAAGCCCTAGCTTGTATCCAGTTTCCTTGCTGGGCTACATTTTTTTTAAAGAACAGAATTCTTCAAGCTCAGGCTGGGCCCAGGAAACCAGAAGACCTGCCTGAACTCTCCAGTTTTGGGTAAAGCAACAGGCATGATTCACTGTCTGGTTTGCACACCATTCTTCACTGGCAGCTGGGCTACCTAATTAGTGGCTCACTTGGCATGGAGTTTCCTTTCCCCACCTTCCTTCATTGTTCCCTCTACTGGGGCCCTGTTCTCCTCCCCCAAACCTTCTCTTGCCACTCCAGATTCTGGGGGTGGGGGTGCAGGGTGGAGAGGGGATGGAAACACAAATAGCCACAACTTCCGTGTTTGGCTTCCTGAACCACTTTCAGGTTTCCTGGAGAGCCCCAGGGTCTTTTCCCGGGTGAGGAGGTAGTGGCCTGGCACCTACTTGGGGAAGTGTTTCTCAAGGGAGAAGGAGCTTTGACCAGTGACTGTGGATGTTTGGGGCATTAGTTAAACCAATGCATCTGCATCTAGGACCTGGGCCTCTCTTGCGCAGAGGAGTGAATGGATGGCAACTAAACTCTTGGTGTCAGATTGAGATTAAGGTGAAGAACACTGATCCCTTCTGCCATCTCCACTAGGCGGGCACCCACCCCATAGCAAGGTTTTAGGACAGGACACATTCTCTTTTCCATTCCCCCTAGGACAGTGTAAATCCCATCTGCCATAACTGTGCAATTCATTGACATGCTTACATTGTATAGCAGGTCTAACGAAAACTGAATAATAATAATAAACAACAATAAAATGAGAATGAACAAGAATGATAGTAAATATATCTCACATTCAAATAACAGTCTGTAGAGCACTTTACTCACAAAAGTCCAGTGAGGACGATGGTGAAAATATCATTAAACTATTGGAAACTGTTTTCCTGGTCTGTAAAATGGGGATAAGTGGCTTGCCCACCACACTCACAGAATGTAGAATGAAAGGGACCTTTGGGATCATCTAATCCAAGTTTTTCTTTTTTTAAAAAGGACAAAGAAATTGAGCTCCATATTACCTAAGATCATTCAGATAGTAAAACGGCAGTCAGTTCTCAAACCTCGGTCTTTTGAATCTGAACCCCTATATTTTTTTTCTCTTCTGCTGTGCTGTGCTGCTTTCCAAATGAACATTCGACATCTCCATTCTTTATGTTCCCCCTACCCTTTAATACGATTAGCTTTAAAAAGATGAGAAAGTAAAGTAAAGGTGACATCAAGAAGAGCGGATTGCTGGGTCACAGGGTCATAGATTTAGCACTGGAAGGGGCCTATTTAGTCTAACTCCCTTATTTACAGATCAGGAAACTGAGGCCCAGATAGGTTAAGTGACTTCCAGTTCCCCTGGATAATAATTAGCAAGGCTTAAATTTGAACCCAGATCCTGTGACTAAACCCAATGCTTTTCAGACTGCGCAGTGATCCCTTCAGCATCAGGATTAGGCTACAGGCCTGTGTGGGTAGCGATGCACAATCAGGGGGAGGGGGATAGTCGATGGAGCAGATTTCAAGCATGAGGACAAGGGGGCAGACTAATGGGGGAGCTGCTCCAAGACGCGGGGCGGGCTTGCAGATTAGTCAGAAGGAGATACAAGGCACTCCAGAGAGCAACCTCCACTCCAGAGAGCTAATTAATCATGCACAAAAGCTCATCAAGGAGTGGTCCAGTGATGAGAGTAGACTGAAACAAGGTTATCCTGAAGGTGAAAGACACAGAACTTAAAAAAAACTAAATTTCCAGCTAATTCTATGAGTCTGTATCCTAACATTATTTCATCTAAAGGAAAGATGAGCTGAGCTCTGATGGCTCAGGCCCTCTCTTAAAAGGTTCTTGCTTCCACGGGGGAATGAATGAAGTCTCATGGGACATGAAGGATTAATAGAATTATGTCCCCTCAATTCCCTGCCCTTTTTATTCTCCTTGGGAGTTAAAATTCAATGATAACATTTTAAAGTTTTGTCTTTCCCTTTCTTCTGTCTACAAGCCCATTTCATGGCCTTACAGACAGCAGCACAAGAGTTGGGAGGCAGATATGACTTGGGAACAATGATGACATGGTTCTTGGGTGGAGACTGAAGCAGGAGAGGCGACTAGAATGGGACAGTTGGCTTGCTTGTCCTCCTTTCATGAATCATTCCCTGGGAGATGGTTGGGTTTTAGAACTGGAAGGAACCTTTAATTTCATCCACTCCATCTTCCTCATTTTACAAATGTAATGGGAGACTGGCCAATGAGGACCCAGTCCTTAGTATATTCATGGGTTTGTCCTTCTTGATGAGCCATTCAGAGGCTGCACAATATTTCCTGCATGGTTCCAGCCCAATATACGGAGGCTTGGGGAGAAATTTTCTGGTCATGAATGACTGGGATGATGTTGTGGTGAGAATGAATTTTCTCGTTGGCTTCAGAGCCTGACAGATTAATGATAAAGCAAGGACAGAGTTTGAATACAGAAAGATCAAAATTCTCCCTTGGATTAAAAAAAAAAAAACGATTCTGTCTTCCTCATTGACGAGTAAGGAATATCCCTGTGCTTTACTAGTTAGGGAGAAAGCAGGCTGTCCTGTCTCGCACTTGGCCACCATGTGTCCCTGAGTGTATGATAGCTTCATTTTTTGTTTTTTCTTCCTTAAGCTTAGGTGGAAAAGTATCTGGAGACAGAATAGACTCAAAGAGACCAAGTTATGACATTCTGAACTTTGAAGAGCTATCAGAAGTCCTCTCAAGAACCAGTGTCTGCAATAGTAACTGAGTTTGGTGGAGCTAGTTTTGAGGAGTGACCTGCTTAACTGCACCCAGCAATGGACTGACCTATTGGCCAAGACACCAAGACCTGCAGGAAGCTAGAGCGACTGAGTAACTCCTTTGTGAAATGACAATATCCTCGCAGAAGTTAACTTGGGAGGGACTCCAGGAAGGAGGAAAAGACTCAGGGCTAGCCAGGAGTCGTCTCAAAGTATCATCTGGCTCTACTACATGTGTTTTTTACTTCCATGGACAGCCTGGTGACTGACCTGAGTGGATGAGCCCAGGCCACAGCAGCCAGTTTGACCTGGGAAGCAACCAAGGCGGCCATGACTCACCTCCAGAAGAAGAAGGGAAGAGATCACCACTGAGTCAAAGGCTTTGAATGACTGGACACCTTCTCCCAGTCCCCTCAGCATCAGGGACCATGGCCTCCAATTCTGGTCCATGCCTAAGCAGCTGACCCCTTTCAACTGTACCTCCTCAACTAACTCCACCATGTTGGGCTTTAGGGCATTAGAGGAGTTTCCCCAGGCTGGGGAGTGGGGTGAGCCTAGGGGGGAAAGGGAGGAACCTCTGCTCATCTAGGTTTCAACAGCATCTGCTAAGGGCCATGCTGAACGTTGAGACTGCTTTAAGTATACTATTGACCATCTGCCTCTGGCCTCCTCCACCCATCAATGGCCTCCCCACAGGACTCTTGATTTATCCTAGCTATTCCATCTGCCCATGTATTTTTTTTTTTAAAGCAATCGGGGTTAAGTAACTTGCTCAAGGTTACACGGCCAGTTATTTCTGGGTGTGGTGCTGAGTGTCTGAGCCCAGGATTTGATCTCCAGATCTTCTCAACACTGGAGCCGGTGCTCTTACTCGCTGTGCTACCTGGCTGCCCTTGCCCATGTATTTTATAATATCTCTTTGTGAAAGCTAATTTATATCCACTGGTTAATTGACACTAGGGAAAGGAGAGCACATCTGATAGGGGTTTAGGAGTGATGGTGTTAGAATACTCCTGCTTCTCAGGGAGAGCCTGACAATACTCCTGCTCAATGGTAGAACCCCAAGGGGAGATGTAGTTATTGCCCTGGAGACCCAGCCTGCCAGTAGGAGTTGGGAAGGTGGCCCAGAGCAGGTTTTACACAGAGATGGGAAGCTCCCACAGGTGGTAAAAGTCACAGCCAGGACCTACAGTCAACTTTCGAGACTAAATCCAGTGCTCATTCCACCATGCTGTCTTCATTTCCTGTTAACCATCTTTATTTTGTTCAAGTATTTGATAATTTTCCATGGCAGAAGAATAATAAAAATTGACTCATTCTATCTTATTTCCGTCATCCGTTGTCATCTTTCTGTTCACACCAAGCAAGGGCACTATCCCTTCCTTGATCTTACCCTTTCCTCAACACAACTAAAGTGAAACAAAGCAGACAAGCAACCAGCAACCTTGCTTTTTGTTTTACCTGGCATCATTAAAAGCCGCATCTCAGTGTGCAATGGAACCTTCGAATATTCTTCTTATAGCACCTTGTCATTTTTATATTCATCCATGCCTTATGTAGATTCTTTAAAAATCTGAGTTCTTGGGGTGGCTAGGTAGCACAGTGAATAGAGCACTGGCCCTGGAGTCAGGAGGACCTGAGTCCTCAGACACTTAACACAAAAAACTAGCTGTGTGACCTTGGGCAAGTCACTTAACCCCAATTGCCCTGCCTTCCCCCCCTCAAAAAAAAGCAAGTAAACAAAAAAGTCCTAGTTCTTCTCTGAGTCCCATCATTCATTGAAAACTTTCTCTTGGATTGAGTTTACATATCCCTACCCTCATCCAGGTCTCAGAGGTATGTGGTTCACTGTGTATCACAGATCTTTGGATTTGAAAAGCCCTCTCACAAGCCATTCTTACCAAGAGTAAATCAAGACGGAAGGGAAACAATAATTTATTGAATACCTACTATGTTATCAGCCATTATGCTAGATGCTTTACAACTATCTGAACCTTATAACAACTTTGTGAGGTACATGCACTGGTACCTATTTTATAGAAACCAACATAGGCAGAAGTTAAATTGCTTGTACAGGATCACACAGCTAGTAAGTGTCTGGGGCTGGATTTGAATACAGGTCTTCCTGACTTCAGGTCCATCTCTTCATCCACTGCACCACCTAACTACCTCTGCAAGGTCATTGTTTCAATTTGGGGTCAGTCCTGTAGAAAGCTGCATCAGAAGAGTTATAGAACATAGAGCCAAGTACTAGAGGAAGAGAGCTGTGAGGCTACAAAGTCCTGTTCTTAGAGACCTTACAGTCTCTTTGGAGGATTAAAGTCTATTTCCTATCTCTGGCAAAAATAGTTCAATTCTGCCCTCATTAAAATAACCAAACCCCACAGTGTCCAAAGGCAAGCATGAATACTTCTGCTCAAGAAACTATAGCGTTTCATATTGATTATAATCTTGATAAAATTCACTCTACTCTATGGGTCTCACTTATTCCATCTGTAAAATGGACTTGGTAATCTTCAAGGTCTCTTTCAGCTCTAATGATTCCTTCATTCATCTAAGCATATCAATGCAATAAACATTTTTGAATCACCTACTATGTGCTAGTTTCTGGGGAGATAATTGTCTATGTTATGACTATGAAATACTTTGAAAATAATTTAAAGCAATAACTCAACAACAATACTAGTGCAGAGATACTGCATATTAAGGCAGTTGGGATGGGATTCATCCAGGAAAGCTTCACAGAGCAGACGGAATTTTCAGTTTGGTTTTAAAGAATGTGATGGGTGTGGATTGGTGGAAAGAAGGAAGAAACCATTCCAGATTGAAAGAACAGTATGTGATCTCGCTCAGTGTGGGGGGGGGGGGTAGGAAAGCAGTGAAGCATTTATGGGAAATGGAAAGCTAGTTGATTGATTTGGAGCAAAGCAACCTTGCTGTGGGCAGGGGTGTGGAGGGAGGGATGGGAATTGATGCTGGATAGAATGGAGGGCATTGAATAGCAGATAAGAGTTTGGACTTACTATAGAGCAATGGACCATTTGAGCTGAGAGGCGGCCTAAAGATCATAATTGTACCCCTCATTGTACGAACAAGAATATTGAGGCCTAGAGGAGATTTGCCCAGTGTCATGGGTAATAGGAAACTTTGTGAAATCTTATGGAGAAGGGTTGATGATTGCCTTTGGATTCTGGAAGGGTAGGTCTCTTTCAGGAAATTGTGACTCAATCCTTCTCCATCTTGCCAGCAGCCAGGGGCAGAGGAAACACCCTATAGAGCAGCAAGAGATTTCAGGAAGATAGACGGGAGATAAAGTCTCCCTCCCAAGAGGTTTGAGACACACAAGAACAGCATTTGACTTGGCTGTGCCTGTACACTTATTCTTGGAGGCCAGGGCTCTACTGGATGATGTGGGTGGTCCATTGGGTTTTAGAGTCCACAAAAAGTTTTCTTCTCTACAGGTCAAATGACTGATTATTTTTAGTGCTCTCATGATGTCATTGATCATTGAGGCTCCTCTGCATGGCTGAATGGGAACAGCTTTGGCCCTCACCTCCTTGCTCCATGCTTCCCTCTTCTATCCCTAGTCTCCTGAAAGAGAGCTTTCCCTAATGTATGCTGGGACTATAATGCCCCTTCTCATTTTGAAAAAAAAAGAGATGTGTTGAGATGAGTGATTAGAAGGTATCAGGACAGAGGGTTAACAAGTGGGTGTTCTAAAGTTCATGCATTCTCTTTCTGTCTGAGAGGTAGCATAGAGTAGAGGATATGGAGCTGGTCTCAGAACCAGCAAAACTTGGATTGAAGTCTCACCTCTGACCTATATTAGCCAGGGGACTCTGAGCACATCACTTAGCCTCTTCATTCTCTAGGCATTTTTTAAAAATTAAGTTGCTGTCCTGCATTGGTAAAGGAAGTTCCCTACAGAAATGAAATCAAAGATCTATATAGTTTCTATATCTGATGTAATTTATTTATCCCATTTTACTGCCCATATCCAAGACAGGAGAATTCTTGCTTGCAGAATTTGCTCAAAGAATCTGGGGTAGCATTCTTAGTTCATGGTCAGAGTAAAACCTCAACCTCTCCTTTCTAATTTAGCTTTTACAAATGAAAATAGCCTCCCTTCCCCCCTCCCTTCCTTCCTCCCTTCCTTCCTTCCTTCCTTCCTTCCTTCCTTCCTTTCCTCCCTTCCTTCCCCCCTTCCTCCCCTCCTTCCTTCCTCCCCTCCTTCCTTCCCTCCTTTCCCCCCCTCTTTCACCCCCCCCCCCCCCCCCCCAGGAGTAGGTGAAGGATGGCATCAGCACTGGGAGCTGTCCTATCACAGGATGCTCTGATTGGGTGACTTCTTGGCTATCTCCAGTATTTTCAGTGCAGATGACTTGAATCCAAGCAGTGTAAGAAGTAGAGATGATTAATCTGAGAGAAGAGATAATTTAGAGAGGGACATGATCTCTATCTTTGAGTATTGGAAGACTGTCATGCAGAAGAGGAATTAGATCTTATCTAGTTGGTCCCAGCTGATAGGATCAGGAATGAGGGGTGAATGTTACACCTCTGCAGGTTTTGACTTGACATTAGGAAAATATTTCAAAACAACAACAAACAAACATGAAACATGATTCCTAAGAAGGCGATAATGATAATCCATTTCTATAACCATCATCATCATCACCACCACCACCATAATCACTACTACCACCATCACCACCAATAACAAGAGCAAAAAGATGAGAAATAATATGAGCATCATTACAGACTGAACTGTCATCTACAACTGCCTTTTCTTTACATGGATCCACAAAAACAATTTAGAATAACATTCATCATAGCTGTCACCATACCAAATATTCACAATCCAAGGTGCATGGAACCAAAAACTTTTGAAATATAGACACTTAGTGGAAAACATCAAAATCATGTAGAAATAGAAGATACATATCCTCCCCCTCATCCTTTTGTTACTAGAGCTGTACCAAGGATGATTTCAGCAAGCCTATGAAGTGATGAAGTATGGGCTCTGGGAGCCCCCTTGAGCTCTCCTTGAATCTTTGAGGTACAGGCTCTGGAAACCCCCCTTGAACTCTGATTAAATCTTCCCATTTAATGAGGTATTTGCATGAGTCCATAAGCCTTACATTGTGACTGGGCCCAAACCTCTGTTACTAGACTTCCCTTTGAACCTATCAATCCACCCTTGAACTGGCCTAGCCCACCATTGTCTGTAGTCTCCAAGTAGTCTCCAGCAACTTCCTACCCTTAACCACTCATTGATCTCATCTGACTTCTCCTGAAGACCCTCCCCAAACTCCTCCTCTAGACCACCCCTAGATTCCTCCCACAACCTTCTATATATAAGACCCCATCTTGTCTCCATGTTTGTGAGAGCACCATAGAATGACCTAGCACAGGCTTACTCTGTGTCTAATACAAGTGAACTTTTAATAAACTTTACTTTTCTTTGGCTGAGAAGACTTGAGTTAGATTCATTCTGCAGGACCTGGCGTGTTGGTATTTTGGGGTCTCCAGAGCAACTCTAACCCTCTTTATGGGTAACCTCTTCATGGAGGATGAGTTTACATCATAATACATTGATTTAATCACAACCCCCACCCCAGCTACTTTATCCACAACAGTCCATAGATCATTAAACATAAAATAATAATAGCAGGAAAGCGACTCATTCCAGAACCATTTCTATTTGCACTATACCAAATAAGATGAGAATTTTTCTATAATAATAATAGTAAAAGCCACCCATATATATGAATTAATCTATACATATTAATACATATACACAAGTTGTTTTTATTTTCCCTCCCATACCTCATATGTGTATTAATATACACATATTATATATATACAATATTATATAAATCTTTGAATCCTTAAATACTTGAAATTATAATAAATATATAATTATATATAAAAATATATATAATATACACATATTAATATATATACACAATCATATATAAAAGATGTTTTTGCTATCCTTCCTATAACTAATATATATAACATATATATATAAACATATTAATATATTTCACATTAAATTTTCCAAAGCACTTTTCTTTCAACAATCCTATGAGGTAGATAGCACATGTATTCCATCCATTTTACATACAGGAGATAACATCTGAGAAGTTGAGTAACTTATTCATGGTCACACATGATGTCTGGGACAGGATTCAAAATTAGGTCTCCTGAATCTGGGTCCAGCATTCTCTCTAAATGAGCTCCCTACCACTCTAAATTTTCCAGCAAAAGGAGAATAACCAAATGAATTATCAGGGACAAGAAATTCCTAGTTGTAACTAGGGTGGGGAAACTTGTGTTTTCCTCTATACACTGACTTTTAAAGGGGTAAACACTTTGAAATAATGATTTTAGAAGAGTGTATGATTTTAAAATTTATATGGCATTGTCTTAAGGTCTTTTCCCCTTTCACCCTGTTCTTGATATTCTCTAGATTATTTAACCTCTCTGAACCTCATTTCCTTATTTGTAAAATAAAAGCATCAGACCTGAATATCTGTGTTCTCTATAAGCTCTAATAATATTCAATAACAATGACATTTCTTCCCGAAGTGAAACCATTTGCTTCGATCTAGAGATACCCTGTGTCTGGCAAGTAGAAAACATGATACTTAGATGTTCCTAAGGGCATGGATTGAAATCTGGAAGAGATCTTGGAGATCATCTAACCCAACTTCTTCATTTTAGATTAGGAATCTGAGGTTCAGAGAGGTTGAATGCCTTGCGGAAGTTCACACAAGTAATAAGCAGCAGAGGCGGGCTGTGAATCTGGGTCCCCTGACTCTAAAGTTAATGTTCTTACCACCTTGCCTCCTGACATCTTTCTGCCTTTCTTCATGTCTGCCAGATTCTAAGTCTAGGCTGAGGGGAGCCTTCTTTTGCACATGAACCTCTTAACAGCTAAAGGGAACATGAAGTCATGTCAGTGCTAGTTTGAGATATCAATGTTGGATGGACCCTTGGAGGTCTTCTAGTTCAATCTCTACCAGAGCAGAAATCCCCTCTCCAACATCTCAGACCAAGGACCATCCAGTTGCTACTGAAAGGCCTTTGATGAAGGGGAACCCCTAGCATACCCAATTTACTTTTGAAATTGCTGGAATTTGCGGGGGGAGAGTGGTTAAGAATTTTCCTTATATTGAGAAGATACCTATTTCTTCCATCTATTATGACTAATTCTATCTTCTAGAGCAGGGGTGGGGAAGCCTCAAGGTCCCATATCACTGTCTAGGTCCTTGGGTGCGGCCTTCTGGCTGAGTCCAAGTTTTACAGAACAAATCCTTTTATTGAGGGGATTTGTTCTGTGAAGTTTGGATTCAAAGGGCTGCACTCAAGGAACTAGAGGGCCTTGAGGCCTCAGGTTGCCTACCCTTGTTCAAGGGCCTAGAAAAATTTGTCTAATCCCTCCTTGATTAAAAAGAGCCTTGAATACTTGAAAACAGCCATCATGTCCCAGTCCAAAAGCTCCCAATTTCTTCAGCTCAAGGTATGTCATGGCATCAGAGAATCATAGAAAATGTCAGACCCTCAGAGATCCTCTAGTCCATGTTCTCTGCCCCTGCTCCCATTTTGCAAAAGGAGAGGCACAGAGAAAAGGGGGAGAGGGGAGTAATTTGTCTAATGTCACAAAGGGAGTTGGGGTCAGAGCCCAGGTTTCCCAGCCCAGAGTTCTATTTTTTTTCTCTATTGCACATTCTCTCTGGGCATGTTCATCTGGGGTAGGGGACAGACACTTAGGGCAGAGTGGCTGGCAACAAGTTGGCAGGGATCCTGGCCTCTGCTGAGCAAATACTAGTACATGTGATGGGTGCTGGACTTCAAAGTGGGACAGGCCATTCCCTTCCCAGGTGTGGATCACGTCACTCAGGAGCTGTCCTGTGATCCTGGGTGAGGTGGGAGAATGCTCTCAGAGCCCATTGGCTGGCCTGTGTAACCTTGGACCTAGAACAGCGACAAGGGAATTCTTGGAAATTTGACGATGGTGTGCTTTGTGGCTGATGCCTTTGTCCCCTGGGGTCCTCTTTGCTCTAAGCTGTGCCCTGCTCCCAGGGACACTCTGCAAACTGCTAGACACAAGGCCATCTCTCTTTGGGAAGTGCCCTCTCTGGTGCCAGCCTGCTGGGAGTGTTAGCAGTCACTTCGGCTGGGTTTGGTGTTGGGGATGTACTTTGAGTTTTGAGGAGAATAGCAACAAAACTAGTAATCAAGAAAGAGACAGAGGTAAATACAGACAGTGAGAGGGGATAAACCCAGGGGTGGAGATGTGGGAATCCTTGGGGGATGGGAGTGGGGCAGAGAGGGTTCAAGGCCATCTCTGGAGAACCCTGGGGGCTGGAAGAGCATGGAGGAAGGACCATAAATGGAAGTTCTGATCTCTCTCACTTGCACAGAAAATCTGAGAGAATGTTAGAGATGGAAGAAAACTTAGCAGTCATCTAGTTTGCCTTTTAATTCACTCCTTCGTTTGGTCTGCGGTCTCATTCACTTACTCTCCAAAGGTACAGTGCAAGACCTCCATGCTTGCTTGTTGTTGTTGAATCACTTTTCAGTCATGTCTGATTCTTTCCGACCCCATTTGGGGTTTTCTTGGCAAAGGAACTGGAGTAATTTGCCATTTTCTTCTCTGGCTCATTTTACAGATGAGGAAACTGAGGCAAACAAGGTTAAGTGATTCACCCAGGGTCACATAGCTTGTAAGTATCTAAGGCCAGATTTGAATTCAGGAAGAGGAATCTTCCTGACTCCAGGCCTGAAGTTCTAGCCACTGCATCACCTTACACTGTCCATTTCTTTCTGTCAAGCTCCCACAGAGTATCCAGTGCCTGGCGCCTTGGAGGCCTTCCTTCAGTCCTTTCCATTTTTATAGATAACTGAAAAATACTTATGGAGCACTTATTAAGTACCTACTGTTTGTAAAACATTGAGCTAGGAGCTGGGTATACAAAGACAAAAACAATAACAGTCCCTGACATCAAGGATCTTACATTCCTCCAGAGAATTCTCTTAAGTTGTTGATCTTTTATCTTTTGTTCTCACTATAAGACCAGGCTTCATCTATTTCCAGTCATATTCATCTTTCATAGGATCATTGATTTAGAGCCTGAAAGACAATGGAGATCATCAAGTCCAATACTCTCACTTAACAGATGAGGAAATGGAGACACAAAGAGATTAAGTGACATGCTCAGGTCACACTGACAGTGTCTGAGGTGGGATTTGAACCCAGGTGTCTTGATGTCAAGTTCAGAATTCTTGCCATTACACTACATTGTCTCCTTAGTGACATCTCATTTTAGTGAGAAGAAACAGACCCAGAGAAGGTAAGTGACTTGTATAAAATGACAAGCAGCTCTTGGCAGAGACGGGACTGGAATCCATCCTCTGATGGAATTCCAGTCCCATGTTCTTTCCATGACACCACCTTGTTTTTCTTTCTCTTGGTTTGATGTCAATCAATCAATCAATGTCTGACATTCCTGGGCATAGTCTCCCAAGATATGTGCTTTTACTAACCTACTGGCCCAATTTACAAGCATGGTTATGACCCCTGGAGAGGAAGCCAAGGGATTCCCCCTATCTCACTATAACCCTCTATTAGGAGGATCCTGATTCTGCCCACTCACTGGGGACCAATAAGATGCTGCACCTTCCAAGCAGCATCATCTTGGCTTCCTACCTAATCTTGATTCAGACCTGGTTTCCTGGAAGGAAGGATCATGTGTATCTTGACTGGAGAAAATAAACATGGTATTTGTAGCCAATGAGAAAAGTTTTCCTTTTTTTTTTTCTTTTTCTTTTTGGGAGGAATATTGAGTGCTTCATTGGCTATATTTACTAGCTAGCTCTTCCCACCGAATGTGGGTTTCTTCTTTAGGGAAGGAAGATTTAAAAATTAATTGAAATCTATTGTTTGTATATCACCTTTACTTAAAATGTCCCTTCCATTTTCCAAATTAGAGAGCTTTTCTTTAAAAGAAAAAAAAAGAAAATCAGTAAAACTAACCAATCCCTCAACCAAATCTGAAAATATATGTAATGTTCCATACCCATAGACTCCCACATCTGCAAGGAAAGGAGGTTCTGCTGTTTCATCTTCAGGGATGAGGTTGGTCATTATAATTTCACAGAATTTAGTTTCTTTTATCTGACCTGCCCTAATATCCCATAAACCCCATTGAATTAACTACTCTTAGCTACTTCGGTAACCTAAGGACCTTTGGACCTTGCCATCTTCCCCACTACTGATCCTTTAGAACTTCTAGGCCTTTCCATCTGCCCTAAACCTGAACTTTATTATATGTTTTCTATCCCCCAAATAGAGTGTGACCTTCTTGAAATTCAGAGCTGTCTAGGTTTTTCTAGTTGGATTGCTTGCTGGACTTGAAGCCGGGGAGAATTGAGTTCAAATTCAGCCTCAGAATCTTACTAGTTGTATGTCATTTATCTTCTGTCTCAGTTTCCTCATATGGTAAATGGGGATAATAATAGCACTTACCTCCCAGGGTAGTTATAAGAATAAAATGAACTAATATTTGTCAAGTGTAAAACCTTAAGGTACTATGTAAATGTTAGATATTATTATTATTCAAGAAAGGAAAGGCTGTTATCATAGGCTGCAGAGGATTAACATACATTAATGGGGATTGTCCCTCAGCAGTTTCTTTACTAGAGTATCTCATGGAACACACCGCTGCAAAGATGAGCCAAGACTGGCCATGTCTAACGGGATATCTGCTTCCCACACCTAAGTCAGACCCCACCTCTTGGACACTTTTGTCTCTGCTGCTTACTATGTGGCCTGGAGGAGAGAATTCACCCTCTCTGGGCCTTTCTGGAAAGTAACGAGCTTGGCCTGGATGATCTTTGGGGTTCCTTCCAGCTCTGAATTCCATAATCTATTATAATAACTATAGAAGTAATCAACTTATATTTTTATCAGTGTGTTTTAAATGAGTCTACAGCAAGCACACCTTGGAGAGAAACTGCAGGGAAACAAAATGAGCTGGTCTTGGAATTGAATGGGAGAGAGCAGACAGGAAGAGATTTAAAAAATGGTGAAGTGCTTTAATGATCTCAGGTTGTTACTTGTGTGCATTTGTGTGCCCAAGTATGTATGTGCTCTGTCTGTCTGTCTCTCTCTCCTTCCCCTCTCTCTGTCTCTCTCTCTTCCCTCCCTCTCTTTCTCTGTCTCTGCTTGTTTCTCTGTTTCTCTTTCTCTCTGTGTCTCTCTGTCTCCATCTCTGTCTTTGTCTCTCTCTCTCTATCTTTGTCTCTCTCTGTCTTTCTTTGTCCCTCTCTGTCTTTGCTTCTCTCTCTGTCTGTCTCTGTCTGTCTCTGCTTGTCTCTCTGTCTCCGTCTCTGTCTGTTTGTCTCTGTCTTTGTCTCTCTCTGTCTCTGTGTCTCTGTCTCTGTCTCTCTATATTTAACCTACAAGTGGAGGCTGGCAATTTCTAATGGGATGTTAAAATAACTCCAATTTCTAATGCCAATATTCTTTTAGTGATGTTGGCTGCTTGAGAGTCTTTGAGAACCATAATCTCTGAAAAACTGAAATTGTGGGTCATCCAAAAAGTAAAGGAAAGATGCCTCGTGGTTCTAGATAGATAATAACATATTACCAAGGTTTACTTGAGGGCAAAAAGTAGCTTTAAAAGTTTTCATCTAGAAAGAGTGTGATCGGAAAAAAGATATGAGCCAATTCTGAAGTAAGAGCAAGTTAAAATCAAATAATAATACAATAACCCCTTGGTGCTGCCCTGGTATCCAAGGGATGCTTAAATACCAAGAGGAAGGTCTCTAGTCTTTTTGCTAGAATCTCCATGATGGGTTCTAAGACAATATGAACAAGAAGAGCAGAGGTCATTGGTCCCTTTGAAGTATTAAAATTCAAGGTTTATGAAGTCCTTTCTTTGTAGCTACCCTGTTGGGGTTGGTAGCAAACATGCTGTTAATTATGCTCATCTTTACAGATGAGGAAACTGAGGCTCAGAAAGATTATGTCTTGCCCATTGTCATATTGCTTGTGATGTCAGGACTGGGTTTTGAACCCAGGCTTCCTACCTGTGAATCTGGTACTCTTTGACTGTGTTCAGCACTGTGAGGGAGACAGAAATATCAGATAGGATCCCTGTTCTTAGAGAGCCCCTGATCTAACTGGAGATATGAGATGAGGAACATGCATAATACTGTTAGATCTCTGGCACTGTACAATTTAGCTCTTAATTATAGACTGCCTTATACTGTTCTCCTAGTGCCATGGGACCTCATGGGAGAAGAAAAAGTGAGTATCGCAATAGACAAAGAAGGCTTCATGGAGGGGACATGACTTGGGTTAGAGGATAAAACTGGATTTATACAAACCAAGAAATTGTGGGAGGGAAGATAGGAGGGCACCCCATACAAAAGCAAACCTTTGATTTTAAGCTCAAGGCTCTTTCTGCCACATTGTGCCATCTCCCTCTGTGTGGTCTGTATACAGAAGGTGCTTAATAAAAGTTCATTCAAGTAGAAATGGCTGGAGTAGGATTACAAATTTACAAATAGAAAGGACCTTAGAGGCCCTCTACTATTGCCCCCCCTTTTTACAAATGAGACTCAGAGAGATTGTGACTTCCCTTAAGTCAAACAGTGGCAGTCAGCATTTGAACTCAGGTCCCTTGTTCCAAGTTTAGCAGTCTTTCTATGCATGGTACCATGCTGCTTCTTTGTAACTTCCTTACTAGCTGTCACCTGTGACATATGGCAACCAATCTCTACTATAGGTGTTAATCACCTGATATGCTTAAATGCACCTGGCTATGGGGATATGAAGGCTTCAGGGAGCTTGGGATCTACTGGGGGGAGACAATGTGTTCACATATACGTGTATGTGCGCACATATATGCAGGTGCATGTGAACACATATGTATAACACACACAAACATATACACTTTTACATACATACACACGTACATATACACACATGTCTATGTCTCTAATACACATCCTGGACTTTGGGGGTGAGGAAGGGCACTGTGGGAGGGGACACTAAGGTAGAAAGCAGTGCTCAAATTGAGCAAAGAAAACTTGGGATCCTCAGATGGGGACTTAGGAGAGCAGGGTCTGAATGCTGGCTATGACATTAACTAGTTATATGAACTCGGTTTCCTCACATGTAAAGTGGGGCTCATCCCACAATTTCTCATTAATGCCTAGTTTGCACCCCGAACCATATAAAACACTTCCTGCCTTCAAGAAGCTTATACTCTATTGATGTGACTGCAAGTACCCCAAATACTCATGCAGTGTGTCCCAGGGTGGTTACGAGAAGAGCAGTTTTTAAAACTTAAAATGATCTGGAAATGGGAGTTGCTGTTGTTAACATGGAGGAAGTACCTGGGGCACTAAGGGTAAGCACAGTGGGTTCAGTTGAGGATGCTGTCATTTTCCATTCCTCACAGGAGACATCACAACCTACTTCAGGGACATTAGATTTCAGGCTGAAAGGACTTTACCAATCTGTTGGTCTGAGAAATTGGGGTGCATTGGAAAGAGCAATATTTGGAGTCAGACGACCTGGTTTCCACTTCTGACACTGTGTGACTTTGGACATGTCACTTAACCTCTCTGTGCCTAGGTTTCCTCATTTGTAAAATAAGAGAGTGAAAATGATAATTTCCTTCCAGTTCTTTGAACCATCTCATTTTGTAGATGAGAAAACTGTGGTCCAGATGGAACCTCTGCCAAGGGACTTGTCCAAGTTCATGCAGGTAGAAAGTAGCAGATTTGGGATTCTAACTCAGGTCTTTGGACTTCAGAAAAAAGAAAATGCTTTTCCTTCTGGTTGGTGGAAACATGACCTACAGCACTGGTGTGTTTGAAATCTCACCTCATTTTTTTTTCCATTTGCAACCAAGGCTTTAGTGCTGGCTTTTAGTTAACCACAGCCTGACTCCTGGCATTTTTCTTTTTTTTAAACTCGGCTCTAATGAGTAGCTCTATGAGAACAAAGCCCTGTGCCCAGGCCAGGTCCCTTGAGCAATTCTACAATAATAAACCAGTGTGTTCAGCCCAATGTGTTTGAGCAATCCCCAGCCAGGATCAATATGCCACTGAATCCCAGACCCTTACGCAAGTTGTCGACCGCCACCCCTCCCCCTCCCCCTCCCCCTTCCTGCTTCTGATCTGGCTGCCTCCAACCACCGGGCAGGGGGAATCTTTGCCATGAATGGCTATAGCATTGAGGGCCCTGGAGTTGGTCTGCAGCCAAAAATCTGAGCAGAGGCTAATTTCAGGCATGTAAGCCCTTTTGCATTTGGCAAAAGTAACAACCCTCATGGGTCTAACTGTTAATAAGTTCTCTCATGTTTTAAATTAATTTGTTTTTAGTTTTTATCAATCTCTTTTGTTTTTAAATCACTTTCCTTTCCAAATATTTTCCTCCCCCTTCCCTATTTTGGGAGTAATCCCCATGTCACAAATAATTTTTGAAAAAAGAAGGTCCCTAAACATAACCAATACAGTAATCAAACCTGACAGTATATATAACATTCCACACCCATAATCCCCCACATCTCCAATGAAGAGTGGGCAAAAGTGGTCTCTTATCACAATGTAAAGAAATAGGGAGGGTGTGTTGCTCAAGTCTGTAGACTGCTGAACTTTTTGGAGTAAGGAAGACCTGGATTCGAATCCTATTTCTGGCTGGCTTTTTGACCATGGGCAAATCACTTCATTTTTCTGAGCTTTAATTTCTTCATCTGTCAGAGATGGTTAACACCTGTAGTACTTCGATCATAGGGCTGCAGTGCAGCTCCAATCACACAAACAAAACATGTCAAAGTGCTTGTTAACCTTCACAATGAATGAAAATTGACTCAATCAATTAACATACATTTTATAAAAATATACAGGTGAGATTGTCCTTTCCCTCAAAGGGTTTACATTTTACTAACAGAGTAGGGATTGAGGTTGGGTTCTTGCCGGTTAATGCAAGTATGGGATATATCACTGTCAGGTCCTGTCAGGATTGCCATGAACTCAGGAGCTCTGCAGAAACAACAAATAATTATAGTAACCCTTGGAAGTATAAAACTAACCTTGATTAGTGAAGTTACTAATTGTAGCTCCTTTTTTATGGACCTTAGCCACATTCAGCTATGACCTGCATTAAACCCAGATGACGGCTGTAAGCACTTTAGGGAACTAGGAAGGAGGAAGGATGGTTAGAGAGGGACAGAGGCAGGTTCCTGCTCAGAGGGACCCGAGGGAGTCAGTCAGGAGGGGTTAGTCTGGAACCATTTCAAGAGTTAAATGTTCAAGGAGTGAGAAGCTTATTATGGTTTAGAGGGGGCATTTTGGGTGGGTGAGGCGATGACACATGAAGGCTGGGAGATGGCAGTGCAGAAGGCATGGAAAGGGGACCAGATAAGTTTGCTGTCTGTAGCACAGACCACGAGCTGGGGATAGTGGGGGGATGGGGTCATGTGGTCAAGGCCCTTACAGTAACCAAGCATCTAGGAAGGGCCTGAGGGACTATTCCAAGAGCTTGCTTACAGTTCCTCTTGCCCCTCCCACCCCAATGTTCCTTTTCTTCACCCATCATCCCCTTCAGTCTCCAGAATTCAATCTCACTAAAGCATTCAGAAGGATTAA
The DNA here is from genome assembly GCF_028583685.1 of Petaurus breviceps papuanus. Lineage (NCBI taxonomy): Eukaryota > Metazoa > Chordata > Mammalia > Diprotodontia > Petauridae > Petaurus > Petaurus breviceps. Next base: position 4,877,567 of record NW_027187280.1, on the reverse strand, counting down.
CTACTGAAGTCCCCAAAGGGACTTCCCTTGGGGGAGAGACAGAACAAAAATTCATAGAATTTTAGGCTTTATTGTCACATAGAATATTTAAAACACAGGAGGTAATAGTCCTCTATACTTTGTCCTGCTAGACTGTTTGTAGTCTTTCTTCAGTCCTGGGGAATACATTTTAGATTGACATTGATAGCTGGAGCATATCCAGAAAAAAGTGACCAGACTGACTTGAGACCATATTGGACAAAGATGGAAGAATTCAGGGATGTTTTGGATGGAGAAGACTTAGAGGGGATAAGACAGCTGTCTTCAAGGGCTACCACAGAGAATAGGGATTAATTCAACTTGTTGAGGTTGGTATTAGAGACCAGAACTAGTTGGGGCATGTGGAAGTTGTAGAGAAAGATTTAGGCTAAATGCAAATGAGGTTTCCTAATGCTAATGTGGTCCAGAATCTTGCAAAATAGGGAATTCTTCTTCAATAGAGATCTTTGGGATTCCTTTTCAAGTATGGGTTTGACTAAATGGCTTTGAGATTCTGTGATTCAGGAAGATAATCTCACCTGCAAAGGTGTAAAAAAGTATTTTGGGTTGTAGTCAGGAGATCTAGGTTCAAATCTCAGTTCTAACACTAGCTGTGTGATCTCGGTCAAGGATTTTCACCTCTCCAAGCCTCAGTTTCCTCATATGTAAAATGAAGGAAAAGAATACTTGTGCTGCCTTCCTCAGAGTTTTTGTGCCTGGACTATCACAATAGCCTTCTTATTGGACCCTCCCCACTCCAATCCTTCCTCCCTTCAGCTGCCAAAGTGACCTTCTTGAACCTCAATTTGACCCCTCCCCCACATTAATAAACTCCAACAGCTCCATATGACCTTCAGTAACAAATCTAAAGTTCTCGTCATTTAAAACCCTTTGCAACCTGACCCCTTTCTATCTTCCAGTCTTCTTATTCTTTACTCCCCACCATGTTGTATATAACTCACTCAGACACGCTTGCTGTTCCTCACACACAGCATTCCACCTCTCATCCCCCTGAATTTGTACAAGCTGTCCCTTAATACTTGGAGTATTCTCACTCTTTACCTCTGCTCCTAGACCTCTCCTGGCTTCCTCCAAAACTCAGCTAAAATTCTTCCTTCTGCAGGGGGCCTTTCCTTGTCTCCCCAGTTGCCGAAGCTTTCCCTCTGAGAATAACTTCTATTTAGACCACAAGTATCTTGTTTGCCCATAATTTTTGCAATATTGTTACTTGCATTAGAATGTGAGCTCCTTGAGAGCAGGGACTGTGTTTTTACCCTCCCCCCCCTTTTAAGCATTGTACCTGGCACATTATTCTTGTTGACTGAATAAATGAATAATAAATAAATTAATTATAATTTATGATAATATATTTATAATATAGTTTATTAATATTATTTATTATATCATATAATAGATTATAATTTAGTATATAATAATATATTTTATTAATATAATTTGTTATATAAATTAATAAAATATAATTTATAATAATAACAAAATAAATAAATTAATAAATGAATGAATGATTAATAAACAAATAAATAAAATAAAAAGAAGTTGTTCTTTGCCTAAGGCCACAAGGCTAGTAAGTTCCAGAAGTGGACCATGATGGTACCTTCACTAAAATCTCTTCCAGCAATACTTCCCTTATGTTTCTATAGCATTCAATAAATAATACCATTTATGGGTGCGGCTAGGTGGTGCAGTGAATAGAGCACCTGCCCTGGAGTCAGAAGGACCTGAGTTCAAATCCAGCCTCAGACACTTAACACTTACTAGCTGTGTGACCTTGGGCAAGTCACTTAACTCCAATTGCCCTTTCAAAAAGCAAAAATAAATATATACTACTATTTACATAGCACTTTAAAGTTTGTAAAAACACTTCACGTACATATCTTACTTAAGCCTTATAAATGCCCTGTGAAATAGGTACTACAGGTATTATTTTTCCATTTTACAGATAGGAAAATTGGAGTTCAAAGTAGCTTGCCTATGGTCACATAGCTAGTGAGTGGCAAAGGTGGTATTTGAACCCAGATCTTTCTGACTCCAGTTCTAGCACTTTAGCATATTACTACTACTCTACTATTGTTTTAATCTTTTTTTTTCCCCTAGGAATGCCTTACATTCCTCGATTCTGTTGACTGTCCATTTTTTCTCATTGATGACTAGTCTCAGAATACATCATTTTTTTTTTTTAAATCTTGTTATTCTTTGCTTTTTGGAATATAGTATTTCATTCCCTTTTGTGGTTTCTGGAGTCTCTAGTGGGTGCAAAATACTATTGCATTATTCAAATTTCCTTTTCTTTCTATTGAAGGTCCTTCTCCTGGCCTCTTGCAGAATTTCTCGCTTTTATTATAATTGTTAAATTTAGAGATCATTATAGATCTTAGAGTTTGAAATATACTTTTGTCTTGTTTATTCCTGGAAGTGATCTGTGACATTGTTTTTGGTTTGTACTTCGCCTTTTATATTCAGAATTTTAGGTAAGCTAGATGACTACTAGAGTCGATAAAATACAAAAGTGTTGGACCTGACATAAGGAAGACCTGAGTTCAAATCTGATCTCAGCCACTTACTCGCTGTGTGATGCTGGGCAAGTCACTTAACTGCTATTTGCCTCAATTTCCTCATCTGTAAAATGAGCTGAAGGAAGAAATGGCAAAACATTGCAATATCTTTGCCAAGAAAACCCCAATTGCAGCCATGAAGAGTCAAACATGACTGAAATGATTGAACAACAAAATTCAGAAGTTTGTAGTATTTTTCTTGGATCGCTTTCACATTATAGTGTTTAGGTCTTGATTTGTCATGCTTTTCTGGGTTACCTAATCATCCTTAGGTCATCTCTATTTATTCTGTCTTCAAGGCTTAGTTCATTTGGAGATCATGTATTCTTTTAGCATCATGGCTTTTGCTTCACTTCTACCAAATTTTCCTCTCCTTTAATATTAAAAAAATCCCAAATTGATTATCCTCTCTTTTGATTCTTTGAGGAAACTTGAAACCATGAATTCATTTCCTCTCACCCCCCCCCCCAATCTTATCAATTCCTTATTTCTCCTTTGATACATTCTGATATCTATTCTTTCCTAATTTCTTCTCTGATAGATTTTCATTTTCTCTTCCAAGTCATTCTGAAATTTCTTGTTGTTCTATGTTCTTTTGGGATCCCACAAGATTCTTTTATTATATATTAGTTCACTTTCCTGTGTCTTATAATGAGTGTTAAGGTGGCTTTTACCTTTTTATTCTCTTCTTTCCGTCTTTAGGATCTTCTCTTTTTATTTATCTGCTTGTGCTCTAGGTTTTAATTGAGTTTCTTTTTCTTAAGAACCTTGGGATTTCAGTATTTTGCTCCCTCTATTTTCCCATCGTTCCCTTACTACAAAGTTGCCTCAATCTTCTCCTTCTTGGAGGCTTTAAATTTCACTTACTTTGTTCCCTACTTTAAGTAACCTCTGGGGTGGGTGGGGTAGGTGGGGTGGGTGGGGGAAGGACTAGCTCCAGCTTCAGTACCTTTTCCTTCAGGTCCAGTGCATCCACTCACACTATACCCCTGCCCAAGTTCTTCCCTTGAACATTGTCCTTTCTTTCAAAGATGGACTCAATGATACTGGCCACTTTTTGCAGGGTTGGAGGAGGATGATTTAGAAAAAGTTTCTGAAGTCTAAGGGGTCTCTAACCTAGGAAATGCCCCAGGGAGAAGATGGCACGCTTCTCTCCCTCACCACCCCCATCTTCTTCCATGCATGACTGAGTCTTGTAGAAGGTGGGCAGGGGATGAAATAGATTGGCAGCCTCTGAAGCAGAAGGAGATCCCAGTTCCAGAAGCAAGCCTGTGAGTTGGTTTGTGTGCCCCTGCTGGGCCTATGGAGGTTGGGAGGGGAGGGGTGCTGAGTGAGCATTTTAAGGATTAACATTCTCTAGTGTTAATTCACAAGGATTTGACTTTGTTGGGGAAGCCTTGTTATAAACTCTGGGGAGCCATAATCCAGCTTCCACTCTCACTGATGAGCTATGTTCCCAGAGGGCTTGTGGCTGGCTACATTTGTCCCCTCCAGGCTTTAGAACAGGGGTTCTTTAACCTGGGGTCTATGAAATTGTTTCTTTAAAAAATGATATTTTATTTCAGTGTAATTGTTTCTGGTATTTTATTTATACATTTAAAAACACTATTCTGAGAAGAGGTCCATGGCTTCTCCAGACTGCCAGCTGGGCCCATCACACACATATATATACACATACACACAAAATGTTAAGAATGCTTACTTCCTAATGCTCTCCATTCATTGACCAGTCCCTCATTACATTCTTTCTACTTTAAAAAAAATTACCAACTTACACAAACTGGTTTTGGTGCTGGTATTTTGAACTTACTGTCTGTGTTGCCAATACATAACAGTTGTCAGTTTGGGCTTATGCCCAAAGAGGCCTACACATTGCCTTTTCATTTGTTTCACCAATGAGAGAGCACCTGAGAGTCTCAAAATAGTTAACATATCACCCATCCTATACAGTCCCACAATTAGATCTAGATAATGCATTTATTAAATGCTATCCGTGTACCAGGCACGGTGCTAAGTGCTGGGCATACAAATATAAGCAAACAAACCAGTTCCAGCTGTCAGGGAGCTTATATCCTAATGAGGGAAGACAAAATATAAAAGGGTTATGGGAAGTGGAGGTACTTATGTGGGAACATGGTAAGGAGATTGGGGGAAGTGGTGTGGAGGCCTTAGTCTTCACAGGATAAGTTAAAAAAAAAAAACTCATTTATCAGAGCCAACAGAGCCAAGGTGGGGTCCAAGTTGCTGGCAGGGTAGAGATGGTTAGAGAGTAAAGCTACAGGGAGAAGAAAATCACAAATTTTCCCTAAATATAGAGTTTTAAAGACTCAAAAAAGAACATTTTGTACAAAATTTATGCAATATTATTGTTTGCTTAGTACTCAACAATAGGCCTGTCTTGATGCTTTAAAAAGCCCCTCCTAACCCATGGCATTAAAGAAAAGGTAGAGAAAATCTTCTTCCTATCTCAGAAGAAAGCCTGGTGCCTAGGAAGCTTTGTGGAACACATGAAGAAGCTCTACCCCCAGAGATTTAGGACCTGGGGTTGGCAGATTGGCTCTGGTTTGTGTCTGACGCTTAACTCTTTCCCTCTCCTTTTATCCTTTTCCTTCTTCCACTAAACCTTCCCACCCTCCCTGTAACTTCATCCCAGACAAGGCTCCACATGTAGCTTACGTGAACTCTGGAGGTCCTTATACCAACTCTCACTGACAACCCAGGTTCCCAGAGCAGGGAACTGGCTGTTTTCAAGCAAGGTGTCAAGGACTGGTTCCCTCATGGCTTTAGGTATATCCATGAGGTGTTTGGATGTTCCTCTAAAATTTTGGCTAGAATCTCCATCCCAGTGTGTTTTTCTACAATATTAGTTTATCAGTTACAGTTAATATTTCCTTTATATTGCTGATAAGCTGTTCAGTGATTGATACCCTACTATTGTTAGATCAATTAACATCAGTTAGTTTTCACAAAGGGATATTTACTAAGAAGACATAATAGGAATAGAACAAATATTCCGCCCCCCAACACTTAACAATCACATCCCCCCAACACTTAGGGGCATATTCTCTTTGCCATCTTGGTCCCTGGGGTGAATGGGCTCAAACCTAAAGTAGTTGCTACAAAGTGTTGGTCCTCAATAAGTTTATTTATAATTTTAATATAACTGATGGATGGGTTGCTCTATTTTGTAGGACCAAGCATCTTGGCTTTGGGATGAATCCACTGCTGGTATGGGTCCCATTCGCTTCTGGAAGACTAGGTTAGGCTGGACTCTACTTCCCAGACCTCTGGTGGCTCCTCAAGGTTGCAGCCTAGTCTATTGTATCTCTAATAGACTCTTTACCTAAGGTTGGAAAGCATAGACCCAATAGGGAAAGAAGAAATTGTAGGGCATGACTTCATGCAGACCCTGATGGAGAGCTCCCCCAACCCAGAGAGTTACATTAGTCTTTGCATTCTTACTTGAACACAGCCAGGCCAAAAAAATAAACGAGTTACTCTCTTTGGTAATATTTTGTATGAATGCTTAGCTCTACCTCAGAATACAGTAGTAAACCTTTTCTCACCATGTGGTAACTGGACCAGAAACAGTCATAGAATACATGCTCTGAAGTTGAGAGCAAGCTCCATTATGAATGCCCAGAAGCAAGCATACCAAGCTACCTCATTGGCCAATTCCCTATTACAATAGGGTCTGCTCTTTGTGTTATGAATTCAGCTGTACTTGCGCCATCACAGGTGCATAATTCTTTTTTTTTTTTTGAGAATTCGTGTGGATTGGGAAAACATAGTGCACCATTTTGGGTTGTTTATGTCACTTGGAAGTCTTACTACTGTTAGTGATGAAGATGATGATAACGGTGAGGAGGCAGTTTTAGCTCCTAGGGCACCATCAGTGTCATATTCCTAGTTCCCCAAATGACCATTTACTAACAGTTGACTTACTGTGGTTCCACTTACTATCCCTGAGGTTTCTCAGAATAAAACTGCTTTCCTGGATCACCACTCCCTGTTTTGTGCTGTCATCCCTTGTTTGAACATAAACTCTTTGAGATCAAAGACCATCTTACTTTTCTGTTTGTATCCATAATAGGTGATTCATAAATTATTTTTCATTCTTTTATAGGTTATTAAAAATCTTGAAATTCCACAAACTTGGGTTTGCATGGCAGGCATTTCAATGCTCAGTCCTTCCCTCCTTGCCCATGCTTAACATGGGAATTGCTATTCTCTTGGGCTCAGGAGACACAGGGGATTTCCCTTAATTCAGGGCTGATCTTGGACTTGAATGGCTCAGGTAGGAAAAAAAGCGGGAGTGTCTTCTCCGGGACTGTACGCAACACCTACATCTGCCTAGTTAGATGCTTAAGGCACAATGGAATGGCCTCCAACAGCTGAAATCCATCTGGCATCATGTACTAGGGTGAAACTGTAAGTGGGTGAATATGATTGTTAAAGCTGGTGCTCATGCATCCCTAAAGATGGCCTTATAAGATAAATATTTATATTTACTTTGGGAATTGGAGTGTGCATTGACTGCCAGTTCAGGATCCTCCAGTCTTCTGGAGCCCAGAGTCATGGGTGAGTGTTTGCCAACATTTGGGGGTCAGGCATAGCTCTAATCTTTTAGTGTGTGGGTAGTGAAATTTAGTGCACTTCCCTGTGAAATGGAAAGACAATGAGAAGGCTAGGAGGTAATGCACAAGGCACAAAGATTCTGTGAACAGGCAAGAGATAGCCAACTTTGGTCACCTTTGGAGAAATCTCTGAAATAGATCAAAGGAGGGAGTTGGGATGGATGTTTATGTTTTAGATAAATGGGAAAGAAAAAGCAACAATAAAGGTCAGACTGATTTTCCTCCAGAAGTTCCTGCAGAAAATGAAAATTTTAAGTTCTATGAGGGCAGGGACAATTTCCCTCCCCTCCTTTCCTCTCCCCTCACCCCGTCTCCTCCCCACCCTTCCTCTCCCCTCCCCTCCCCTCCCATTTCCTTCCCCCCCTTTTTTCAATCCAGACCTGTGATTTCAGTGGTGTGGGGAACTCCTGGTGTGGAAACTCCCTTTACTGGTATAGCTCTCTGCCTCATCTATAACTTAAAATATTAGAAGTTTATCTGAGGAAGTGGGAAGTAAATTATTTGTCCATAGCCTCACAGCAATTCTGTCAGAGGCAGGACTTGAACCTAGGGTTTCTAACTTTTGGATCATCTGGTTCTTTAAGCACTATGCCACATTGCCTCTCACCTCACATAGGGTTATAAGGTCATAGATTTAACACTGTAAGGAACCTCAGAGGCCATCTAGTTCAACCTTATTTTACAGATGAAGGAACTGAGGCCCAGGAAAAGTAAGGGACTTGGTCCAGGTCACACAAATAATAAGCTGTAGAGCCAGCATTTGAACCCAGGTCATCTGACTCTAAATTTGACCATGACCATGCCATGTTCTCTACTGTACTGAGTAGGTGTTAATAAGTATTTGTTAAATTGAATGAAAGGCTGTGGTGTGTCAGTCATGCTGCTAAGATAGGTTAGGTAAGACCACTCTACTGAAGTGAGCAGCACCCATTCCTGGAGTCAGTGTGTGTGTATGTGTGTGTGTATGTGTGTATGTGTGTGTGTGTGTGAGTGTGTGTATGTGTGTATGAGTGTGAGTGTGTGTGTGTGTATGTGTGTGTGTGCGCAGACCCTGCCATTCCATGCTGGTCATCAGTTTAGGAAAAAAAAACAACAATCTTTTTCTATGTGTCTCTCCCTCATCCTTTGTACCTTGGAGGAGATAATTAATTTAACATTGGAGTGACTTCTGGGCAGAGGTGACCTGACTGAGGTGGAGTTAAATACATCATACCTCTCCTCTAATCTGGCACCAGGACTCCATCGGCCTCTACCTTGATCACCAGGCAGGAACAGGGACTGGACATCTGCTCTGCTGGGCAAACATCACTTTCCTTCCCTCTCTCTAGCTTCATTTTTATCCTCACAACAACCCGGGGAGGCAGATATTATTATGCCCATTTTGCAACTGAGGAAACTGAGGGTAACAGAGGGTGACTTACTCAGGGCCACATGGCTCTGGTCTTCCAGACTGATATCTGCTGCCCTGGCCTCTTTCTCAGACATACCTTTGCTACAACGAAGGGTGTAACTCTCCTTCCTATTCCTGTGCTGCTGAGTCGGGAGAGCAGAGTTCCCTTCTCTGCCCAGCACTCTGTGCTCACTGATGCCCATCCATGTCACACTCTTCCCTCCAGTGGCCGAGTCCTCTTCCTTTGCTGCCTTCACTCCTCTGGAAGCCCTGTTCTATTGTGAACAAATTGCCCTTTCCATTAGACTTGTGACTTCTACCCTGAAATTCCTTTGCACATAATTTTTGTTTACTTCTGTGTAAATTCCCCACCCTATTCCCATAGAAAACAATCTTCCTGAGGACAAGAACTGTTATATTTTGTCTTTGTTTTCTCATTGCCTAGCACAGTGCTGGACATTTTTTAGGTGCTTAATAAATAGTAGTTGAATCGAACCTCATACAGAACCATGATACCTATTGAATGTGAAAATAGTAGAGTGCAAAGGGTCGGGTTTTATGCTGGCAATGGCACATTGGTGATTGCAGAAAGTTTGTCCAACACATGTAGAGTATGGAGGAGAGGCTGAGGTGGGAATCCACAGAGCTGAGGACAAAGTATACAGACAGGAGGCAAAGGGTAGGAAAGAGAATGATGGGCTGGGCAGAGTTCTTGGCCCATGCTCTTTAGGGGAAGAAGAGGCAAAAAGGAACTGGGAACCAAAAATAGAGGAAGAAGAAAGTCAAATGCACTTGGGGAATTTGGAAGTCACATAGGGTGCGCAACTGAGCAGGCAGTTTGCTGCCAACTTTCCTGGGCTTTGGTCACATGCAGCTCCCACCAAGAGGGCGGATGGTCCTGCTGATGGCCAGAGTTTTTATGGGCACATGGAAGAAAAGGGACAAACTCTACTAAGAGGCAGCTAGAGTATCTGCCACTGGAAAAGAAGTTGTCGGGGTAGAATCCCACTTCTATAGCTGAATGCATTTGTATTTCCGGGTTAAGGAGGCAGGAGCCAACAGCAATTGGGCATGAGCTTTCATTTTTCTTTGTCTCTGGTAAAAAGCTGAGAAGGGAGTTCTTGGCATAGTAGACACTCAGTTCCTAAGCGGAAGCAGGCAGCCTCTTAAGAGATGGTGATAATGATGGTAGAAGGATGATAGAGGCCAGGACCTAAAAGGGGAAACCAAGACAAGTTTTAGTCGGAGATAACTTTAAAGAGGGCTTTGGGCATAAAACCAGAAAATAGTGATTAGAGAATCTGGGCATTAAAGAAATCTTGAGGAAGCTGCAGAAAATAGAATAATGATGCAACCTATATCAGATTGTTTGCTGTCTTGGAGGAGGGGAGAGAGGAAGGGAGAAGAATCTGGAGCTCAAAATCTTTCAAAAAAGGAATGTTGAAAATTGTCTTTACATGTAACTGGAAAAAATAAAATACTGTTTTTAAAGAAGTGGAAAAAAGAAAATAGAATAAGGATAACAAAATGTTCAAGTTGGAACTGACCATGGAGATCATTAGCCCAACTCCATCTGTCTCCAGAGGAAGAAACTGAGTCCTAGAGTGAAAGGAAAGCGTCAAGACCTTGGAATTGATAAAGAGCAGAGTTGGGATTCTAACCCATATCTTCTGGTTCCAGATCCCATGATGTTTCTTCTGTCAAAAGGGTTTTTAATTTGGAGTCCATCGGCCTCTAAGGGTTCTGTGGATAGATTTCAGGGGGGTTGTGAACTTGGATGGGGTAAAAGAAATGCGTCTCTAATTGAGCTTTAGTATTTCCTCCTATTATTTAATAAATACCATTCTGAGAAGGGATCCATAAGCTTCGCCAGATTTCCAGACGGGTCCATGACATAGAAAAGTTCCAGAACCTGGGCACTCTGCTAACTTGCCTTTCTTTTCCATACAGGTATCAGAACAAAGCAGAGGTTATGTGCGGACTCTCTGATATGAAAAATTTCTGGTTAAAGACAAAGCAATGTTAAAATGGAACTCTCTTAAGAGAATTTTCTTAAGGTGTTCACTATAACCTGTCTGTAAGTTCATCTTCTCTACCCTGACAAGTGTGGGGGCAGGGATCTCTCATATCTGTATTTTCAATTCCTGCCTGCCCCCAAACATCTAATATAGAGCCCTGCAATACTATGTGCTTAATAAATGATATATGTTATGTGATGTATGAAGGAATTATGGTAGGAAAGTAATGACTAATATGTAAATATTTAAAAGATATTTTAATTTTCTTTTTTATTTTGAACTTAATCATCAACACACATAAAACATTTCTATATTCAAAGAGGACTAAGAAATTTTTTTTTGGAGGGGGGAAAGCAAGGCTGTTGGGGTTAAATGACTTGCCCAAGGTCACATAGCTAGTAAAGAAATACTTTTTAAAAAATCATTTACTCATGAGAAGGACCTAAGAGAAGAATATTTATCAAAGTGCTTTGAAAGGTGTGTGTAAATGCAAGCCCATCTATGGCCAGAGAGAGTGAGCATTGCCCTAAGTGAGGGTTTTCTCCCATTAGAAGGAAAAGAGTTAGTCGACCCTAGCCTAGGCTTTGACTCATAGGGAGGTGGAGTTAGAAAGGACCTTAATGATCATTTACTCCAACCCCCTTTTTAACACATGAGGAAACTGAGACCCAGAATGTGTGAAAGGACTCATACAAAGTTACACAGGTAATAAATAGCAGAGTCAGGATTCAAACCCAGGTCCTCTGGCTCCAGATCTCTGGTTCTTTTCCACTATGTGGTGTAGTCTCTACCTCTGAGGCCCAGCTAAGGCTCACCTCCTCTTAGAGGCCTTCCTGGATTCTCAGAGCTGTAAGCTTGCTCCCTCTTCTCTCTGTCTCTGTCTCTGTCTCTCCTCCCTCCATTCTCTGACCTAATCTCTAAAGGCCTCTGCTTGACATTGTTTTTCTTCACTAGGAAAGTCCTGGGGCAATGGATGCCCCCGGGTCCTTGGGTTCCCTGGAGGGGTGGAAGGCAGCTTCCTCTTCCCCGAGCTAGCAGCTGGCTGGAAGTACTGGGGCCCAGGAAGCCCTAGCCCCAGACTGACAGCAGCCTGACCAGGGGCAATGTGCTGGGGTTTCCCTTCAGGGGGAAAGGAAATTCATTTCTCAATAGGATTAGCTGCTGTTGTCGTGTGGCAAGTTTTAATGCCCAATTCTTGTTTATGTCTATTTTTAACCCAAATCTCCTCGGCATTAAGCCTTGCACTCGATGATGGTGATATGGTACTTAGAGGATTACTACCAGATCAGCTGATAGGGCCTGACACAAACTTGGCAGTTTTGTGGAATCTCTGGTTCTTGGGAGCTTAATTGTTTTATTTCCAAACAGCTACCGAAGGAGAGTCCAATTCTCTGCAGGCAGCTGGGAAGGTCAGGCTACAGACAGAAAAGCCTCCTGCATCCTGACTGGAGTCTCTGGATGCTAATAGGGGTTCTGCTCTAAACAGTGGTGGGTGGAGAAGCGCCCTTTGGATTGCTGGTGCCACTGCCTTCTTACTCGGAGCCTCTGGAGTCGGGGGCAGCAAGTACAAGCCCCTCCCCCACCCCCCAAGACATCCAAACAGGAGGAGGTTGGTACCTGACCACTTACGAATCATTCTCCCTAACGCTAATTCATAATTTCAGCCATGCTTCACAGATAGCCCTTTGAGGTGGATTCTTCAGGTAATTTATCTCCATTTTGCATGAGGAAACTAAGGGGCAGAGAGGATCAGTCACTTGTCCGAAGTCACATAGGCAAGAGGTGTCAGAGGCAGGATTCAAACTCAGGTGTAACTCCCAGTCTATCACACCATCCACTTCATGAATATATATGTATATATCATGCATTACATATAAATACAGCATAATATACATATATAAGGTATTGCATTGCACAACCACACATATAATACAACACATATCACACACGGCATATCACATGTGTACACATATCATGTATTAAACATGATTGTATCACCTATATACACATATCATACATTACACATAAACACAGTACACTATACACATATAATGTATTACATGCAAACGCACAACACATATAAACATAACACATGTTACATAATGCATCCACATGTATACATATATCACGTATTTATATGACTATCACCTATATATGCATGTCATATGTTACATATAAATTTATACCACAATATAGATATATCATTTATTACATATGAATATATTGCATACATACATAATGCATTATATTTACTATATCAATGCATGCATATATCATGTATTCTATATTTATGTTATCTGTGACTATGCCTATATATCATCTATATCTATATTCTCTATCTCTATCTCATTTCTCTCTTTGTATTCATGTCTGTTTCCCCAACTACATCTATTTCTACACCTCTATATTTCTATGTCTATATCTATGTCTACACTGACTTGAGGACAGTATATTCAATTTTGTCTATAGATGGGAAACTAAGTCGGGAGGTATAAATATTTGTGTATGAGGGATGAATGTTTTTGTGCATGGGTATGTGAAATCTCAGAGTGAGTGAATATTTGTGTAATCATAAGCATAGTGACTTAAATTTGCATAATACTGCTTCAAGTTTTGTAAAGCACTTTAGTTTTACCTACATTATCTCATTTGATGCTTGCAATAACCTGTGAGGCAAGTGTTAAGTTACTGTTATCTCCATTTTGCAGATGAGAACACTGAACTTATAACTTCTCATTTTTTTTGGGGGGGAAGGCAATTGGGGTTAAGTGACTTGCCCAAGGTCACACGGCTAGTTTTTTTGTTAAGTGTCTGAGACCAGATCCGAAATCAGGTCCTCCTGACTCCAGGGCGGGTGTTCTATTCACTGTGCCACCTAGCTGCCCTGAGCTTATAACTTCTCAAGGTTGAGGGACTCGCCTAGGGTGACAGAGGTAGTAAATGTCTGAGGCAAGAATGCATATTAAAGGTGTGAGTTCTCAGTGCAGACATGAGTAACTCTGTGTTTGTGTGTGTGTGTGTGTGTGTGTGTGTGCATATGTGTAATGTTTGGGAGATCAGGGGGGAGGGGTCGTTGGTGGTGAAATGTCAGAGTGTTTTAGTCTCAGGGGTGGATTTCAGGGATAGATTTTGTTGTTATTCAGTCCTTCCAGTCATGTCTAGCTCTTGGTGACCTCATTTGGAATTTTCTTGGCAGAGATACTGGAGTGGTTTGCCATTTCCTTCTCCAGTTCATTTGACAGATAAGGAAACTGAGGCCAACAGTGTTAAGTGACTTGCCCAGGGCACACATCTTTTAAGTATTTAAGGACAAATTTGAACTCAGGTCTTTCTGAACCCAGGCCTGGTGCTCTATCCACTGGGCCACCTAGCTTTTCTTCCAGGCATAGAGGAGATAGACAATCATTTGTTATATTTGAGAGCCAATAGTAACAAATGGTAACAAAGATTAATTTCTGTTTTACTTTAAGTTCTGCAAAGCTCATTGCTCACAAAAACCATGTGAGATAAGTAAGCAGTGTATTATTATTCCCCATTTTTTTAATATATGGGGAGATGGGGTACGAGGGGTCAGGTGATTTATCTAGGGTCACACAGCTAGCAAGTGTCATTGCTAAGATTTGAACTTAGATTTCCTTATTCCAAGTCCAGTGCCAAGGGGTGGAGGGCTTAGGAAATTGTTTGGATTTCATAGGATCACTGATTGAGAGCTGGAAGGGCACTCAGAGGCCATCTAGCTCAACACCTCTACATTTGAGGAAACTGAACCCAGGTAGGTTATTACTTTTCCAATCATTGGAGGTGAAATTTGAACTCAGGCCCTTTGATTCCAGAGGCAGCTTTTCCCCTCACTGTATACTCTCTGATGATTTCAGGACGTTCTTCCACCATCAGTAATCCCAGGTTTCACATGGTTTACCCAGGGTTCCATCTTCTCAGTTCCAGCTATATTGTCTAAGAAGACAGCAGTCATTCTTGCCTGGTCCTGATTCTCTCCTTGCTTCAGTTATGTTAGTCCCTGACGCACAAAGCCTGGGAGATAGTTAAAGGGAGGGAGGGAAATGACCACAAGAAAACACAGGTCAGAGGCATGCTGGACCATGATCACAATTTCCTTGCCCCAGGCTTTCTGCCCTAGCAGCCAGCAGAGTTTTCTCAGAAACTAGGAAAGGGTAGATTATCTCTTTCCTCCCCTGGATATGTGAAGAAAGGGGCTCTCAGTCTGACATTAAGTCTTCAATAGATTTATAATAAAGCAAGTTGGAGACCATCTGACATTACACAACTCTTTCATTTTACAGATGAGGGAACTGAGGGCAGGAGAGGTTAAGTGACTTTCCCAAAGTAGTTTGAGGAGTCAGTGTCAGTGCTGGGATTCAAACCCATGTCCTGTAATTTTAGGTCCAGGATTCCTTCCATTGCCCCACAGTCTTCATCAATAACCTAAAATGATGAGGGTTCAGCCATGAAATGAGGTGCATATACCTGGTTGGGCTACACCCCTTGAGTCATAGAGACTGAGAGCTAAGAGACTTTAAACGGCATTTAGTTCAACTTTTTCATTTTATAGATTAGGAAACCGAGGCCCACAGTGGTAAAGTCTTTTATGGCTACAAAAATAACTTATCCTAACCTCTTTCTAAATAACATATTTCTCAGCACATTAGTAACCCTTCTCTCCTTCTGCTTCCACTTGCTTCTTCAGATGCCCATAGCAGACACATTTCAGTCCCTGGGCAGCCCTGTCCTCAGCCCTAGATGATCTCCCCGGTTTGTAATGGCAACCCTGGGAGTGCCCCTAGAAGGGTAGAAGATGGAGAGGGGCCTATCTGGGACCTCTGCTGTTCCAGAGTGATTTAGTCACTGGTGGAGAATGAGGGCAGTGTGGTGCTTGCGTTACCTGTACTGTCAGCAGGTAGACCAACCCATTCTCTTCCAAAACCCTTTGAAGTCTGATTCCAGCCTATCTTTCCAGACTGATTTCACATAGCTCCTCGCCCAAGCATTCTACATTCCAGACAAGCTCTCCTACCTGGAGATCCCTGCACAGGACATTGCATTTCCTGCCTCCCTTCCTTTGGCCTTGAGGCAGAGCTGGGCATCTAGGGCAAGCTGTGGGTATGATCAATCAATCAATCAATCAATCAATCAATCATTCAACCAACCAACCAACCAACAAATACTTGTTAAGCACTTACTATGTTCCACGAACTAGACCAAATGCTGGGGATAACAAAGACTGCATTGAAATAGTCATTATATTCAAGGAATGTACTCCTTGAGGAGACAACATATATAGAGACAGAGATAGAGATAGAGATACTGATATATACAAGAGACATACAAAATGGATGCAAGTTCGAGGAGGACACTAGCAGCTGAGGAGACCTGGAGAGACCTGCAGAAGTTGGGAGTTGAAAAGCGGAGTCTTAAAGGAAGCCAGGCATTATAAAAGTCAGAAATGGGAAGGGAAGGAATTCCAGGTAAAGGAGTAGGGTGTGGGGAAGCAACAGCCAGTACAAAGGCCTAGAGCTGGGAGATGTAGCTGGCGTGTGAGGGCCAAGAAGACCCATGTGATTAGATTGCAGAAAGGAGTAATGTGCAAAAAAGTTGGGAAAGATCTGTTTGTGAGTAATGTGCAAGAAGACTGGAAGGTTTTGAAAAGCTTTAAATGCAAAACAGAGAAGGTGAGCAGGGAAGGGCAGGGCAGCCTGAGGCCTCAGGTTTG
This sequence comes from Petaurus breviceps papuanus, assembly GCF_028583685.1. Taxonomy (NCBI): domain Eukaryota; kingdom Metazoa; phylum Chordata; class Mammalia; order Diprotodontia; family Petauridae; genus Petaurus; species Petaurus breviceps. Next base: position 4,861,203 of record NW_027187280.1, on the reverse strand, counting down.
AGGGTGTAACATCTGAGACTCAAGCTACAGCTGGAGGCACCTGGTACAGTATGTCAAGGTAAGCCACCTTACTAGCCTGCACTGCCAGGGGCCTCCCATAAACACAGGCACATAAAAATCATGGAAAAGTCTGAAACAATGCAAGCGTCTGACTTCACTGAGGTAATTCCCTTTAATACTGTTTAAAATATAAGATGAGATTTACATATATATTGTCCTCACTTCACCTGCCAGGATCAGAACAAATTTGTTGTCTGCTGCTGAGCTATGGCAAGTGGGGAAGGGGAGAAAGGGAGGGGAGGGGAGAAAAGGGGTAACTCATCTGAACCACCCCCTATTCTGCACCACTACCTCCCTTTCCAGCTACCCTTCCTTTCCTGCCAAGCCCACAAACTCACACACACACACACACACACACACACACACACACACACACACACAC